>NW_006921540.1:608107-936401 GCF_000340215.1 Pseudocercospora fijiensis CIRAD86 | reverse complement strand
GCGCCCTAAATCCGCTAGGCGCTAGCAGTAGTAGCAACCTACTAGCCCTTAACCTAGGTATACTAGTCCCGATCGAAGCCCCCTCCGATAGCGCCTTAGCTGCTATAACTAGCCTCGAGCACTGCTTCTAGATCGTTACCGCCCTTAAAGACCCTTAAGAGAAGATCTAGAACGCTCGCACCCTACTACGCGTTATTAATAGGAACATTAAGAAGGCTACTATCTTAGTTACGTACGGTATAAATAACTTGCGTTAGTCTATCGGTAAGCGTATCTTTAAGCGCGAGGTCCTTAACGATATAGATATCGAACAAGCCTTTCCTATCGTCTATAGCCTCGAGACGGCTAGCACCTAGATTCGCTTACGCTTTAAGACCCTCGACTAGGCCTTCGAATATTAGGGAGGACTAAGTAGTCTTCCTAAGAGCCTTATTAACTTCGCCTACGGTAGACAAGAGCGTGCAAAGTAGGTCTCTTCGTTCGTTAATAAGTATAAGGTCCGTCGTTAAGGCGCTAAGCACCTTTCCCGTACTATAATCTATCGTATATCTACCGCTAGTAAGAAGGTAGGCAAGCAGTTACTTAACTTGTCCTTTGCACTTAACGACTTTACGACATCCTACTAGAAGCGGTACTACGATGCAATTGTCTAGATTAATCTTAATATATAGATAACTAAGGATCTACTAAAAGAGAAGGGCTATCGCATTAATAGTATAGGTTTCATTATTAAAGGTTAAGAGGCTCCTATCGTTAATGTCCTTAAACGCAAGGCTCTTCGCCTAGAAATAGAGGCCGATACGGCTACTAGTCTCGCGCTCGCTACGGAGATATAGGCTTAAGACCGTCGCTCGACCCGTAACTATAAGATCCCTTAGGAAGTTAAGGACGAGCGCGCTAAGGCCGAAGCAGCGCGCAAGAAGGCATTACATGCTCGCTAGGCCCTCCGCAAGGCTACTAAGAAGTATAGCGCCCCTTCTAGGACTAACTATAGTACTAACTATAGTAACTCGGATATTAATATACTAGATATATTACTAGAAGATGTCTCCTCTAAAGGCTCCTTTAGCGAGCGTAGAGATAGAGGGCTCTCGCCGATCCTATTAACTAAGAACATCTGTAGTTCTTATAAGGGCGACTCTATTGCGTACCTTATTACTAAGATCGATATAGTTCCTAAAGCCGATATAGGCAAAGCTCCTACCGCTCTATCTATCTATTAATAGCTCGACGACCTTAGCAAGCTAGGAGAAGAGCCGTTCTCTATATATACTAACTATATTAAGAAGGCCGCTAAGGTCTGTAGTCTCTATACTAGTGCTAAGGCGAGTGTCCTCGTCGGTCGCCTATTAAAGATTAGTCGCGAGGTTCCTAATTAAGACGCCTTCGCTACCCTTAAGGCTAATTAGGCCTATGCTAACTAGTTTCCTAGACGCCCTGTTACCGCCCCGACATCTCTAGGACTCTACGCGTTCAACCCTACTAGTACTATTACTCGCGCCCTTACGCTAACGGATCGCTAGAGCAAGTTCGTTACCGGTATCCTTAGCTAAGGCACTTCCTTCGACCGCTTTCGCTAGACTAGCAATACTATCTTCCCTTAAGTCTTTAGCTAGTTATAAGAGCCTCGTAGAGCATATCTTCCTTTCCTTATCGACCTAATATAGAAGGAGTTTAAAATGTACCTTTAGCATATACGTGCGATGCCTAAGTCTAAGTAGGAAGGCTGTAATGCCCTTTAAACTTATAGTATAAGTAATCAAATCGTCCGCTAGCACCCTACCCTATAGCTCTTAGCTGTCGCCCTTCGACCTAATTACATATACGAGCTTATCTCCGTCCTTAAGCCTACTAAGTTCTTTAAGGTTAGCGGTACTTACGAAAACTGTCCTTCTAAGGAGTCTACTCGTCTCGGATAAGATATAGTTAAGCTCGCAGCTAGCGAGGGTGCTAGTTACCTACGTATTAAGGTCTGCCTTATATCTAAGGATAAGACTAGCTACTCTACTATTATCGAAGGTATATATTAGCCCGAGGTCTTTGCGAACTAGGTTAAGAAGCTTAAGGCTCGTAGCCTAGTCCTACTAAGCAAGATCGGCAAGCTTACTAATAAGTACCTTACCGACGACGACCTCGACTATATATTCGATAGTTAGCCTAATAGTAAGGGGCGTAAAGCGGAGTAGATCCTTAACCCTCTAAAGGAGTACGAAGTCTCTATTTAGATACTATACCTACTATATAGTAATCTAAAGACTAAGAGCAACCGTATATTAATTAACCTAGGCTACTCTCGCGTTATCGACGGTACTAAGATTAAGGGTTACGACAACTTGACTATCGCTAAGGTTGCTAAGGCGTATTGCAATCTAACCGCCCTTCTAGGTTCGAATACCTTCGTACCGTTCCCCTTCCCTACCGCTATCTTAGTCGAAGGCCTTAGTTACATCTCCGACGCCCTAGTTAGTAGGATTCCTTAGTTAAGTTACGTTGTTTAGAACGAAGTTGAATAGATCCTCTAGCTTAATAACGAGGGACTTAAGGAATATCTATACGATTAGGAGAATGCTACGAAGGAAAAGGCTACTAACCTCCTCGTTAATTAAGCTTTCTACGAGGGACAGTACTTCGGTACTAACAGCTTTAACGTATACGGAGGAGATTTCGAGAACCGACTAGCAGATAAGGTTATTGCTAGTAAGGATTACGGCGCGTTAAAGCAATAGTAGGTCTATATAGTATTGCTTAGGAAGTTGTTTTTGCATAATTATAGTATCTAGGATTAATACTATCCCGGGGGTGTTATTGCGGAGTTCTAAAAATAGCCTTAGCTAAGAACGCTAAGGATGTATACATGTTTGTTTTAAGCGCGCAATGTAAAGCGTATCTAGTTAGATACGAAGAAAGGGAGGGATATTAGCTAGTAACTGGCCCTACACCTATAGGCCAGTTTTAAGCCTATATAAGAGGCCTCCTTCTGCATTATAGACAGATTATTAACCTCGTACAGCATATTGTTTATATTACACTTCTATAATGCCTATATTGCAGGGCTCTAGTTATTAGCCTAAGCGACAGTCTCGTTATTCTATCTTGCTAAATATAGCTGCCTATATTGCTATAGGTTATGTTACCCTCGGTAGCCTATACTATTGCTATAAGTAGTAGTAGTAGTGTTAGTTTCCGTCCTTTACTATAGCGTTACGTACTTACTTAACCCGGTAGAAAAGGATATATACTAGTAGAGGCCGGAATAGAAGGCGGACGAGGTATAGCCGAAGGCTCGAAGCATTACTAGACTATTCTAGAAAAGATGTTCTACAAGCGTCGGAAAGTATAAGAAAATAGGTATATAGCAACGTATAGAACACCCTCTACTAATCGCCGTAGTAGAAAGTAGAACTAAACTATGCCTTTTCTAGAACAGGGCAGAGCGTTTACTATTAACTAGGCTACGCACGGATAGTATATATGCCGAGCCGGCAACCGAGTATGTCCGTACGAGCGACCGAGCTTTTCCGCGCATACGCTAAGTAGGCTTTGCGCTAGCGAGACAGCACCGCAGTATACGTAATAATATTACATAATTGTTATATAGGCTTGCTAAGGCATAATAGGAGACTTTACTTGCTTAGGTTCTTACAGAAAGAAACTAGTCTAAATACAGCTCCTACGAAGAAAAAGAAGGTTTAAAGGGCTCCGATATTATACCTATTTCGTAGGTAGGAAGTAGAGGTAGAAGAGGAAGTAACTACTAAAGGGAATAAAGAAGAGTTCGATCTCTATCGGCGCGCGAGTAAGTATAAACCCGTAGGCTCGGAAAGAGGGCTAATAATCTCTAGATCTTACCGGTCTTCTAGACGAATTCGGAGACGATATTCTCGCTATATAGTAGCGGTTAGAGCCTAAGTTTCTAACGATAGCGTCGGTCGCTTAGGACGTCCTCGCTATCCCGAGCGTAGGTATAGGCTATAAGAGGTCTTTTAGTATCGCTCGTTACTAGGGCCGCTTTAATCGAATATACTCGCCTACTACCTTCGAATCTATTATAGTATTCCGATACTATCTCCTCTACTAGAATCGCTAAGGTAGGTTACTAAAGATTATATTAAAGGAGTTAATCGAGGAATTAGAAAACCTTAAGATCGAAGAAATCTAGGAGTACGAAGAGAATACGAAATTTAGTCTAAGCGAAATCCTAATTAGCGATAACGAAGAGAAGGAGGGCGGAGGTAGAAGGCGATACCGGGTCGAGAAGCGGAAACGTATATAGGCTTAGAGCAGCTTTAAGGAGACGAAGCGTTTACGTATAAGGTAATATAGCCGGCGTATATAGCCGGTATATATCCGAAATATATTTCGAATTCCTAGGACCTAAACAGACTAGTTGCTATAGCAACCGACCCCGCTTACCTACGGACTATTTCTAATTCTCTATTCGCTCTTCCTCTCCTTCTTCCCTTTCCCTATATTCTTAAAGATAAATATACCTTAAGGATTCGGCTCTTCGGGCCTTCCTAAGCCGGCTACCTCCCCTTCCTTAAGCTACTATCCTTTATTCGAATCTAACGATAACCTACTAAGGCGGTTTAATAGAAGACTATTTATTCTAGAAGGTAAGAAGCATTAATGTCTCCTTACGATTATATACTTATTAATTTTCTAGGTCCTACCGATATACCCTCGTCGCCTAAATATATAGATAAATATCTTTAGAGGCTAAAGGGCAAGGGTAAAGTAAGCTAAGTATAGAGAGACCGTAGCGAGAACGAGATATCGGAAGAGTAAGGCTCTCTATAGTATATACGAAGGAAGGGGGTTCCTCGGAAAATAGTACCGAAAAACAAGAAGGCTTTAGGTAGATAGGAGAAGGCTAAAAAGAGTAGGCGGACGAAGACTATCGCGAAGAAAAGTTATCTTTCTATTAAAAAAAAGGGAATAAGGTAGGACTCGACGATAAAGAAGCGGCGCTTTAAACTAGGTACTATTACCCTTCGCTAGATCTAGCTTTTCTAAAATAAAAGAGGGACCGAGCTTTTAATCCCTAAGACTCCCTTCTAGCGACTCGTCCGAGAAATTACATTAGATTTTTAGTCTAGTATACGATTTACGGCTAAGGCGATTAGTACTCTTTAGGAAGCTACGGAGGCATTTCTCGTAACCGAGCTTAAGCTTTTAAACCTCCTTACTATCTATACGAAGCGGGTTACTCTTTAAAATAAAGATATATAGCTTCTAGCTAAAATTCGGCGTCGGTTTATAGCGGATTAGTTAGAAATTGTATTTAGTCGTTAGATTTACCTAGGAGGAGGCCTATTTTCGTATCCTTTTGCCGGCTATAGGTGCCGGCTATATTTCTGATTTTATCTCCGCGCCGTCCCTAAATCTAAGGTACGAAGTAGAAACCTAGCGCTCTATATTTATCCGGCTATTATAGAGACGAGCTGTGTTTAGATTAGTTTCTTCGTATATCGCGATCTAGCGGGTAGTAAGCGAAAGGGCGATAGAACGTTTATAATACGTCTCTATTTAGACCTAAAACACAAAGGTCCTAAGGAGCCCTAGTATCCTAACTATAAGGAGATTCTTTAGCATTAGTACTTTAATCCTCTATACTACGAGGTAGATAGCAAGCCTACGAGAGAGAAACTTTAACGAGAAATTCTCTATAATACGTAGCGCTATTATATAGCTATAGATACGTACTAAGTCCGGCAACTCGAAGAAGAATTAAGATAGCGTATTAGCGACCGAGGAGGAGATCGATAGTATACTAGTAGAGTCGAGGTCTTATAAGCGAAGCATAAGATAATATAGGCTCTTAGTCGTATAGAGTAACGTACTATATAAATAACTAGGCGTACTACTCTTATTTACTTACGACCTATATCCTAAGATGCTCTTCTCGTACTTTTTATACTCTTCTCTAATACCTTACCTATAATCGCTCCGCGATAACCGAGTAAATATAAGCTATAGGATTTCCGCTCGGTACCTTAGCCTTCGAGATACGGCGGATTTGATTCTCTATAATACGTAGCGCTATTATATAGCTATAGATACGCACTAAGTCCGGCAACTCGAAGAAGATTTAAGACAGCGACCGAGTAGGAGAATAATAGTATATTAGTAGAGTCGAGGTCTTATAAGCGAAGTACGAGATAATATAGGCTCTTAGTCGTATAGAGTAACGTACTATATAAATAACTAGGCGAACTACTCTTATTCACTTACGACCTATATCCTAGGATACTATTCTCGTACTTTTTATACTCTTTTCTAATACCTTACCTATAAGCGCTCCGCGACAACCGAGTAAATATAAGCTATAGGGTTTCCGCTCGGTACCTTAGCCTCCGAGATAGGGCGGAGTTGAATTTAGAGCGATAGCCGGCACTCGTAGCCGGTATATAGAGACGGTAGTAGGCCTTTTCCTACTAAATAACTAGCTTGTTTAGTATAGCCTACCTAATATTTCTTATATTTACTAGCAATAGGCCTAGGTTACTTATAAGATTACTATAGCTAGTAAAGGCATTACTAAAGAATATCTATACTATAGTAGGATACTATTATTACGCCGGCTATTTATTAAAAGGAGGCTTTCGCCTATTACTATACCGGCTATATATGCCGGCTATATTTTAAAGTCTGCCGTACCTGCCTTTTTTAGCCGTGCCTGCCTTTTTTAGCCGTACCTA
The DNA here is from genome assembly GCF_000340215.1 of Pseudocercospora fijiensis CIRAD86. Lineage (NCBI taxonomy): Eukaryota > Fungi > Ascomycota > Dothideomycetes > Mycosphaerellales > Mycosphaerellaceae > Pseudocercospora > Pseudocercospora fijiensis. The sequence continues at coordinate 929,700 of NW_006921540.1, read as the reverse complement.
CCTTCTTTCCTTACTCTAACGTTACTATAATATAGGCTTGCGCGAAGCTTACTCTATTGCCTAGCGATACCGCGATACTACCTCTCTCGCTATATTCAACCTTCGTATCGATACCTATACCTCTACGCTCTATATCTACTACCTCTATAATACCCTCGCTCCGCGCGCGCCTTCGTATATCTTCGTAACGCACTTTTTTCCTTAATTCGACGACTTTTATAATACCGAGTCTACTTAACTAAGTTACGACGCCTCGCAAGAAGGGACCTACTACTTCTACGGATCGTAATAAGACCGGAAATAATAGAACGAGTATAGTATATTAACGTAAGAGGGCTACTACTACTACCGCTAGCTCCGGTACTAGAAAGGGCGTCGCGAGTAAGGCTCCGCGTAAGATAACGGCGGGTAAGGCTCTACGCAAGACGATAACTAGCGCTTCTACTACTAGTAGCAATCGTACGAAGTGTCGATAGCGCCTAGGAAGTAAGTCCTATTTATAGCCGGTAGCGTAGCCGGTAGCGTAGCCGGCAGCGTAGCCGGCAGCGTAGCCGGCAGCGTAGCCGGCATTCTTACTGTCTTTTTACTAATCCTTCTTTAGCCGTAGCCCTCCGTAAGATTCGGTAGTATTAGAAGAGTTCTAAGCTCCTAATCCGCAAAGCTCCTTTCCGACAACTTATTCGCGAAATTGCCTAGGTTTATAGAACGGACCTTCGCTTCTAAGCCTCCGCGATAGACGCCCTTTAAGAGGCTATAGAAGCCTACCTAGTTCGTATCTTCGAATATATGTTTCTCTCCTACCTCTTTTCGGACTATACTAATACTATTTTAGCGGTTAACCTTATAGCTATCTACGCGAAGCGTATAACGATTATAGACAAGGATTTTAAAGCACTCGATTAGATTCTAAAAGGCTAGAATGTCTATATTCGAGATAGTGCTAGGTAGGATAGATATTCTAGTAGGAAGGATATTCGTAGTATCGTCTATAAGCTTTTCTATATACGAAATAAGCCGCGGTTATACGGCGCTATATACCGCGCTCTAAATACTCTCTAAGCATATATATATAGTATAGTATACTTTATTAGCCGTACGGAATAGAAGTCTTCGAAAATCCCGTTAGTACTAAGGAGTTAAAAGGCCGGCTACGCTGCCGCCTACGCTACCGGCTACGCTACTAGGTCTTATAAAGAACTAAAAGAAGATAGACATTCTAGTTAATTTGTATTAGTTCCTCTTTAGTCCTAATAGCTAGCCGTCTTAGCGCTAACTTTACCTTGCTTTTAATTTCCTTCTTCGACTAGTAACGCTTTAATATTAGGACTAAAGAGGTTATACGTAATTAGTATATAACTAGGCTCGAGTGAAGCTAGGGTCTTTGTTAGGGCTAAAGAGGCTACACGTAATTAGCATATAACTAGGCTAAGTGAAGCTAGGGTCTTAGTGCCTTAGGTAGGGCTTAGCGCTTAGCAATAGGCTAACTTGCCTACCTTCCTCCCTCTTCTCCTAGATCCTTATCGAATACTACTTATACCTACTACTACCCTATCTACCTACTAATATAACCCTTCTTATATAGTATTCGATCTACCCTTTAAGGGTAGTAGCTAGATAGTCCTTATTTCAAGCTTTTAGCGGTATAGCTACGAAAACTATCGATTTAACTATATTACGCCTAAAGAACGGGACCTATACGTACTATTCTATTAAAACAACCGTACTAATTATTAAGTAAGGCCTTCTATACGGCCTATTATACTAAGTTAATCGCACTAGACCGATATCTACTAATTCCGCTATATCCGCACTATAGGGGCCTATAATATATTATTAGCATTACCCCTTATTACAATAGCCGGCTTATTACGAAGCAACAACAACCGCGGCGCCGCTACTAGCGCTAGCAATAATAACTCTAGTAGCACACTATCTACTAAAGTGCCTGCTAAAGAGCCTACTAGAGGGCCTACTAAAGAACCTATAATCGAAGAGGATAACCTATCGTTGCCCGTTAATAACATTCTTAACAACATTGTTAACCGTCGATATAGCTAACTAGCCTTCGGCCCCTAGCTAGAAGCGAGACTTTAAGAAGCTACTTAGAATAGGCTTACTGCCTTACGACAAGAATTCTAAATAATAGCTAAAGGATAATCTCCTCGAGATTCGCCGCTTATAGGAAGCCCTAATAACTACTACTAAACTAGGACTAGTAGTAGGACCTTCTATATAGAAGAAGTATGCTAAACTTAAGGATTGTACTATATTCGATAGCTCTAGTCGGAAGCAATATAACGACTACATTCGCGACTGTAAGCTTAACTAGCGCAACGCACTAAGAGCGCTACTAGATAACTATTCCTTAGTCGTATACGCTATATAGTACATTAATAGCGACCTAAAACGCACTTAGGATAATCATTTCGACTCCCTTAGTAACTAGACTACTATTTAGTAGAAAACCTATAAGACTATTATACTAGACACCCTTAGAAACCCTATACTAAGGCAATAATACGCTTAGGACTAGTACCTTCGAGCTAAATAAAAGACTAATTAATCGGCTCGCTTATTTAAAGCCTATTTAAAGACCCTCGAAGATAACCTTCTAGCTAAGACTAATTCTATATAGATCTCCAAAACACGCCCTAAATTAAGATAGGAATTAGTCCTTAAATTAGACCGCCGCCGTGTGTTCGAATAGGCTAATCTAATACGCATTTAATTTATAGTCGAAGTAGAAACAGCTAAACGAGCTGTCTAGCTCTAGTAACGACTAGAATTAAGGATCCGACTAGCTAGTACTAACCGTAGCAACCGCGGTGCCCGTAGAGGAAACTAAGGCTCTACCTAAAACAACTATACTAATAATAGAAATAGTAGCAATAACCGTAGAAGAGGCCGTAGCCGGCGGCTATATAGAGGAGGCCGTAATAGGGGCCGTAGAAGGGGCTCGTATCCCTATAATACTAATCGCTTAACTAATAATAGCATTAATAGCGGCTATAGCAATCTCCTAACCGGATTGAAGTGCTTTAATTATAATAGCACTAGCTATCTACTAGGCTAATACGACAAACCTAAGGACTAGGCCCGAATCTATTAGGGCTAAAGAGGCTACACGTAATTAGCATATAACTAGGCCGAGTGAAGCTAGGGTCTTAGTGCCTTAGGCAGGGCTTAGCGCTTAGCGTTAGGCTAACTAGCCTGCCTTCCTCCTTCTCCTCCTAGACCTTTATCGAATACTACCTATACCTACTACTACCCTATCTACCTACTAATATAACCCTTCTTATACAGTATTCGATCTACCCTTTAAGGGCAGTAGCTAGATAGTCCTTATTTCAAGCTTTTAGCGGCGTAGCTACGAAAACTATCGATTTAACTATATTACGCCTAAAGAACGGGACCTATACGTACTATTCTATTAAAACAACCGTACTAATTATTAAGTAAGGCCCTCTATACGGCCTATTATACTAAGTTAATCGTACTAGACCGATATCTACTAATTCCGCTATATCCGCATCTTAGGGGCCTATAATATATTATTAGTATTACCCCTTACAATAGCCGGCTTATTACAAAGTAACAACAACCGCGGCGCCGCTAGCAGCGCTAGTAATAACAATACTAGTAGCATAGAGCCTATTAAAGAAGAACCTATAATTCCTAGTAATAACCTAGAATTGCCTGTTAACGACATTCTTAATAACATTATTAATCGACGATATAGCTAACTAGCCTTTAGGCCCTAGCCGATAGCGAGGCTTTAAGAAGCTACTTAGAACAGGCTTACTGCCTTATGTTAAGAACAATAGCTAAAGGATAACCTCCTCGAGATTTATCGCCTATAGGAATCCCTAGCAACTAATACTAAACTAATAGCAGGGCCTTCCTCCCTATCTGTTTTAGTCTAAAAGAAGGATGCTAAACTTAAAGACTATACTGTATTTAATAGCTCTAGTCGAAAACAATACAACGACTACATCCGTAACTGCGAGCTTAATTAGCGTAATATACTAAGAGCGCTGCTAGATAACTACTTATTAGTCGTCTACGCTATATAATATATTAATAGCAACCTAAAGCGCACCTAGGATAACTATTTTAAATCCCTTAACGCTTAGACCGCTATTTAGTAGCAGGACTATAAGACTATTATACTAAACACCCTTAGTAACCCTATATTGCGATAGCAACATATATAGGACTAATACCTACGTACTAAACAAAAGGCCGACTAAACCTCTCGATCCTTCGAGGCCTATCTAAAGACCCTTAAGGACGATTTGCTACCTAAAACCGACTCTATCTAGATATCTAAGATACGACCTAAACTAAGATAGGAACTAGTCCTTAAGTTAGACCGCCGCCGTATATTCGAATAGGCTAATCTAATACGTATTTAATTTATAGTCGAAGTGGAAACAGCTAAACGAGCTGTTTAGCTTTAGTAACAGCTAGAATCAAGGATTCGACTAACTAGTACTAACCGTAGCAACCGTAGTAGCCGCGGAGGAAACTAAGGTTCTACCTAAAACAATAATACTAACAATAGGAATAGTAACAACGACCGTAGAAGAGGCCGTAGCCGGCGGCTATATAGAGGAGGCTGTAATAGGGGCCGTAGAAGAGGCTCGTATCCCTACAATACTAATCGCTCGACTAATAATAGTAGTAATAGCTATAGCAGCCCCCTAACCGGATTGAAGTGCTTTAATTGTAATAGTACTAGCTATTTACTAGGCTAATGCGACAAACCTAAGGACTAGGCCCGAGTCGACCGTACTACCGCTAAACACCGAAAGCACCTTTTAGCCGCTAACGCTACCCCTATCGGTCCTTCTAATTAGTCGAAAAAAGAATAAACGCCGCACTAACTATTAGCCTTGTACGGCGTAAGACTATCGACATTGTACTAGCTATTATACGTACCTGTCTTATATAGGACACGTATAGAACTAACTATAAAACTAAGGTTATACTAGACCTAGGAAATTCAGTTAGTGCCCTTATTAGCTATCGCCTAGCTAAGCAATTAGACCTTCGACAATTAAATAGGGCTAACCTGCTAACCCTTACTTAGTTTAATAACGCTCGGCACTTGACTTATAGGGCCTACTATGTTCCTATAGTTCTAAAAGACGACCTCGGAAATAAACGCCTACTAGACTTTACTACCTACGTAGTAGATATAGACAACCTATATAGAGGAGCCGCTATTATTATTAGCAACCCTATTCTTAAGCACTACGCTATAACTATAGACTTAGGCCTCTAATAGTAGCGATTTAGAATCGCTAGAAAGGAGGATATTAAGTATATCGACGTTAGCGAGTGCCCTAACGATATTAGGGTCCTATTTATTAGTATCCTAACTCTAGCTAATCCGACTACCGACCTACTCGGTAGTAATAACAACGAACCTGTACCCTCTAATAGTATAGACCCTAATTAGCTTGCTCGTATACTATAGCCTATTCGAGAGACCTATATTAATGTGTTTAAATACTACTTAGTATCGACGTTGCCTATATTTAAAGAGACGGACTATAAGATCGATATTATATAGGGCAAGGAGGTCCCTTTTAGGCTACTCTATAACCTTAGTGAAAGAGAGCTTGCTATATTGCGTAAGTACCTAGATAAGAACCTAGCTAATAGTCGAATTTAGTATAGCAACAGCCCTACTAGTGCACTAATCCTATTTGTCTCTAAGAAGGATAGTAGCCTGCGTTTATATATTAATTACCGTAGACTTAATACTATTACTATTAAAGACCGCTATCTACTTCCGCTTATTAATAAGACCCTCGATCGCCTTTCTAGTGCTTACTACTATACTATATTAGACATTAAGGACGCCTATTACCGCATCTATATTCGTAAGGGCGACGAATAGAAGACGGCCTTCCGTACTCGCTATAGCTATTTTAAGTACTTAGTTATGCTATTCGGCTTAGCTAATGCCCCTACAACATTCTAGTCCTATATTAATCGGGCCCTTTCGGGCCTATTAGACTATCTCTATATAGTTTACCTAGATAATATCCTAGTTTATACCTATTTACCTAATATTACGGAGTACTAGGCTATAGTACGTAAGGTACTCGATCGCCTACGGGCCTATAGCCTATATTACAAGCCTTCTAAATGTACCTTTGCCGCTAAGGAGGTAGCCTTCCTTAGCTTCCTCGTGTTAACTAAGGGTATTAAGGCTAATCCTAATCGGATTAAAACAATTACTAAATAGCCTATTCCTACGTTAGTTAAGGAGCTATAGTCGTTCCTCGGCTTTGCTAACTTCTATCGCCGCTTTATTAAGGGCTATTCGAGGCATATAATGCTATTAACTAAGCTTACTAAAACTAAGGCTAACCTAACTAGAGAGTTTAAATAGACTAATAGAGTATAAGCCGCTTTTAACGGTCTAAAGCAACGCTTTACTAAAGTCCCCTTATTGCACTATTTCGTACTAAACAAGCAGATCCGAATTGAGACTAACGCTTTATAGTTTGCTATATTAGCTATTATGTTATAACAGGCTAATAATACCTACTAGCACCTAATTGCCTTCTTCTCGCGAAAAATAATCGACGCTAAGCGTCGCTACGAGACCTACGAGTAAGAGCTCTTAGCTATTGTCGAGGCCTTTAAGTACTAGCGCTACTATCTCGATAGTATATAGTATACTATTTAGGTCTATATAGACTATAACAACCTCCGTAGCATTACTAAGGTTACTAGGGTTATAGGTCGATAGGCTAGATAGGCCGTCTACCTCGCTAGGTTTGATTTTAATATATTATATTAGCTAGGCGTAAGTAACCCTACTAATAGCCTATCGAGGCGACCTAATTACAATAGCGAGACCTAACACATTAATTCTTTATTTCCAACCCTATAGTATAAGATTGCTATAGCCTATATTATTAATAAGCAAGCGTAGGATAAGCGGCTTACTAGACTCCGCGACGGCTTAAAGCATATTAATGCTCTTACTATATTAATAGTATGTATTAAGAACACAGACAGGAGAAGTTATAATAACTCCCTAGTCGATATCGCTATATATAGTAATAGCGATTAAAGTACTGCTATAGTTAATCCGGCTACTAGTGCTACTAGATGTATATAGTGCGTACTACGTAAGATAGCGAGGGTACTATTAAGCGAACTTATAGAAGGGGATAGACGAGTGTTTATAGATAAGCTGTTACGTGCTTAGCAAAGGGACGCTTTTGCTACTACTCTTATAGATTAGCTTAGAAGTAGCCGTAAGACTAGATCTAGCAAGAATTGGTCGATTAATACCGATAGCTATTTACGCTATAAGGGCAGATTATATGTCCCTACCGAGCATTCGATCCGATAAGAGCTTCTTAAGCGACACTATAATAGTAAGCTTGCCGGTTACTATAGTATAGAGAGGTCGCACGAGCTACTATCGCGTATATACTACTAGCTAAATAGTAAGCGGGATATAAAGGACTACGTAAACACGTATGCCGTATGTTAACGTATTAAGGCACTAAACTATTAGCCTTTTAGCGAGTTGTCCTTATTACTAATCCCTTATAAGCTATTTATAGAGCTTATAATAGATTTTATTATAGGTCTTTCCCCTACTAAGCGAAGAGGAAGCAAAGACGTCTTTAACGCTATACTAGTCGTTATAGACCGATTTACTAAGGGCGCTCGCTATATCCCCGCTCGAAAGGATTAGACGGCTATTAACCTAGCTAAGTTACTATAGAATAATATCTTCTATAGCTATTAGGGAACCCCTAAGGGGATAGTTTCCGACCGGGGCTCGATATTTATATCTTACTATTAGAGTAAGATATGCCTATAGCTAAGACTTAAGCATCGGCTATCTATAGCCTTCTATCTATAGACAGATAGCTAAACCGAGAGGCAGAATGCTACCCTATAGCAGTACCTACGCAGTTACATTAGTAACGAGAACCCTAACGACTAGGTTAACCTCCTATAACTAGCTAAATTCGTGTATAATAATAGTGTCTACTTATTAACTAAGGTCTTACTATATATAGCTATAATAGGCTAGAACGCTGCTATACTACAAGATCCTCTATCGCTCGAGGCCGAGCGTAAGGAAAGGGAAGCGGGTTAACCTAAGATACTAGCGGCTATTAAGAGGGTTTAAAAGATGCGAGAAATTCACGCTAAGATAGCTAACAAACTAGCAAAGGCCTAGGCCTATTAGAAGGCCTATTATAACAAGCACTATACCCTAATAACCTTTAAGCAAGGCGATATAGTTATACTTAGTACGAAGAACCTCCGCATCCGCAAACACCTATCCCCTAATAGTAAAACGAGGCCTAAGCTCGCACTAAGATATATTAGTCTATTCCGTATCCGAGAGGCTAAGGGTATATAGGCTTACTAGTTGTAGCTTCCTCCTTATTATACTATCTATAACACCTTCTATATATCCCTCTTTAAGCCGTACTACCTACGCGAAGGGGATAAGGCGCCTGCTAAATCCGAGGACATACTAGCTAATAGCGAAGAGCTATAGTCTATAGAACGTATCCTAAAGCACCGGACTAGGCAAGGCAAGAAGGAGTACCTCCTAAGATAGCAAGGCTATTTACCTAAATAGGACTCGTAGGAGGCTAAAGACTCCTTCGAGGATATAGCCGAGCTATTAGATAAATATTAGACTAGTATAAAGAACAAGAAGAAGACTAAGGGGCTATAATGTTACTAGAAAGGCCTAGGATTAATGCTATCCCCAGGGTGCTATTAGCTAACTAATTAGAGGCAAGCAATTGTTAGCAACAAGGGACAATAAGACTATACTACTATAGAATCTACCTCTTTACTAGCGCACCCTACAAGACCCTTCTCTTAGCGCCCCCTTCTATTCCTACGTCCTATCGAGGCCCTAAGGCCTAGGCGGTCGGCGGGGATAGCGCGCGGATAGTAATAATAATAGTAACGACGGCGCGGCCGGCGCGGCTATATTAGTAATAGTATTATAGAGTGTGTATTACTACTTAAAGAAGGAAAGATACAGCTATATTAGTAACGGTGTTGCTAAGTTATTATTAGTTAAAGAAGGAAATTAGAAGCAAGGTAAAGTCGGCGCTAAGACGGCTAGCGCCGCTATTGTTAATATTACCTACTATTGTCGCTACGCCTATAGATATAACCTTACCTATACTACGAGCCTAAGGTACTATACTAGGTTAAAAGATTAAGCATATTAAGGGGTTAATTAAAACTTTAAAGCTAAGTCAAAACACTAAGAGCCGCTTAAAAGATTAAGTAACTTAATAGACTAACTAACTAAGGGCAAAAACTATAGAGCTAAGCTAGCCGGGGTCGATCTTGCGAATAATAGGTTACTCCTCGATCTTTCCGACCCTTTAAGCGAGGCGAACCTTAACTATTGTACTTATAATAGCCTTTACCTATAGAAACTAGACGAACTGTGTTTTTTAAAAAGATAAAATAAGATTAACAATTAAAGGCTACTAAACCTAACTAATTAGGGCTAGCGAAACTACGAACAATAATAGCCCTTATAATAATAAGAACAACCCTCGGAAGCGGACATTACTAGGTCTTTTAAGAGTAGACGTAAAGAACTCGATACGACATTACTTAGAACGGAGGCAGTACTACAATACCTCGTACGCCTACCTATTATAGTAGGGAAGGCGCGCTTGTATTATAATTAGTCGATAGTCCTTAATTCTCGTAGTTATATATTACTTTATTATATATAAGGATAGCGTAGTTAGAGTTAGACATTATATTAGAAGGTAAGGTTTGATATAGTTATATAATTAGGTAGTTAAGTGTTTAATTTAGCGCGGTTAAGCAGCGAATTAGACTTGCTAAGTTAGTAGCAATAGAGGTTAAGATTAGAATATAGATCGGCTACGAGGGCGCGGCCTTTAGAAGGGAAGCGTATATTAGGACTAAAGAGGTTATACGTAATTAGTATATAACTAGGCTCGAGTAAAGCTAGGGTCTTAATGCCTTAGGCAGGGCTTAGCGCTTAGCAATAGGCTAACTAGCCTACCTTCCTCCCTCTCCTCCTAGCTCTCTATCGAATACTACCTATACCTACTACTACCCTATCTATCTGCTAATATAACCCTTCTTATACGGGATCTTCGAAGACTTCTATTCCGTACGGCTAATAAAGTATACTATACTATATATATATATATATACTTAGAGAGTATTTAGGGCGCGGTATACAGCGCCGTATAATAGCGGCTTATTTCGTATATAGAAACGCTTGTAGATAATGCTAAGAATATCCTTCCTACTAGAATATCTATCCTACCTAGTACTATCTCGAATATAGACATTCTAGCCTTTAAGAATCTAATTAAGGGCTTTGAAATCCTTATCTATAATCGTAATACGCTTCGCGTAGATAGCTATAAGGTTAACCGCTAAAATAGTATTAGTATAGTTCGAAAAGAGGTAGAAGAGAGATATATATTCGAGGATACGAACTAGGTAGGCTTCTAAAGCCTCTTAAAGGGAGTCTATTACGGAAGCTTAGAAGCGATAGTCTCGTATAGTATACTAGGAAATTTCGCGAATAAGTAGTTAGAAAGGAGCTTTACGGATTAGGAGTCTAGCGTCCTTCTAATATATCCGAATATAACGAAGGGCTACGGCTAAAGAAGGATTAGTAAAAAAACAGTAAGAATGCCGGCTACGCTACCGGCTATAGATAGGACTTACTTCCTAGGCGCTATCGACGCTTCGTACGATTATTACTACTAGTAGTAGAAGCGCTAGTCGTCGTCTTATACGAAGCCTTACCTACGACGCTCTTTCTAGTACTAGAGCTAGCGGTAGTAGTTGTTAGGGCTAAAGAGGCTACACGTAATTAGCATATAACTAGGCTAAGTAAAGCTAGGGTCTTAGTGCCTTAGGTAGGGCTTAGCGCTTAGCAATAGGCTAACTTACCTACCTTCCTCCCTCTCCTTCTAGCTCCTTATCGAATACTACTTATATCTACTACTACCCTATCTACCTGCTAATATAACCCTTCTTATATAGTATTCGATCTACCCTTTAAGGGCAGCAGCTAGATAGTTCTTATTTTAAGCTTTTAGCGGTATAGCTACGAATAAGACTAATCTAACTATATTACGCCTAAAGAACGGGACCTATACGTACTATTCTATCGAAATAACCGTACTAATTATTAAGCAAGGCCTTCTATACGGCCTATTACACTAAGTTAAGTATACTAGACCGATATCTACTAATTCCCCTATATCCGTATCTTAGGGGCTAATAATATATTATTAGTGTCGCCCCTTATAATAGCCGGTTTATTACGAAGCAACAACCGCGGCGCCGCTAGCAGCGCTAGTAATAACAACGCCGGTAGTGCTCCTAGCAGTGCTAGCAATAACAATACTAGTAGTACAGTTCCCGCTAAAGTGCCTACTAAAGAGCCTACCGGAGGGCCTACTAAAGAAGAATCTATAATTCTAGGTAATAATCTAGAATTGCCTATTAACGACATTCTTAACAATATTGTTAATCGACGATATAGCTAGCTAGCCCTAAGCCCTTAACTAGTAGGGAGACTTTAAGAAGCTACTTAAAATAGGCTTACTATCCTATATTAAGAACAATAGCTAAAGGATAATCTCCTCGAGATTCGCCGCCTATAGGAAGCCCTAATAACTACTACTAGACTAGAACTAGTAGTAGGACCTTCTATTTAAAAGAAGGATGCTAAGCTTAAAGACTATACTATGTTTGATAGCTCTAGCCGCAAGCAGTATAATAATTATATACGCGATTGTAAATTGAACTAGCGAAATATACTAAGGGCCCTACTAGACGACTATTCGCTAGTCGTCTATGCTATACAATACATTAATAGAGACCTAAAGCGTACCTAGGATAACTACTTTAACTCCCTTACTAATTAGACCGCTATTTAGTAGCAAACCTACAAAACCACTATACTAGACACCCTTAGAAACCCTATACTAAGGCAACAATACGCTTAGGACTAGTACCTTCGGGCTAAATAAAAGACTAATTAATCGGCTCGTTTATTTAAGGCCTATTTAAAGACCCTCGAGGATAACCTTCTAGCTAAAACTAATTCTATATAGATCTCCGAAATACGCCCTAAATTAAGATAGGAATTGGTCCTTAAACTAGACCGCCGCCGTATATTCGAACAGGCTAATCTAATACGTATTTAATTTATAGTCGAAGTAGAAACAGCTAAACGAGCTGTTTAGCTTTAGTAACGGCTAGAATCGAGGATCTAACTAACTAGTACTAACCGTAGCAACCGTAGTAGCCGCGGAGGAAACTAAGGTTCCTACTAGAACAACAATGCTAATAATAGGAATAGTAATAACGACCGTAGAAGAGGCCGTAGCCGACGACTATACCGAGGAGGCTATAATAGGGGCCGTAGAAGGGGCTTGTATCCTTATAACGCTAACCGCTTAACTAACAATAATAGCTACGGCAATGTTCTAACCGGATTGAAGTGCTTTAATTATAATAGTACTAGCTATCTACTAGGCTAATGCGACAAACCTAAGGATTAGGCCCGAATCGACCGTACTACCGCTAAGCACCGAAAGCACCTTTTAGCAGCTAACGCTACCTCTATAGGCTAACCTTTTTATTAGTCGAAAAAAGAATAAGCGCCGCACTAACTATTAGCCTTGTATAGCGTAAGACTATTAATATTGTACTAGCTATTATACGTACCTGTCTCGTATCGGACTCGTATAGCACTAATTATAAGACTAAGGTTATGCTAGATCTAGGAAATTTAGTTAGTGCCCTTATTAGCTATCGCCTAGCTAAGTAATTAGACCTTCGACAATTGCCTAGGACCGACCTACTAACCCTTACTTAGTTTAATAACGCTCGGCACTTAACCTATAGAGCCTACTATATTCCTATAGTTCTAAAAGACGACCTCGGCAATAAGCGCCTACTAGACTTTACTACCTACGTAGTAGATATAGACAACCTATATAGGGGAGCTATTATTATTATTAGCAACTCTATTCTTAAGTACTATACTATCGCTATAGACTTAGGCAGTTAACAATAGCGATTTAGAATCGCTAAGAAAGAGGAGATTAAACACATTAATGCTAGCGAGTACCCTAACGATATAAAGTATCCGTAGACCCGCGGTGTAGGTTAGGATAGCCGAGCGAAGCCGAGGCGAGTAGCGTATAACAAGTCGGCCTACCTTCGTAGCGATACCTATTAGTACCTACTGCGCAACGTAGGCTAAACGGGCTTGTCAAGTTAGCGCCATTTTGACTATAGATAGGGATTATAGGCGGCGCCTATAATTACGATCTATGTCTATCCTAGTAACGAGCAGAAACAGCGGGACTATTATTAGATAGAACAATAGTAATTGACATAGTAATCGAGAACAAATATCAATTCTTCGGGCATAATAATATAGCAGCTAGGTATCAATCTAAGCAGTTAATATCTCGCCTACTTATCTAGCATCTCCTATTTATCTAGCGTCTCCTATTTATCTAGCATCTCCTGTTTACCTATCATCTCCTAATCCTAAAATTCTACCTATCGTGTAAGTATCCGGCTAAAGCTACGCTGCTATATAGCAAGGCTCGGAATACCGTAAACGACCTACTTAAGTCGGTCCTAATCGATATACTAATCCTTGCGTACGTTACTAAATCGCAACGCAAACTCGCTAAACCTAACAGTCTCGCTAGGCTAAATAGCGTCTAGTATGTTACTATTATTGTATTAGTTAGCTAGTAAGCTACTTAGAAGTATAGAGCTCGACGGATTAGGTTGCTCGGAGTATAGTAGCTCGATAGTCTAGCGTACTTGTTGTACTTTCTTACGATTCGCATTAATACGCGCGAAGAAATCGTTACTATTATTAGGATTAGATGCTAGAGCATAGGGTAGTACTCCGCTACTAGACGGTATACCCGACTAGGAAGGATAAGGTACGGATTATAATGCGGGTAACTGCGAGATATCTATCGGAAGAGACGGAGGGGCGCAATGCGGGTATAGGGCTTCGAACTAATTAATATATGCTTGTACTAACTTAGCATTTACACTCCTATCGGCAAGAGGATGTCGGAAATTATAAGCCTCGGGAGGGGCGGCTATATAGCGTTAAGCGAGAGCAGTAATCTTATAGGGCAAACGCGGATTAGCTCGAAGCTAGGCTTCGAGCTATTATATACGATTAATAGCGAGTAGGTCCTTAAGATGCTAAGCTGCTTTATAGCGTCGACGAGCCGCTTCCTAGTCTGCCTCGTTCTCGCGCTGTCGCTTAAGCTTATTACGCTACTGCTTAGCATAGGCAGCAAGATCGTGCTTGCTCTAAGGAGCATCGGGTCGTAGAGGTGTCGAGGAAAGCACAACACCTACTAGAAGTAGGCGCTATAGTCGACGGTGTACGAGATTAGCATGCCGAGTAACTACTATCGGAGGAACCTTGCCTGCTTTAAACCGATTATAGTAATTAAAAGGAGCCTCGAATATAATATCCTTCGGTCCTCGGACTCTAGATATACTAACGTACGTTAAGCTAGGCGTAAAGTCCTTCTTTAAAATGTCGAGCACTGCCTTATTAAGTGTTATACCCTAAGACTTGTAGATCGTAATAGCGTATGCGATAGTTATAGGCAATTAAGTACGAGAACAGCGTGCGTCCTATCGCTAGTTATGTAGCTACTTACGACGAATAGGAAGAACCGGAATAACGCGACGTAGCATACTAAGAGAGCCGTCTAGATCGAAGTGTTTATCGAAGGTCGGACCGCTATATCTGTCTAACTAGACTAAGAGGACGGTTGGTAGAGTCTCTAACATATCGTCGTCGCTATTAAACTGCTAGAGAATGTCTCGAACGGTACCTAGGCTGCCGTTAATAATGCCGCCCTCTATCTAAAGGTTCTAAGTAATTATAACGCGTATACTAAGACATATTAGCAAACTAGGATAGAGATTGCCGCTATTCTTATAGCTAGCCTTAACCGCATTATTGCTACTAGTATGTTTAGCCTTAGCGAGCTTAATTAGAGTGCTATTGTCTCGAATAGCATCCTAATTAAACGCATTAACCTAGTTCTTGTAAGGATACAGACGAATAGCATCTTTGAATTAGTCCTACTCGGCCTAGGGAAGGACATTCTTAACACGACGGCAAAGTGTCTCCTAATAATTAATAGTAACGCTAGCTAGTGCATTACGTAAACCTTTAAGGGCAGCGCGAAAGGAGAGTGCGTCCGAGTTATTACCCTATTGCCGCTAAATCACACTTAATTAGATCGTCTTATTAAACATATAGTAGGCGTTGTAGCCTAGGATGTCTTTAGGCGTACGGAGGTCCGAGAGCCTCGAGAATAGGGGCTTACCTCTAATAGGCAGAAGCTAGTTGAAGTCTCTAGCAAGCGTAACACAACGACCGCTAAATAGCAATGTAGTATTACTACCGCCCTAAGACTAAGGAGCGTCTAAAGAGACCTAGCGAAGGCGTTGTTCGATCTAATAAAGAGTAGTTAAGTCGATTATTAACTTCTCGTTAATAATAATATACTTAACCTATTCTATACGGTACTAGAAGTCGGTAAGAGCTTAACCGTCGAGAGGAATATACTCCTACATCTTTAAGGGCAGTCTAAAGAAACTATACAATATACTGCCTCGAACACTATTAGTAGCAGCTCCCGTAGGCGCTAGACGAACGATAGGATTGCTAATTTAAAGGTCCTCGACGCTAGCATTAGAAGCGTTAAATTTATCGGCGAGAGCTTCGAGCTTAGACGAGACGGTCTTAATAATATAAGACTTACCTATACTAGCCTTGCTATCTACGTTTAAAAGGAATGCCGGGGTATTTATATCTTAAATCTAGGTACGCTAATAATCGACAACCTTATTATACTATAGTATCTATATATCGGACAACCTATTAATACGCTAATCTAGATCCGCAGCTATACTAACTCTCTAGGCAACACGAGTAGTAGTACCTCGCTAAGCTGTCTACTAATTCTTAGTATCGTTAGTAGTAATGCCGTATTTGCTAATGTATAGAGTCTAGTCGTACTTAATATCGATTTAGCGGTTACCGAGATTATTGAGATCTTCAAGCATCTTAGTAGGGTTACGTCTAGGCAACGTAGCAGCGAGTAACTCGGCCTCCGGTTTCTCAACTTCTAGATTAAACTCTTTATCTTTAAACAGGTCCTTAGTAGGCTTCGGAAGGTTAACGCCTATATAATTATCTAGATAGTTATAGAACATTGCGCACTAACCGTATACACTTGCCTAAGTATTATATAGCGTATCGTCGTCGTCGTCGTTATCTTCGAACTAATATAGTAAGCTAGGATAGATAGTATCGAATTTGTAATGCAAAAGGACCTTCGTACGGCACTAATCTTCGTATATGCTATTAGCACCATCGTTAAGGCCGCTGTATTTTAGGTACTAATTAACAATACGCGGCTTAGCTCGGGTACGCTTCTTGTAACTCGAGAAGTCCCACTCCGTAACAAATTCAAACAGCGTTAAGTTAGGGTAGGCTAGAAGGTTAGACCGATTAAACTTCGCTTTAGGAAGGGCGTATCGATTTATGTACTTTAGGAGTAGTAATTAACCCTAGGTAATTATTTTACCTAAGGTAGGATCGAAACGCTTAACCTTAGATTAGTCTTCTAGCTTCCGGTAATCGAAGTTTTAAACAGTGCGAGAACCCTAAGCGAGTAGCAAATTTAGGAGGAGATACATTTCCTCCTAGGCAGAGATGTCTCGCTCTCTAATAATCTTATTAAGCATCTTTACAACGAACGATACTATCGGGCGAGTAGCGTTAATCTTTAGTAAGACCTTCTTGCCTAGGTTAAGTAAGGATTTACTACGTTTCTCCTACTTAGTATAGTACTTTTTAAGGTAGTTAACAACTGCGCCTTTGTCCGTGCAAACTGTAATGTCGTTGTTAGCTAGCTACGCTATCTAGATCGTTCGATTGTAGTTAGTTATATAAGTATCGTTGCGAGGGCTATCGTACATCTAGTGCCGGGGGTTTAGGCTGTACGTAATAATAGCGGTATTAGGATAGTTAGTACGAGGGTAGTAGAACCGACATTAAATATTGCTAGTATCCTTATTCTTACGCTAATAGTACTCGTAACCGCACTTATAGCGCTAAACCCGATTTAGGTTTATTATAAGTTGCTATTACGAATTCCGGACGTCGGTTGACTTTATCTATAGAAGAGTAGGCTCCCTAGGTTTAGGAGTAGTGCGGCGAGGTGTTAGATTAAGAGCAGTAATATACTTTGCCTAGAAGCGAGCGAGGTCGTTACGAGACGCTTTCTATATAGTCTCTAGGGGGGGAGGCAGTATCTTGTTATTATCTCTATACTAATGTTCTTTAAGCTATACAACACTATAGTTATATAAACTACTACGAGCTTGGAACTCGAACCGATTCCAGAAGTCCGTAATACTAAACTTCTTAGTAATTAGCTATATAATAAATGCGTAGCGACGGTAGAAATAGAAGGCAGCGATTATAGGATACTCGCGGACATTATCTCGGCCGGTCTTAATACGCGAGTGCTTATTGCTACTAGATAGAGGATTAGGCATATAACGCTATAAACTCTCCTAATAGTTGTCGGTAGTACTATAGGTAAGGAACAAGCGAGGGCAACCGATAGCCTTTACGTAATTCTCTAGCTTATTAGTCTTCCCGACCTAATATATACGAGTACTACGTAGACTGCTACCGTAGTGAACGATATTAGCAAGGAGGCGGCGAGAATCTTTATTATTCGCTATAATAGCTGCCTTTAGGTCGTCTACGGTAATTTCCTTATACTTAGGATTCTACTGTATTACATAATCTGCCTTCTTACGAGACTGCTTTCTTATAAGAGTGTTAAGACCGACGTAACGAAAGCGCGGATAAGTAGTAAAGCGATACCGGCGCGGACCTATACTATCGTCCTACTTAATTATATGCTCTAGGTAGTTATCGTATACGACGCTACGGTAGCGAGGCTCTACGTAGTTACTAGAGCCCTAAGGATATAGGGTCGGGAATGCTCGAGACATTAGACGCTTAGTCTTATTAAACTCGTCTAGCGGTACTAGATCGAATAGTAGAAGGGTGAGCTAGGTTTAGGCAATAGGCTCTACATCCTTATCTCTAGTAGCGTCTATTTGTATACAGTCTATACGACGCTAACGCTAGTTACCTGCCTGCTACTAGAGCTATACGTTACGCTAGCGTCGCTAATTATCCTACTAGTTAAGGAGTTCTTAGATCTGCTCTCGCTGTCCTTATAGAATGTAGGCTTAAGGAAGAGCCGACTCTTCTAGGTAATCGGCGAAGTTGTCTTCTTCTTTATCTTCTTCTTAACTAGCATAACCTGGTTCTAAAGCTATTAGTAGTAGCGGCGGCAACTAATCTTCCTCGTATTCTTCGACGTATATATAGTCGAGTATAGAGATACTATCGACGTTATCCGGAAGCTAAGAGAGGCGCTCTTAGTTAATACTAATGCTAGTATAGTTAGGAGAATTGGCGATAAGATGCTAAAGCTAGACCTTTACTGCCTAGCGTCGAACTTTGAAGTCCTATACGAAGATTCGCTTTATAACCTTATCTCCTTAAGTAGGGCGAAGTACTACTGTCTCGATATGCTTAGGTACTAGGGGCAATTCCTTCTATACCTTGCCTATATCTCGAAGGAAGTTTACAACGTTGTTCTTATAACGCTACTAAGCCCCCTTAATTAGCCGCATTTCGATATAGACATAGATACGGGCAATAAGGATCTCTTCTATTATAGTTAGCTTAGGTAAGTCCTC
Source organism: Pseudocercospora fijiensis CIRAD86 (assembly GCF_000340215.1). Lineage (NCBI taxonomy): Eukaryota > Fungi > Ascomycota > Dothideomycetes > Mycosphaerellales > Mycosphaerellaceae > Pseudocercospora > Pseudocercospora fijiensis. Next base: position 910,800 of record NW_006921540.1, on the reverse strand, counting down.
GCTAGTAGTAGGATTGATTAGCTATAGTCTAGGGTCTATACAGTTACCGCGCGATATAAGATCCGGTAATAGGTAAGGCTTATTACGATCTCGTATAATACGGCAGCGACGATAGAGCCTAAAGGTAGGTAATTCCGGATTGGTATTAAGCTCTATATTAAACTAGCGCTCCTTACAACCTCGGCTAGGGTGTCTATTGCCTTCGTCGTAGAGATCCTTATTCTAATAGTAGTCTATATTCTTATTATTAAGCTACTCGAAGAACTCCTTTACTAACTAAAAGTCGCTATTATCGAGTACAGCTTAAGCGTTAAGGTAATTAGCCGTAGGATCTTCGTCGCTATTAGTATTCGTAGCAAAGGCGATATCCTCGTCTTTAAGAAAGTGTCGGACCCGGTCCTAATCTACCTAGCTCTACTATGCGCGTTCCTACTAGTTTAGACGACGACAAGGACGATTCGCCTATTACTAGTCTTGCGCATTCTTTATCAAGTTATAGCAACCCCGATAACAAGTCTCTAATTCTTCTTCTAGATAGTTAGGATTAGAGTTCGTAATAAAATCGAACCGCTAACTCTTATACTTGTTTGCAATATACTATTTGTACGTAGTAAGGTCGTCTAGGTTATAGCTATTAGCGTAGTACCGACAGCTATTACACTAGTAAGAGGGAAGACCGGGCATTCTATAAAGTCGAGTAATATACCGGGGAATTTCGTAGATGCTATAGAAGAAGAAGATGCGGTTGTCTAGCTAATCTCCGTCGTCGTTAGGATACCTAGTCGCTCTACTACTAGGTAGCGTATCGCTTCTAAAAGGATCGCTAGGAAAATCCGCTTCTATATATTCCTTCTGCGTACGCTCTACTATATCCGCGAGGATAGTAGCGATACTTAGAGTCTATAATACTTCCTTACTAGCTCGGCGTAATAGACGGTATAACCTTAAGATTTCCGCTTAAGTAACGCGCGCCTAAGCTATAGTAGGGTTATCGCTGCTATGCTACCTACGAGGACGGCGACCTCTAGCATCGGAAGAAGAAGACGGTAGACGCTATAACGTAGAAGACTGCGACGTAGAAGACTATAACGTCCGCGAAGGAGGTAGTATAGAAGATTAGTATAGCGTAGGCTAAGGCTTCTTTATAGGGTCTCCGGTACGAGGTCTATACTAAGTTGTTAGCTACGGAGGTATTAGCTGCGGAGGTATAGGCTATAGTAAAGAACTCGGTATAGGAGACGATCCTATAACGATAGGTATGTTCTACGCCTAAAGTGCTACAAAAGGGCGACTACTGCTACTACGCCTACTTCCTCGCTTTAACGGTATCTATTGTAACTCTACGACATTATCTATAACGCGCTTACGCTTCTTCTTCGCGGTATTAGCAGTACGATAGCTCTTATACTAGCGTAGGAGACGCTTGCCTTTCTAGAAGCAGCGAACCTTCTTACGCTTGCCGTATCGACTATTGTAGCGCTGCTAATCGATACCCTTAATACCGTCGCTATTATACTTACTATCGGACTCTTCCGCTACACGATCTGCTAGCGTATTCTTCTTTAGTAGACCGCTAGGTAGATCGCCGCTAGGTACGCCGGCAGCTGCTTGTCTATACTAGTAACTAAACTGCTAACTAAGCTGCGCTATATATAAATAGGTCGGCGTGTTCTATTAGATAATAGCATAAATCTCGGCTATTAGATTGATATAGCGACGGCTTTCGGCGGCATACAGAACAGGCTTAATAGCCTTTGTAGTATAGTACTTAAAATGCATTAGTAGTACGTATTCGTCTATCTCGTAGGCCTTCTTTTGTTTATCTTGCTACTCTATAGCATCGTCTATCTGCTGCTAAAGGTCGCGTATCGTAGGCAGAATCTCCTTCTTAAACAATCGCTCGAGTCGGCGGCTAGTAGTACGGTAGGTATAAGATTTGTAAACCTGTACTTAATCTCGGAAAGTGTAGGGCTTAGATATATACGCGCTACGGGTATTAAACAACGCACGCAAGGTATAGAACTCGAGGTCTAACGGCACCGCTATATTGTAATAAAGCGGATATGTCGCGAAGGAGGTCGTTCGGAAGAGGAAGTTATAGAAGGAAGTAGAAGTAGAAAGTAGAAAGCGTAAAGGAAGCGGGTGCCGCAAGACTCTGTTTAACCGCTAACTAGGAAAGGAATAGTAGATAGCGGCTTCGTATATATAATAGCACAAACGAGTAGCGAGCACGGACTATAGACTATTATTAACTTGCACTTTATATATATTATACTGTATATATACCTCTATACAAACCTGCCTTTATAAGCGCTAGCGGAATACTCCTTCCTTTGCTAACGTTGCGTTCCGGACAGGTTAAGCACTCGCTAAGGCTCGACTATACCTGCCCTCTACTATAGTACCCTCGTTCGTCCGACGTTAGCGTTCCGGACAAGTTAAGCACTCGCTAAGGCTCGGCATTAACTTGCCCTCTACTTTAGTACCCTTATTACTTTTCCTAACGTAATCGCTTAGGGTAGAAGGGATAGTCGCTACGCCTCCTAAACCCCCCGTACCTACCGCTTTAGTATCCGTATACGACGAGCAGGTCTTTAATCTAACGATAGCCTAGCAAAGGGTGTATTAAGCGCAGGTCCTTTATAGCTATGCTTCCTTTTACTTTAGCGTAGAGGTTAGCTAGGTCTTATCTGCTAAAAGCTGCGGTACTGTTCTCCTACTAGTAGTTTGCTTAGAGGTGCCTAAGGCATCCGTCGTTATCGTGTTGATCACTTTTACTAGCGTAGTTTTGCTAGAAATGCGCTTAATCGATTCAACTTAGCGTATTCGGAAGGGGCTAGTTTAGGTTGCTAGTTTAGATTGCTAGTTTAGGTTGCTAGTTTAGATTGCTAGTTTAGTATGCACTGTCGATACTAACTTAATATTAATATAGCTTCTAGATAGGGAATTAAACACTTAACTAGTATACTATTCAAACCTTACCTCTCTGCCTTCCCCTTCTAACTAAGCTATTACTATCTAAGCTATCCTAGGCAGCAGCAATAAGGGTATACAATAGCACTACAATTTGCGACCTTTAACTAATAATAATCGACTAAAACGAAGCGACGCCTAGCTACAACTAGGTAAGGAGTTACAGTAATCCTTTGCGCCGAGTTATTAAGTTACGTAGGGAACCTAAGGGATTTGGGCTATTTAATAGTCTTTTCTAAGGCAGCTAGCAGCCTAATAAACTAGTAGAGGTAACTGCCTATTGTCTAAACCTAAAGAAATCAGTTCTCCGGGACAGGTTTTCTATAGCGGCGTTTCTTCGGAAGCGTATAAGGTCGAAGTCTAGTAGGCATATTTACTTAGTTGATTCGTAACGTGTCTTAAAGGGTCAAAAGCTCGAGGTCTATATCGTATCCGTAAGAGTAACTCCGGGTATTGCCCGTCTACAGTTTTTTTGCTTCCGGTCTATCTTTTTTTTAGCCTTAAATTCTAGTAGAAGGGACTGCTTTTCACTAGCGCAATATAGGCCTTAAATGCGGCGTGTATTGTCCTTCTTTAATACGGTATATATTGTCCTTCTTTATTCGCCTTTTACTAGTATAGTACTAATCTTAGATAGGGCTTCGTAGTATGCGGGTGTCTTTACGCAGGCGTTTAGTCGGGTCGAGGCGTGTATTTATTATATATCGGCGCGTATATTACATATCGGCGCGTGTGTAGCATATCGGCGCGTATGTAGCATATCGGCGCGTATATAGCATGTCGGCGGTGCGTAAACTAGGTATATTGTTGCCATTGTCGTAAAGGTGTATACAAAGGCCTAAGGTTGGAGTTACGTAGGGGGGACATTTTAATTTCTACTAATTAGAAGCGAGCAGGGAATTTGTATAAGCGCATATTCAGATTGAAGCCCCGATATATACTATAATATAGGCACTATACACATACACACATAGGAGGCCTATCTAACTGTTATCCGCTACTTGCCTAATGTTCCTAGACCTCCGTTTCCGTGCCCTCGTCGCAAGCTCCTCGGACACTCTAACTGCGGCCTAGAAACATCCGGCTTCGCTCGGATTAGGGTCCTGTTTATTAGCAACCTAATACCTACCTCCTTAGCTAATCCGATAGCTAACCTTCTTAGTAGAGATAACGATAAACCTATGCCCCCTAATAGTATAGACCCTAATTAGCTCGCTCGTATACTAGAAGCTATTCGAGAGACCTATATTAATATATTTAAATACTACCTAGCATCGATATTGCCTATATTTAAAGAGACGGATTATAAGATTAATATTATAGAGGGTAAGGAGGTTCCTTTTAGTCCCCTCTACAACCTTAGCGAACGAGAGCTTACTATACTACGTAAGTACCTAGAGGAAAACCTAGCTAATAGCCGCATTCGGTATAGTAACAGCCCTGCTAGTATACCTATCCTGTTTGTACTAAAGAAGGATAGTAGCCTACGTTTATACGTTAATTAGTAATTACTATAGACTTAATGCTATTACTATTAAAGACCGCTATCTACTTCCGCTTATTAATAAGACCCTCGATCGCCTTTCTAGCGCCTACTTTTATACTATACTAGATATTAAGGATACCTACTACCGCATCCGTATTCGTAAGGGGGACGAATAGAAAACAGCCTTCTATACTCGTTATAGCTATTTCGAGTATTTAGTTATACTATTCGGCCTAGCTAATGCCCCTGCTATATTCTAGTCCTATATTAATCGGGCCCTATTAGGCCTATTAGACTACCTCTGTATAGTTTACCTAGACGATATTCTAGTCTATATACACTTACCTAATATTGCGGAATATTAGGCCGCCGTACGCAAGGTGCTCGACTGCCTACGGGCCTATAGCTTGTATTGTAAGCCTTCTAAATGCACCTTTGCTACTAAAGAGGTATCGTTCCTCGGCTTCCTCGTATTAACTAATAGTATTAAGGCTAATCCTAATCGGATTAAAACTATTACTAAATAGCCTGTTCCTATATTAATTAAGGAACTATAGTCGTTCCTCGGCTTCGCTAATTTCTATCGTCGCTTTATTAAGAGCTATTTACGGTATGTAATGCCCCTAACTAAGCTTACTAAAACTAAGGCCAACCCGTCTAGAGAGTTTAAATAGACAGAGCACAAGCCGCTTTTAACGGCTTAAAGAAGCGCTTTACTAAAGTCCCCTTGTTATACTATTTCGTACTAAGCAAATAGATCCGCATTAAGACTAACGCTTTACAGTTTGCTATATTAGCTATTATATTACAATAGGCTAATAATAATTACTAGTACCCGATTGCCTTCTTCTTAAGGAAGATAATTAATACTAAGCGTCGTTACGAGACCTACGAGTAAGAGCTCTTAGCAATCGTAGAAGCCTTTAAGCATTAGCGCTATTATCTCGATAGCGCTTAGCACCCTATTTAGGTCTATACCGACTATAACAACCTATATAGGATTACTAAGGTTATACGGGTTATAGGTCGATAGGCTAGATAGGCCGTCTACCTCGCCGGGTTTGATTTTAATATATTATATTAGCTAGGCGTAAGTAACCCTACTAATAGCCTATCGAGGCGACCTAATTACGATAGCGAGACCTAGTATATTAATTCTTTGTTTCTAACCCTGTAGTATAAGATTGCTATAGACCTTGCTATAAAGTAAGCGTAGGATAAGCGGACTTCTAGACTCCGCGGCGGTAACAAATACTATAGCGGAGTTGTCGTTCTTCTAGTATACATTAAAAAGGACGTAGATCGCTCGAGCTATAACGACTCGATTAAAGATATTGCTATCTATAGCGATAGCACTATAGAAGAGGTTGCAGTTAATCCGGCTACTAGTGCTATTAGATATATATAATACGTACCTCGTTCGATAGCGAGGGTGCTATTAAATAACCTTATAAATAGGGATAGTTAATCGTTTATAGATAAGCTATTACGTACTTAGTAGAGGGACGCCTTTACTATCGAACGTATTAATAAGCTTATAAGTAGGCGAACGACTCGATCTAGTAAGAGTAACTAGTCGATCGATAATAAGGGTTACTTAAAGTTTAAGGGCAGATACTATATCCCTACGGAACAATCGATTAGATAAGAGCTTTTAAAGAGGCACTATAATAGTAAGCTCGCTAGTTACTATAGCATAGAGAGGTCGCACGAGTTACTATCGCGTATATACTACTAGCTAAATAGTAAGCGGTATATAAAGGAGTATATACAGACTTGTATAGTATACTAGCGAGTTAAAGCACTAAAGCACTTACTATTCGGCGAGCTGTCTTTACTCCCTGTCCTAAAGAAACTATTTACTAAACTAATAATAGACTTTATTATAGGCCTTCCGCCTGCTAAGCGTAGGGGCAGTAAGGACATCTTCGATGCTATTCTTATTATAGTAGATCGATTTACTAAAGGGGCTCGTTATATCCCTACCCGGAAGGACTAGACTGCTATTAATATAGCTAAAGCCCTATAGAACAACATCTTCTATAGCTATTAGGGAACCCCTAAAGGGATAGTCTCTAATAGAGGCTCGATATTTATATCTTACTATTAGAGTGAGATATGCCTATAGCTAAGACTTAAGTATCGCCTATCTATAGCGTTCTATCTATAAATAGATAGCTAGACCGAGAGGCAGAATACAACGCTATAGTAGTACCTACGCAGCTACATTAATAAGAACCCTAACGACTAGGTTAACCTCCTATAACTAGCCGAATTCGTATACAATAACAGTGTCTACTTATCTACTAAGGTGTTACCTTATTTCGCTATAATAGGCTAAAACGCTACTATACTATAAGACCCCTTATCGCTCGAGGCCGAGCGTAAGGAAAGGGAAGCGTATTAAGTACTAACACCTAAGACACTAGCGGCTATTAAGAGGGTTTAAAAGATGCGAGAAATTTACGCTAAGATAGCTAACAAACTAGCAAAGGCCTAGGCCTATTAGAAGGCCTATTATAACAAATACTATACGCTAATAACCTTTAAACAAGGCGATATAGTTATACTTAGTACAAAGAACCTCCGTATCCGCAAACACCTATTACCTAACGGCAAAACGAGGCCTAAGCTTGTACTAAGATACATTAGTCTATTCCGTATCCGAGAGGCTAAGGGTATATAGGCTTACTAGTTGTAGCTTCCCCCTTATTATACTATCTATAACACCTTCTACGTATCCCTCCTAAAGCTATATTACCTACGCGAGGGGGATAAAGCCCCTACTAAATACGAAGACATACTAGCGGATAGTAAAGAGCTATAGTCTATAGAACGTATCCTATAGTACCGGACTAGGAAAGGCAAGAAGGAGTACCTATTAAGATAGTAAGGCTATTTACCTAAATAGGACTCGTAGGAGGCTAAAGACTCCTTCGAGGATATAGCCGAGTTGTTAGATAAGTATTAGACTAGCGTAAAGAACAAGAAGAAGGCTAAAAGCTCGTAATGTTACTAAGGCTTAGGAATAATACTACCCCCGGGGTGCTATTAGCTAACTAATTAGAGGCTAGCAAACTAGGACAATAAGACTATACTACTATAGTAAATGCGTACTAAGTATTAATAAGCGCGCTATAACGCGTTAACTAATTACCTACTCTTCTAAAAGATGTCTATCTCTCTACTACCGAGCCCTACGGGTCCCCCTCTTATTTATTTATTCTATAGAGCCTCGAGGCCTAAGCGATCGATAGGGGCGCGCGCGTACGAAGGACGGTAATAAAGGTAATAGTATCGCGCTACGATCTAGTAGTATACCGGCAGCCGACATAGCTATATTAGTAACGGTATTACGGAGTGTATCGCTAGTTAAAGCGTTACTAGTCGAAGGAAATTAAAAGCAAGGTAAAGTTAGCGCTAAGACGACTAGCGCCGCTATTATTAATATTACCTACTCGCTACTATTACTAACCTTACCTATACTACGAGCCTAAGGCACTATACTAACTAAGTTAAAAGATTAAACCTAGTAAGGGTTTAATTAAAACTTTAACTAAGTTAAAAGATTAAGCGACTAATAGACTAACTAAGGGCAAAAACTATAGAGCTAAGCTAGCCGGGGTCAATCTTACGGATAATAGGTTACTCCTCGATCTTTCCGACCCTTTAAGCGAGGCGAACCTTAACTATTATACTTATAATAGCCTTTACCTATAGAAACTAGACGGACTATGTTTTTTAAAAAGATATAATTAGTTAATACTTAAAGGCTGCTAAACCTAACTAATTAGGGCTAGTAAAACTACGACAGTAAATAATAGCCCTCGTAATAATAAGAACAACCCTCGGAGTAGACATTTCTAGGTCTTTTAAGAGTAGACGCAAAGAACTCGGTACGACATTACTTAGAGCAGAGGTAGGGCTACAATACCTCGTACGTCTATCTATTGTAGTAGGGAAGACGCGCTTGTATTATAATTAGTCGAAGGCCCTTAATTCTCGTAGATATATATTACTTTATTATATATAAGAATAGCGTAGTTAGAGTTGCACGTTATATTGTATTAGAGGTAAGGTTTAATATAGTTATATAATTAGGTAGTTAAGTATTTAATTTAGCGCGGGCTAAGTAGCTTATTAGAATTGCTAAGTTAGCTATAATAGAGGTCGTAGAATATAGATAGGCTACGAGGGCGCGGCCTTTAGAAGGGAAGCGTATATTAGGGCTAAAGAGGCTATACGTAATTAGCATATAACTAGGCTAAGTAAAGCTAGGGTCTTAGTGCCTTAGGCAGGGCTTGGCGCTTAGTAATAGGCTAACTTGCCTGCCTTCCTCCCTCTCCTTCTAGCTCCTTATCGAATACTACTTGTATCTACTACTACCCTATCTACCTACTAATATAACCCTTCTTATACTAGTAGTCTTCTTACGTTAATATACTATGCTCGTTCTACTACTTCTAGTCTTATTACGACCTATAGAAGTAGTAGGTCCCTTCTTACGAAGCGTCGTAACTTAGTTAAGTAGACTCGGTATTATAAAATAATAAAAGTCGTCGAGTTAATAAAAAACTTAAAAAAAGTACGTTATAAAGATATATAAAGGCGCGCGTAGAGCGAGGGTATTATAGAGATAGTTAATATAGAGCGCAAAGATATAGATATCGATACGAAGGTTATATATAGCGAGAGAGGTAGTATCGCGGTATCGCTAGGTAATAGAGTAAGCGTCGCGTAAGCCTATATTATAGTAACGTTAGAGTAAGAAAAGAAGGCAGATATAGCTAAAAAGGGCAAGTACGGCTAAAAAAGGCAAGTACGGTAAACTTTAAAATATAGCCGGCATTTATAGCCGATATAGTAATAGGCGAAAGCCTCCTTTTAATAAATAGTTAGCGTAATAATAAGTCTAATAGGATAATAGAGCCTTAGTTAGAATACTTAGGATAAGGACCTCTAAGTATTATCCTACTATATAGCGATATACTAAGAATTAATATATCTAGATAGGCGGAAAGCTATAGAAGCAGGCTTAGCTTAATTAGTACAACCTAACGTATATAAGTTATAGAGACTTAATTTTTAGTTCGATATATTCGGAAATAGTAGCGCTATAAACTCTGTATATTAGATATACTAGCTTCTATTAGTATAGCGAGATCGTATTTTGATAGTAAAATCTATAATAGAAATTAGTAGTTTAGCTTTTAGCCTTTAGGTAAAGGATTAAATAAAGTAGTATATAATTAGTTATTTGGAAGTTAGTAAATAAGCCCTAAATTTAGACTATATTACGTGTGCTAATCTATCTACTACTACTACCGCGGAACGTAATCCTTAGTATATAAAGGCCTAGACGGAGGTAGTAGGCGGTTATAGAGGTAGAAAAAAATAAAGAAAAAAGAAGGGGAAAAACGCACTAAGTAACACCTAATAACGCATGTATCGACAGCCTTAAACTTTTACTCTCAATCTTTAATAGTAGTGCCTCTCGATTGCGGCCTTTGCTAACCGCGTGCTGATTAAGAGCGTCGTCTCTCCGGCTCCGATCGCGCGAGTCATGTGTAATGGCTACGCCATTCTTCCACTTCTATCCTTGATGTAATCAGACTCCATCCTCGCAATTTCAAGGGATACATTTCTTCAACAACATCTGCAGCCGTGCGGCGTAGTCCTTTCTGTGCCGCTCTCCTGCGCTACATCGCTTCACGCGCGCCAAATTCGATCATACCATTGGCGATATCCTGGTGTGGACAGCTCATCTCGTCCTGGGCAAGATGGCACGCATGGCAGGCGCCGCGCTTGAGGGATCCGGAGAGGGCACAAGAGCAGGACAGACTGTCGAGCCACGGGCGAGCTTCTTGGTTTGCAATCCATCTTCAATGCACGGTGTGCCGTTACATTCATTTCCATGGGCGGCACAATGCTCTTCATATTATCACTCGGCTTCTATTCTTTCGCAATCTCTCCAAGCGTCACGTCTGCGTCCCCGTGTTCAGATCCGACACCCATAGCACTGCCAACTACTAATGTACATTTATCTAATGGCAAGTCAATGCGAGGCATCCCAGCTTCCATCGGAACACCCGAGCAGCACTTCTCCTTCATGATCCATGCGTAGGTGGTCCCTCACTATATGATGCGGGCCGCGCAGCTGATGGCCTTTCGAGATATCTCAACGACACCTGGGTAAGGTCGCAACACGCGCCAGACCTTGGGACTGCCAGCTGAACGCCAACAGGCCTACAACTCTAGCTCACCATTCTGTTTCGACAATTCGACGGAGGCACAATGTCTGATTCAGCGAGGAGGCTTCTATGATCCGAAATCCTCATCAACATTCGAAGCCAAACTTGGCGTGCACGAGGCTGGAGGAGATCCAAGCGATGTCGCACGAGCTATAGGCACTCACATCTGGTTTAGCGACTGGTTCACAGATCGTTTTGCTCTGGCAAATACCTCGCTCGAGCATTTCCCGATTGGAATGCCAGGCTTCGACTTTGGAGGACGTTTCGACACACAGAACAATATAGGCTTAGGACAGAATTCCACGATACTCAAGGCACTCAAGAATTCGGGACGCATCTCTTCCCGATCCTGGTCGTACTGGTATGGTATAGAAAGCGCAACGAGTTCAGCAGCAAAGGATGGCCAGATTGTGTTCGGAGGTTACGACGCAGCGAAAGTCACAGGCCAGAACTTCACACAGCCACTCGGCAAGCCATCTCCTGCCTGTCTGTCAGGCATGTCTGTGATTGTGACTGGCCTGGGCCTCGACTTTCCCAATGGCACCAAAGCTGACCTGCTGGCTGGTTCCTCGTTCTCAGCTTGCTTCCAACCAGACTTCCCAGAAGTTATGAACATACCGAGCGTATACTGGGACCGCTTGATTGAGTCCACCAACACAGTCCCGTACGACAATAGCTCGCTTGGTGTACATTGGTTTGCGCCGACTTGGAACCCGCAGGCTGTGTATGTGCCACTGTCAAAGACATAGAGACATCTTGCTGACGCCTCACAGCTACGCAGGCGACCTCACAATCAGTCTTAGCAATGGATTCAGCACCACCATACGCAATGATGCACTGGTTCTACCGGATCAATACGTTGATCCTTCGGGTGCTCTCGTGTCAAATTCTTCGGCATCCACAATTCTTATGGCCCCACTAGAGAACGTCAATTCCAACGACGTTCCCATTATCGGAAAAGAATTCTTCTCGTCTGCGTATATGATGGTAGACCTTGACGCCAGTACTTACACACTGTGGCAAGTCAACGATACCACCGAAACGCGACTCATATCCGTGGGTGGCAGTTGCTCAGAGCATATCGAAATTAACAGCAATGATACTGCGCCCCCCACAGCCACCGCCACTGGTGCAGCTTCCACTGGTACAAAGGTTGCAAAGTCTGGGAATGCATTCTCCGCCGGGGCACTAGTCGGCATTGTCGTGGGCAGTGCCGTTGGTGCCAGTGTCATCGCTGCCGTTGCTGTGCTCGTGGTCATGAGACGAAGGCGAAATAAGATAACAAGTGCTACTGAACTGACACCTGCGAGTGGACAAGTGTTCGATCAAAGTCGCTCTGGACCTCCATCATACCAGGATCATCGAGGACACGGTTATGGGCTAGCAGAAGTCCCTGCAGTAGATGCAGTTCCTTACGAGTTGACTGGCTTTCACAAACCGCAAGAACTGTCAAATAGGCGCACGATGAGATACGAGCTTGGTTCATAGACATTTGGTCAGGCAGACACTGATACATTTTCCGCCAGCATAGTCCCGCTTTTATATTCTTGCGTTCGAGGATGTCTTTATGAGCTTCAACCTTTCCATATGCCGACTACTCAGACAGTGCGAAGATATGGGTACACTTTTCAAGAAACATCAAAGAGGACGGCCTCCATATTTCAACACTCCACGACATTCTTCCTTCCCTAGACAGGCGTACCAACTACCCTAAAAGGATGCGCCTCAGTATTATACACCCAAGTATTCTTCAACCCCGTCCTACTATCCTGCACATGCATCTCACTCCTATCATCTTCCAGATGTGCCAGCCAGGTATACTCAAAAACTTCCGCGAAAAGGAAACTCTCCTGCTGGTCCAATTTCTTTCCCCCTCCAGGTAAATTCACGTCTTGGATAGCACTGAATCCCGTCTCGGTCTTGCAATGCGTCGTAATCGCTTCGAAGGCTTCCCAGATCCATTCCCTATATTTCGGATCCTTTGTTGCTCGGAAAGCATAATACCATGTCTCCAAGACTTCGGGCCGGAGTTTGAATTCGCCGCTTGTGATTCGCATGGAGTTTTCGGCGTTGCAATTTGCGGCCCAGTCTCCTGTGCAGTCGGTTGTCCAGCCGGTGAACTCTCCGCCGAGGCCGGTGAGGGTCGAGTGGTAGATCTCGCCAGCGGTGTTGGCGACTGAGAGGCCATAGTCGATGAGGGTTTGGTTGTTGGTTACCATGCCGCCGAGAATCATGTTGCCGCCGACGAACCATGAGAGTGAGTCCATGTAGTTGAACGTTTTGTCGCCTTCCCAGTAGGGAATTAGGGTCCATTCTGGATGGCCGTATGGGTGGGAGCCGATGTACCTGCAGCAGGTCAGCATGAAACAAAGCCAGAATCGGGACACATTGTGCTTTTATACCTAATGGTCGAGTCGGCGGCTGCTAGCCAGCGTTCGAGGTAGAATGGGAACTCCTCTGAATTGTAGACGTAGGCTTTGAGCAGATACTCGTAGAACGCTCAAGGACGTGTTAGCTATGGCCGATGCACCGTAGACGTGAGCAGAAGAGCTTACAGTCTGCCAAAGATCCCCAGCTGCCTTTTGTATTAATGAGATCACCATCGGCAACAGTTAGAAAAGATCCCAAAATCCCAGGCCAGATCTCGTACTCGCTCGGATGAGGGTTGAGAAGGTACGACTCAGCTCTACGAGCAAGTCGAGCATACTTTTGGTCTTTGGTGATGTCTGACAATCTGCTAAACTCCAAGATCAAAGTACCTGCTCCTGCAACTGTGTTCGAGGTGCCGTCGTCAGACTTGCATAGAGCTGGATCAACCCAGTTCCGCGGCACACCGGACGGAGTGTCGAAGGCGCAACTCAACGAATCCCCAAGCTTGATCATTTGAGAGTACAGGGACTTCATCAAGGCCTCATCCTTTGCCATTGCACGATATGGACCGTTCAACAGATCCCAGGCCGAGATCAATCCAGCGAAATGTCGGATAGTCACTTCGAACATCTGGATTCTGGCACCTCCTGCAACTTTGGTAAAGTCCAGCGTTGAGATGCATTTAAGAATGCGGTTCACTACATCGCCTTTTCCCAGCATGATTGCAGTCGAGATTGAATCAATAGTAGTCGCACCCCAGCCTCCGAAGCCGTTGTCACATGTGTTGCTTACGGGGTGAAATGTATCGCCTCCAAAGCAATGTGTAGAGTACCCATGCCAGGCATGTTGGAAGGCATCAGAGACTGCATCTCTCCTTTGCGAAAGAACAGTTCGATTTACGCCGTTGTTGTCTGGATGCTGCGGTCAGTATAGTTCCTGTCAGAGCTGATCACAGCCTCCTGCTTGAACAGGGCCATGTTAGACGTCTAATCGGAAAAACCCACCTTGTCCTCCAAGAAGTGAGGTATACCAAAACCAGAAGACCAAAAGCGTACAGCAGGCTACGACAATCCTTCTGGGCGAAGTTCGTAAGCCCATACCTGTGTACCAAAAGATCCAAGGTCAGAAGTATTGCAGAAGTCGTTTCATCATCATCTCAAGAGGTCTCGTCCAGGCAAGATACTACCCAGTAAGTTCGACAGACGCGCCCAAGCATATGTCAATGACTGCATGGCATTTGACGCCAGAAGCAGAAGCCTGTGCTGTGCTATTGTAGGTGTACATAGCGTCGCTTGAATGAGACGCGAAACGCCTTTCAATAAGGGTGCGGTGCAGACCTTGCCGGCGCTTAAAAAGAAGCTTCTTGCTCCGTTGGCAAAAATTGTGGCACGGAAAAACACAAGGCCCGTGCTTTTCCCGCTCTTCACGAGTCATTTGCGCTTCACATGCAACTTGGAACTTTCCCTCACTTGACTTGCAACTTCAAAAGCGGGCCTGCAACCAACACCTCGAACAACCATCTGCCGCGCAGCGTATTGAGCGTGTTCCACCCACCCGTCGAGACTCAACCGCGACCACACACGACCACCACATCATACCATCATCATGGGCTCCGTCGTCATTCCTCACTTGGTGACGGGCTGGCATGTCGACCAAGCCATCATGTCTGAAGAAGACCGCCTCGTGGTCATTCGCTTCGGTCGCGACTGGGACCCAGACTGCATGCGCCAAGACGAAGTGCTCTACAAGATCGCCGACCGCGTCAAGAACTTCGCCGTCATCTACGTCTGCGACCTCGACCAAGTGCCCGACTTCAAGCAGATGTACGAGCTTTACGACCCAGTCACACTCATGTTCTTCTTCCGCAACAAGCACATGATGTGCGATTTCGGTACCGGAAACAACAACAAGCTGAACTGGGTGTTGGAGGACAAGCAGGAGTTGATTGACATTATCGAGACCATCTACAAGGGCGCGAAGAAGGGACGTGGTTTGGTGGTCTCGCCAAAAGACTACTCTACCCGCTACCGATACTAGGCGCGATCGTTTCAAGGTCTGGGAGAGACTGATCCGAGACGCTACTACACGAGTCAGATGATGACTCTCATGGCCGGAGGTGTTTTGGGAGTATTATGGATGGTTCGTCACACAGGCAGAATTACCTATATTCAGACAGAAGCTGACGAGAATCAAAATAAAGCTTTCAAAACTGTGTTCATGTCCGGACACCGTGAAGCTCTAATCCACAGTCCCATGTTGCATATCGGATGCCGTCCAGCACGTGGCTGCGATCAAAGCACGCGTGTGCGACCCATTCGTCCAAATGGCGCCACCTCAGCGCAATGGCTTTAGCATCTCCACCGATGCGCTTCTGTGCCTTGCGATATAATAGCGTATAATCTAGGTTTATTACTTTATCGACTGGGAGGCGACCAAGAAGCGAGCCGCCGCAGCACCGGCCACCACTCCTCTTGAAATTCTGAATATCAAGACGGAATTATGAGCACAATAGGCGCGTGCTGCACTCTATCGCGATCTGCCCGGAGTCCGCTCTCAAGTAGAAAATCGGTTGGTTTCGGTTGATCTGCACGTGACCTGCAAAAATCCAGCTTCAATCGCGAGCTTGGGCGAGCTTAGTATTGCAAGCAACAGCAACAGGTGAGCCGACGAGCTCAAGCTGTCATGGTATGCGGAGGACATTTCGAGGCTCCGCTTTGGAGATGCAGGGTAGCACACCTGAGCACAAATCGAAAGCAAGCCACGATGTCTATATATATTTCATGCCATCTCCAAGGTTTCTCTTTCTCCCATACCGATAGCTCAGTACTGATACCGACAGCGCGAAATTTCACTGCAGACCACAGCAGTCTCTCCGTCTACAGGAGAAGCCTGAGCCGTTCGAAAATGCCTTTGAGGGAAGCTTCCACCATCAGTCAAGGGCTATCCAAAGGGAAGAGTTCTTCGTACAGAATTGTATAACCAAGATACTGGCGTCATGGAGAACGCACTTGTGAAGGAGATCAACTTGTACAGCCGCAGGCGGTCTGGTTACATGTACGAGCAAGGTTACCGCCGATTTCGACGCTGCAACGCGAATGCAGATGAAGTCAAGTTTAGGGTTGAAATCAAAAAACGGGCGAGATGGTTCAAAAGTTCCGGGACTCGTGGATGAAGCCAGGCGTACTGCAGCCGCTTGACATTGCTTACTGGCAGGACGTCGCCGCCAAGGCCGGATCTCCCTGGAGGGTACGACAAGCATCCTCAGGACGACCCAGGGAATCGTGCTCGATGGCTTAGGTCAAATGATTCCAAGGGTCGGAGATAACATTGTTAATGTCAGACCTGTGTCACGCGCGGGAAGTGTCGTGAGTTTTGCACTGGAGAGAATTGAGGAGTCAGTGTTCGGGTGGGCGAACTTTCCGCTGCCGCAGTTGATGGAGCTGCAGTTCTCTTGGGTGCTGCTGGCGATCTGTTGACCATTGATGTCTTCTAGGATGGGGAGGGCGAGCATGCTCCGAGGTTGGTTCCGAGGCCATCTCCGACTCCATCTCCCGGCCGTGGTGAAGATCCATCGAGGACGATCCATACTGCGAAGACGCCCTCTTCTACCACTCAATTCCCGACCACAAATCCTGAGAGCGCCACTGGGAGTCCTGACCCGAGAATGACAACGTCGAAGTCCACAATGACCTCGATCAATCTCAATAGCTCCACACCCTCAACATTCAGCATAATTCCAACTTCCTCAACTTCCTCAACACCCCTAATCGATCCAAGCTTTCCTCCACCGAGCAACACATCCGACCTAGTGAACATGCCACAAGACCTCCCAAGCGGGCTCCAAAATGATCCTTCCCACCCCAATACAAGTTGCTGCAGCGAATACGCTATATATGGTGAAGCCTTCCAAGTCCAAAGATTCCACTGGAATCCCCAGAATTTGAAACGTCGGATCGAGCATTGTGGAGCGGTGACGGGGTTTGAGTTTGGGCAAATCAAGGGAGCACAGAGTTGGTGGGCAACGGGAAATCTTCCTTTGCAAGCACTTCATAAAGATGATCAGAGATGTTTGCATCATGCTTTAATGAAGGCTGGTGGACCGGATGTTAAGTGTAAGGTTGATTGTGATGCTTTTGCGTCTTGGTTTCCTTCTAGGCCTTTCAAAAGGATTGGGGAGGGATCCGGAGACGTTGGGTGGTAGCGTGAAGGGGATTAACTTAAGTAGACATTTTCTTTTACATAAAAAGAACTAGACTTTTCTCTTTCCACAAACATCTCCAACCCAAATTTCTTATTATAACCCTCTCTCTCTCTCTCTCTACTTACTCCCCCCCTCAACAAGAAGCTCCGGCCTCACCCCAACAAACCAAACCCTCAACCCTAGCAACACCCCCATATTCACCACACCAGCCAGCATAACCCTCCCACGAAACCCACTCTCCTCTTCCCCCTGCAAATAAGCCCAAAACATCAAACCCCCTAAGAAAACTTTCGCAGCTCCCATAGTAATATACGTAGCTCTTCGAAACCCGATCTGTCTCTGGCTTTGAGGTAAGGGGATGGAGAGGATTAAAGGGACGGTAAAGGCTCCGAGGAGACCTCCGAACTAGCGGGTTAGGGTTAGGGTTGAGGGGGAGGTGGTCGAAGGCGAGGTAAGGAGGAAGGAGGTTGCGTAGGAGGGGTAGAGGAGGAGAGTAGGGAGGGAGGAGAGGTTGGAGAAGATTTCGAGGTAGAGGGCTAGTTTGAAGGGTGGGAGGGCGAAAATTGTTGTAGACATGGCGATAGAGGTTTTTGATGAGGTATCTGTTAGTTGTGGGATTTAATGTTTCTATGCAGGCTAGTGGGCTTGAGAATGGGAAATGGAGTGATTTGAATATATGCTTATAATGAGCAGAGCTACGTGTACTGCTCGCGTTATAAAGCCTAGGAGTGAAGCCTTCGGGGACATGTGTGCATATTGCAGGGTCACTAGAGACTGCATCTGGAAAGCGGACGGCTTGACCGGCATTTACGCTAGCTGACATTCCTTCAGGCTGATCATATACGCCATGTCGTTCAGCCCTACAACATGCATAGTGTCTTGGGAGGAGGATGGAGGGCGTTGTGGATGATGACACACGAGACGAGGTTCAAAGTCCGAAGGAAGGAAGAAAGTCATATACTAGGGCTGATTCTTTTGCTCCATTGGGTCAGTCCTGCACAACGACACAACTGCACTGTGACTGCATTTCGGCAACGATCGGACTTCTTCCTCGCTCAACGAGACACGCGAGACCAAGCAATCTTAGCCAACGGTGGCCTCGAGAGAATCCGTTTCGATGCAAAGACTACACCTGCACCATCCCAACGACCCCTCACCCTACAACCGGCTCAGCACCATTGCACTCCGCCTCAACACTTTCCAAACTAATATCCCGAGCCGCCACTCCAGCACCGAATTCTCTTACCGCTTTCGCTCCCAATTCCTCATATGCCATCCAGTCCTGCCCCTTCAATCCATTCACAGGATCCTTCGCAAAAGCAACCCAAGCATCTTGCATAGCACAACTCGTCTGATACTCCAAGTCCGTACTCGCGCCGCGATAGTCAGGATGTGTGCCGAAAATCAATGGCAATTCCGCAGAATGGTAAGCGCCCATCCAGGGTTTGGGAGAGATGTTTGTAAAGTTGCCAGAATAGCGATAGGCATAAGTCAGCCTGCCTGTTGTTTGACGGAGACGGATAGTTTCTGTAGCAGGGCAGAAGAAAACTCTGAGGTAAGCTTCGTTGGCGAGAGTCAAGTTGGGACCATTGGGGTTGTATGGTGCAAAAGGAACTCCGTCTTGGAGATTTGTGCCGATGATGGCTGGAATGTTTGCTTGTTGGCCTGAGAGAGCGCGGGAAGTGTAGTTGGCAAAGACTGATTTACCGTCTGAGATAGGTCCAAAAGATAGGCCGGGTGATGATCCGCTGTCAGAATAGTTTGCAACGAAGTTCTCGATCTTGCTGGCGTCCAGACTTCGCATGTAGGATAGCACGGCTGCAGAGTCGCTGCTCGAGCCCGAGTATCCAAGCTGTGTGGCTACAAATGTGAAGTTGATACCGGTGGAATCACCGCCAATCGGCAGTAGTGCGGTGCCAGATTCCATGATCAGGCCTTTCACGATAGGGTCTTTGGGGTAAGCATAATTGTAAAAGTCCACAGAACCCGCTCCTGCTGATTGTCCAAAGATGATCATCTGCTCTGGGTCGCCTCCAAATGCTGCGATGTTCTCCTTGATCCATTCCACAGCAGCTCGCTGATCAAGGAGGCCAAGGTTTTGGTCTTCGAGGCCTTGTGCGCCCGGGAAGCCGAAAATGTTAAGTCTGTAATTGAATGAGACCACAATGTGACCGGGACTTCTGTTCACCCATTGAGCCGGGATTTGATATGGCACGTCCTGGCCACCATTCGACCAGCCGCCTCCATACATGTAGATAAGCACAGGTAAGCCAACCCAGCTCTTCTGGTCATGAATCGTTGGGGTCCACACAGACGCAGTCAAGCAGTCTTCAGACGTAGATCCAGTCCGATTCAAGCCTTGCAGGTTGAACTCCAGCACCTCCCTAGTATACAACGAATCGCCCCTACTGGACAGGAATTGATTACAGCTTGGTGGCAACTCTGTGGCCTCGATCATGGCATCTGGCTGTGAAAGGGCTTCAGGCGCACTCCAACGTAATGATCCCGTCGGTGGTTTCGCGAACGGGATGCCCAAGAACTGACGCACGTTCGGAAGTCCCGCATCGATCTTCCCGTGAACATGTCCAGAAGTTGTCGCAACGTTCAGCTGGTCTTGGCCATGGCCCCGGTATCCTCCCTCACCTCCATGATGTCTCCAAGGCGGTCCAGCACTTGCAGAAGCCAGGAAGGCGGCTAAGGCCGTGAGAGCAAGCATGGCGGCGTGATGAGGATGAAAGTCAAAGTGGGCTACTTGCCTTGCCATGTAGTAAAGGACGACGTCGAGATAGCCGTTACGCTATAATACTACACTGCTGAAGCCTATACCGGATAGGTATGCCGACAAATGCCCATGACCAGCAGCACTTCTTGACGATGGATGCAACCCCTCTTTTGCGCACTGTGGGCGGTAACCATTCTCCCGTAAGACTCCACTTTGTGCGTCGGAGAGTGCCCGGTGCGGGCGCATTTGTTGTCTTCGTCTGGCGGATACGTGGGAGGCTGGCTGGCTGTCTGCCCGTCTGTCTGTATGTGCGTGTGTGCAGCGCGAAGGAGGTGAGCGAAGAAGGGAAGGGAAGGTTGGATGGAAGGTTTCAGGGTTTCGCTGACAAAGCACGCACGCTAGAATAGAACCGCTTTTGTGATCCTCAACTCATCTGTGCACAAGGACCTACATCCTGACGAAGACGGGCATCGTGTCAATCGGCGCATCAACCTCAACCTCCTTCCCTCCCTCAAACTTCTCCTTCCCATCCCAAGTCGTCCAGTCTGCACCCTTCGGAAAATACACCTTGACCTTCCTCTTCTTCGCCTCCAAAACCGGAACAACCAGATACTTCGACCCATACATATACTCCGTCTCAAGCTCCCACGCCCTCTGGTCCGCAGGAAATTCATAAAACAGCGTCCTAATAACCGGCGACCCCTTCTCATGCGCCTCCTTCATCAAAGACCTCGTATACTCTCTCAATTCCTCCCGGATCCCAATATACTTGACGCAAATCCCATAAACCTCATCACCATAGCTCCAAATCTCATTCGGAGCTCCGGGAGCAGTCGGTTGATCTTGAGGCTTAGGTTCACGATCTCCGTGCAAACGCATCACGGGACAGAAAGCACCCCATTGGAACCATCGAACGAAAAGTTCGCGGAATTCGGGATCGTTGGGATTCCCGCCGTGGAAACCGCCGATATCTGTCGTCCACCATGGGATCCCCGCCATTCCCATATTCAAACCTGCGCTGAGTTGATTCCGGAAAGATGCCCATGAAGACGCGATATCGCCCGACCACACCAGCGCACCATATTTCTGCGAGCCCGCCCATGCGCAGCGGAGGAGGTTCAAAATATTCGTTTGTCCGGCTGCCGTCTGCCCTTCGTAGAAACCTTGAGCATAGGATTTCGGGAACTGGTTTCCGATCTGTAGGACCGGACCGATATGATAACGGTAATTATCGAATTGGTAAATCGAAAATTCGGGTTCTGCTTCGTCGAGCCAGAAGACTTTGATGCCGATGTCAAAATAAGATTTCTTGACTTTGGACCAGACGAATTCTCTGGCTTCGGGGTTCGTGGCGTCGAAATGTGTGACATCGCCATCGCATTGCATTGCGACTCGTACGCCGCGATCGTGCCGGATGAGGAGCCCTTTTTCGAGCATTTCGTCCCAGTTCTCGCCTTTGCTGTCGACGGTGGGCCAGATGGAGACCATGAGTTCCACGCCCATTTCTTTGAGCTCGGCCATCATGGCTTTGGGATCGGGCCAGAATTCTGGATCAAACGACCATTCGCCCTGGTATTTCCAATGGAAGAAATCTATCACGATGAGATCTAAGGGGACTTTTCGCTTCTTGTATTCACGGGCGATGCCGAGGAGCTCGTCCTGGGATTTGTAGCGGAGCTTGCATTGCCAGAATCCGAGACCATATTCTGGCATAATGGGGACGTGACCTGTGACGGAAGCGTAGGCTTCTGTGGTTTCTTTGGGAGAATCTCCTGCTACGATCCAGTAATCTATCACTTTTGTCGAGTAGCTCTCGAATGAAATTACGTTCTTGCCCAGCACGGCTCGGCCTACAGCGGGATTGTTCCATAGGAAACCGTACCCCAAGCTGCTCACAGCAAAGGGAACGCTGGCTTGTGAGTTTCGCTGGGCAAGCTCGATATCTGTGCCTTTGAGGTTGAGATACGGTTGCTGATATTGACCCATGCCATAAATCTTCTCATCAGGATCCAGACTTTCGAGACGAAGCGTGGCGTGGAAGTCTCCTCCGGGTATACCTTTGAGCTCCCGAGCCTGGATGTCAAGCGCACTACATTTCGGATCCGTGAGGTCTAAGCGGTGCCGAGCGTATTCTTCTAGCAGCTTGTTGCCTTTTGAATTGGTCATGATGATCTTCCCTCGTCGGGAGACTGATGCTGTGATGTTGCCATTGGTGATGGTTGCAGAGCCATCTTTGTCGTTTGGTAATATGATCTTGACGGCAGAGCATGTGTCGACTACTGCCTCGCTGAGAGCCCAGTCATCCGTTGGAAACGCAGCAAGTTTTGTAGCTCGCACTCGAAAGGCATTTGTGCTCCATGGTTCGATCCAGAGGAGATGGTCGTCGTGACGGAAGATGAGCTTTTTGCCGTCCTGGGTCAACATTTTGAGTGATATACGTTCTTGCTTCTATGTATCTCAGTTATTTTCGTGTTTGATCATTGCAAGAGCACAAGTCTTGACCATTATAGCATCTATGAGCGGGCATTTGCAGACTAAGCATGCGGTGTAGTTCTAGCTGAGATCCCGGAGGGTGATTCGATGCCCTGCTAACTCTGGTTAAATCGCTCGGTAGATCTCGTACCGAGTACATTAACCAGAAACTACGCTTTGTGGAAAGCGCAGTATTGCTTGCGGGAGTCACAAGCAGCATCGTGAACGTGAAGTGTGCCCCGAAGCTCTTTGGCTGCTGAACTCGATTCCACTTCATCAAGGTGTCTTCCCCAGTTGCCTCCACTCGTCCTCCAGCATCGAGTAGATGTAATCTTCCCAGAAGCGGCCATCATGCCAGACTTAATCCCGCAGCCTAGCCTCAAGCACAAATCCTAGCTTCTCGTACAACTTGATCGCACTGGTGTTGAACTCGTAGACAGTCAAGCTGATCTTATGCAGACCAGCTCGTCGAAAGCCCCGATCCAGAAGCCAGCTGACAGCCTCTTTTCCAAAACCACGACCTTGATACTCGCGCTTGATGTTGATTCCGATTCTTGCATGCCGAATGTGCTTTCCATTGGGAGGTATGTTGGCGTCCTTCATGGTGACCAGACCGATGGGCACGTCTGCATCACGAACACATATCATTGCGGCAAGCATGCATTTTTCGAAGTGTTCGCGATGTTGAGGTGCACTCTTCTTGCCTTGCGGTACGGGAAGCCATGGAACGGTATTCTGGTATGCTTCTGGATCCTGGTGGAGAGACACGAGGAATGGGTCATCTGATTCCTCGATGGCGCGGTATATCAATCGCTCGGATGTGAACATGTGTGCCATCTGGATTAATGTCTATTGTCAAATTTTGTCGAGATGCTGGAAAGATCATGTTGTTGTTGAAAAGAATAGTAGGATGACTCATCTCTCTAGCAACTGCGAATGCCGCTGCACGCATGCCATTCTGATCAGTTTGAGCCCGACCTCCAATCACCTGATGGCTCTGTCACTTCTGAGCATGCATGGCTCCGATGCCTTCATGAGCATCTCGAAGCAGCTCGATGAAGATAGACAAGATACGGAGGACGCGGCACGGCGAAAATGATCTCACGCTCGGCGCCGAGAAATCCAAGCTCCCGGCACGGGATCCCGCGTCCAGTCCGAGACTTTAGTAAGCAATTGTGGCCAAACGGTCTTTCGAGATTCCATTTGTTTCCTGCACACACAATGTCTCCTGCAATGATATCGAGAGTGCATACACATGTTGCGATTGCTCGTCAGGAGGTCGTTGGGGAGTATACCAAGACAGAATCAGGCCGAGAAACTACGACCACGAGGGTTTACGACGACAAGAATGGCCGAACAGAACGACGACGCACTCCAGAAAATGTCGGCAGAAGAAATTCCAAAAGCATCGGAACCGACAGAAATCGCTCCAACAACAACAGAGAAGGAAGGAGAGAAGTTACCGAAACTGAGTCCTCAAGACTTCAGAGTCTACAACCGCATGGCCGAACATATGGACCTATTCCACGAAAATTTCCGGCAAACGTGGAATACCCTCTACCACGCCGCCTCAACCAATTCTCGCCCAAACGGAATGTCAATCCGGCAATTTTTGGCTTTGGCTGAACAATTCTCTCACCACCTCACTGTCCATCACACGATTGAAGAACAACATATCTTTCCTGTATTAGCGAGAAAAATGGATGTGTTCAAGAATAAAGAGCATCTTTTGGAGCAGCATAAGGGGATACATCAGGGTTTGGAGGGGTTTGAGGAATATATCGCGAAGTGTAGGAGCGGGGAGAAGGAGTTGAGGTTGCAGGAGTTGAAGGAGTTGATGGATGGGTTTGGGGATGTGCTCTGGACGCATTTGGATGATGAGGTTAGGACTTTGGGGGCGGAGAATGTGAGGAGGTATTGGACGTTGGAGGAAATGAGGAGGTTGCCTATGTGATGAGGAGGACGCTGATATGAAAGATGAGGAGATAAATATATGGTTGAGATTCTGCTTGATTTGTCTTGTGAGATACCCATTTATACATGAGTGATGCGATGAAGAACGAGGTCATGCCTTTTTCCTTGAGGCCGCGAACTTTTCGTGCCATTTCCGTTTGGCACCCAAGGACTTGGAGTCTGTTGTTGCGATGGTTGCTGGTGCAGTGTCGATGTATTTGATCATGCTGCCACCATCTTGCAAAGCATAGGAACCCTGAAGTGCAGTGAATTCACATTTGTCCCGCCAGGCTTCCGGTAAGACATCGCGCCATGCTCTGAGAAATCCTGTAGCTTCAATCGCTCTGCCTTCGGATTTGGCCTGAAGGAGATTTATGCCTGCAAAGCGGACGGCTTTGCTCTCGTCAAGCGCGAAGTGTCCGCCTGGAGTCAGACTTGAACCGCCTTTGAGGACGCTTGAGACCAGCTCCGAGGGCCAGTCTTGACAAATGTCCATCGCGAAGGCTGGGATGTCGTCGTCAGGAAAGGGATCGGTCAAGCTGATGCCGTCTGCTGTAGCGGCCGTAAGTGCGAGTTGCCATATCTCAGACTTCACCTTCGCGCTGGGCACATAACAACCTCGAGGGTGCGGAGATTCAAAGCATGCCAATTCTGACCAGCCCTCCTCGCATTCAGCTTGGCTGAGCGGGATGTGAGCGAACAGTTCGGCTTTAGTGACCGGAACAGCCGATGCATAGTTGCCATTAGACGAGAACACCGGAAGGGCAGTCTTGATAAATGGCACAGCAGACTGCTTCGTGGTGGATAGCAGCTCGATAGTGGTATCGCATTTCGCTACGGCCTCGACTCCGATCGTGGGTGGGCCACCTCCTGGATCTTGTTTCTCGGTTGTCTGGGTCAAGTAGACACTATTGGATGTGCTGACTTGTCGAACATTGTAGGTCCTGTCTGGAGTGCAGAGGACGACGTTCGCATCTTTCGCATTCCCTGCCAAGTCTTCTTTCGACTTCAGCTGCAATCTGTTGAAGGGCTCAGCGATTGCGACAAATGGAAAGCGGGCTATTTATCTATACCTTGGTGGGCATTCTCCAGTGAGTAGTGCGAGGAGCTCTGGAGGCAGCTCGAGGAGACGTACATGTTGCAGGTCAGATTCCGGCAAGACGCTTATTGGCACGCCAGCTTCTCGGTCTTGCGTCGACATTTTCTTGAAGGTGAAAAGTGAAAAGTCTTGGACATGTAAGTTAGTTTGGAGAGGAGGAGGAGAAGTGAATAATAGCCCGGTTCTGAGTGATTACGCGCCTGCTTCGCGACTTTGGGTTTGACGCTAGACAGGGAAGCTGGACAGGGAAGCTGCATCCTGTGCCACAACAGACGCCGTGTCTGCTCATCAATCCATTGTTTACCTTCCTTGTGTCGCATTGCATGAGAAGGACGCGACTTTTGGTAAACAACCCATGTTCACGAATCTCCTCCTGTCCACCGAGCATCGCATTAGACGGCATTCACGACTATGATGACGATGAAGTAACAACCAGACATTCGGATACAGCACAACACCCAGCACTTTTCGCCAGCGCATGAGTGGCACATCGTCGCCTGATACCGACGCATGAGTAGCGGTGTGCTATGGCCATCGTAATCGCCTCGCCGCCAGCTCTCTCCGGCGACCTTTCTCTCTTCCATACTACCGACCCGCTCCTGGGCAACAATCCGGTGTTGGTGTTCTATGGCCCGGCGGCGACCATCGGCGCGACGAGTTCGCGCATACAAGTGCATGTCTTTACACCCGCCGGCTTGGCTTCATACGCGCGTCTGTCAGTATCGCCGAACTCGCCATTCTATTCCGCAGTGAGCAATCTGCCGCGAGAAGAGCAGGGAGATGAAGTGTGTCGCGGACTTGCGTTTGGTCTGAAGAAGTACTTTACCGAACTTGGAGACGGCGTGAAGAAGACATGGACTGCTCAAGTCAAGGCGCCATCTCCAGGCGCATTGTTTGGCGACGATCACATTGCCATTTTGGCGACACGAATGACCAAGATCGAGAATGTGCACGATGTGATTGGAGATATACTGGACGCGTTCTGCGAGCAGCGACTGTCTTGGGTAGATGTCGATGTGGTTCTGCCGCCTGGGTCAATCAAGGAGCGACCGAGTTCGTCGGATGGGTCAGAAGATCTAAGCGATTTGGAGATTTTGAAGCGACAGTTTGGTCGATATGCTGAGCTGGTGCACGCGTTTGGCGAGATCACTTTTCTTCCCACTTCGCGACTAAAACGAGCTCCGTCGAAGGCGAATGCCATTGGAAGGACAGCATCGTTTCTGAGATCACAGAAGGAGAATGTGCGCAAGCAATTGGACGAGTTGGTGGGGACAGAGCAGAATTACGTGAATCGAATGAAGGAGCTGCAAGATCTCTCTGGTAATATTGGAGCAGATCTGAAGGACAGACATCAACAGCAGCTTTCTGTTGTGTTCTCGCCCTCCATTGGCAAGATCGTCGAGCTCAATTCTGCTTTTGCGGAAGAAATTAGCAAAGTCGTGGAAAGTACGCATTCACATGCCCAGGAAGACATTGAAAGCTCGCAGGACGATCTGTCGACACCACAAGCTACTCCACCGCCGGATTCGCAAGGCCTCGATCAGGTTGCGCAATGCCTTTGCGAATGGCTTCCGCAGTTTGCGGAGGCATACCAAGAATACATGAGCTCACACGCACAAGCCTCGCAGACATTGAGGACATTACTACGAGCTCAGGACAGTCTTGCACAGGAACTCCAGGAGATCGGCGAACAGAAGCTGACATCACTATTGATCGAGCCAATTCAGCGACTACCCAGATACAACTTGTACATCGACAGCATCGCGAAACAGCTTCCAGTCAAGCATCCAGCTCTGAAGTTACTCCTCAAGGCTCGAGACATAGTCACCGGAATCTGCGCCGAGAATGAAGGAACGGAGGCTGCAGCAATGGTCGAACGGCTTCGGACACGAACGATGGGATGGCCACTGGATATTGACGTATCTGGGCGTCTCGTTGCAGCTGTTGACTACATAGAGCTTATGCCGCCATATGCCTTCGAGGGCTGCGATGGTGCGCGAGGAATGTTGTTTCTATTTACGGATGGTGTCATCATGGTGGAGAAATCGCCCACATCTAAGGCGTCAGCCCGGACGCTATTGACCGAGATGGGGAGCGGATCGCTACCCAGCATGTCCGTCGAGAGTCTCTCTGATACGATCGGAGACTTACACTTCGTCCGACGCCTCCAGCTTGAAGCATTGCAATGTACAGAGAGCCATGATGGAAGCGCGTTACAACTCCTCACGTTCTTTCAGCTTGCCGCCGGAGCTCTTGGTGCCCAGGAACCAATCCTCGACAGCTGTCAGCTTCTAAGGTTGGAAGGTGCTTACGATGGACGTGTGTCTCGATTTGTGGAAGAAGTTGCTAAAGCCAGAGTGGAGAGTCGCTTCTCCGAAGCTGAGCGAGAATCATCGACCTGGGAATTTCGTGCCACCGATCCTGCGAGCGACTCCTTAAATTTACTCAGCGCCATTTTCGATGACTCTAACGTCGAGCACACTCGCTCGCGCGGGCCATGTGCGCCGATACGTGTTGTGGTAGACCCAGAACGACACCAAACCCAAGTGAAGCCCGGACATAGCGACGTCCGTACTGTCATTAATCTGGCGCCGCATCGTGATGGTGACTGGCGGCTAACAATTGATTCTATTGACGGCAACCTTGGTCGAGAACATTTTGATACTCCAGATCTTGTTCCAGCGTTGCGCAGGAAGATCGCCTCCCTTACAAGTGCTCGGTTGGCTATAGAACAGCCAGCAATGGCCGCTTGTATGATCATGAGGAACAGCGATATCTTGCAGTCAATCGGACTTCAAGCGGCAGGCCAGGCAGACTACCAAGTCAAGGCCAAGTTCACACCTCGCGAATGTGTACACCGTCCGAAGTCACCGAAGAAGCTGCTTTCCAGCTTCCTCTCAAGCGTTGGACCTGGCAATGAGCCGCCGAATCTCCTCCGTAAGGACCTGCCAAGTCTACCACCGCAGAGTCAGATTCCTCGCAAGCCCAGTCATGCCAGCTCAGCTTCATACAAACCACCCAGCCGGGAGTCTCGTCCAACATCAAAAGAAGGAGCTGCGCCATTCGCAATTACCACCGATCTTGCGGCAAACCAGCTGAAGAAGATGGAAGATACGCTCTCTGCATACATTCTCGCTCTGCAGGCTCGAAAGGGCAACATTGTCGGCAAGAACCTAAAGCTTCGTCTAGTTGCGGACCCTGGTCTTGTTGAAGAGCTCTACTCTGGCCTTCTGGAGGACCCGAACATGATGGTTCTGGCTGCTCAAGCGCCTCTCGATGTGCTGATGGCCGCGTTCGAGAAGTTCCTCAATATCGCGTGGAAAGACCACATCGGCCAAGTAATGCCGACATCCTTACTGCAAGACATACAAGCCAAAGCTGAAGCACTGTTCCCGAGCGAATTCGACGAATACTTTAAGAATGCGCTTGGACGGCTGGCTCCGCAGAACCAGCGAGCATTCAAAGCGATTATGAAGCTTCTCGCCGACTTGCTCGACGGCACAGGCAATGATGGCGATCGAGGTATTCTCACAGCATGCTTCGCAGAAGTGCTTGTGACCGATGGCAATCCCCATGACTACATTGCCTTGATTGATCGCTTCGTGGACGACACAGATACCTACTTTGGCGAGCCAGTAGATGTCAGTATGACGCATAGCTACAAGGACACTGGTTCTGTCAAGTCACACAAGAGAGCACGATCGGTCAACTCAGGCTCGCTAACGAGTAATACTTCCTCGCTGCGACGCAAATTTGGCCTGGGCGGTCTGACGAGAGAAAATAGCAAGTCTGAGCAGGAATCCAAGGTCGCATCTGTATGGAGAACTCTTAGCAAGAGCACGCGTGGCGAGTACAGTCCTGGCAATAGCATTTCCAAGGGCTCCCTCGGTCGTTCGCGGTCGATAGATATAGAGCCGCCGGCCTTGGGCATGCGACCACCTTCGCCGGACAGTAAGATCTCCGCGGCTTCCTTCGGAGATCTGCCAAATATTGTGCGGACGCCCAGCAGTCACAATCTTGGCTTGTCCACTATCGGTGAACATCCAAGCTTTATCCCACAAGGCCCGCCGAGAAAGAAGAGGCGTAGTTCGCTGTCTGATTTGAAGGTCCTGGAGACATCGCCAAAAAGAGAGACATGGTCAACGCCATCTCCCAGACGACCTGTCTTGACCCAGAAGGCCTTGGAAGAGAAGGCATTGCCCGACTCTCCCGCACGTTCAACTCCGTCGGGTGCTTCTTCAAGAGATAATACCGGCAGATTCGGCAGCCCTCTGCAAAAGACACCGCGTTCACGATTGCCTTCCTCATTCCGAAGGGAGCTATCGCCGGGACCCAGTCGAGCTCTGGGATCACAGCCGCCACCCGAACTACCGCGACCGAAGACAAGCGGTGGCGAGAAGCAAAGTGAGCTGCAAAGGCCGAAGACAAGTGGTGGCCCTGCAGACGAAGTCGTGATCACTTCTCGTCCAACGTCCAATATACCAAGCTTGGTACCAAGAGCCACTTCGCCCGCCAAGTTCACGCCGTCCACACCAAACCGCACTGGTCTTTCTGAACGACCGGGAGCTGGCAATATCGTGAAGAAGCCTTCGCCTCAATCGGAGAAGATTGGCCGAACTCGCAGCACTACTGTAGATGTGCCTGGCATTCCCCAGCCTTCGCCGAGCAGGAAATTGCGAATGCAGTCACCTCAGAAGCTCCGCGAACGGCTGCAAAACGAGCAGAATTCTATCGCGGCGGCGCAGAGCAGCATACAGGAGGAATTGAGCAAGATAGGAGATGAGCTCATATGCAGTACTAGTATGCGCAGTCCTGTTCGCGGAGGTAGCAGAACTGTCGGCGGTCGCGGCTCCTCCTCGCAGGCCAGCAACATGGACCTCGCACAGCGCGTGCTCAAAATGGAGGGTGCACTTCCGAAGCAGATGTCTGATCTCAACACTCGAGTCAACTCCATCCACACCGACCTCAGCACGAGTCTGACAGTCAGTGAGGCAAAATGCAAGAAGCTGGACGACCTATATCGCGAGGCGAATGGTGAGAATGAGGCACTCTATTCCAAGTTCAACGAGGAGTTGAGCAGAATTCTGAAGGCTGTCAGAGGTGGTGAGGGCGTTGAGGAGTTGAAGAGGAAATTAAAAGAGGCGCAAGATGAGGTCGTCATGCTCAGACGCGAGTGCAGCAGAGTGAAAAGGGAGAATGTTGGCCTTCGAGCACAGTTGAAGGAGTGAGTGAGTGCGTTGTTCTCTTTTGGGTCCAAGTCTCCCTTTGGCCACGGCGCAAGCTTGGGTATCACGAAGACGGGGTATCATGGCTTTGGAACGATTGATGAATTGTTAAGGGTATCGGTTTCATTGTTGTCACTCTCGTAGTTCATACTGCATAGATCAGACATGTATCTTGTAAAGCGATGCTATCCATCGAAGGCCTTTTCTGCATGCACCTCTTGACTCTCCACCTCTGCACTCGCGCTGCATTCTCCGCCTCGCACCATGTCCGCGTGCTCTCGCAGCACAAAATCGGAATGTCCCGTCTGCCGCGGCGCTGGAAACAGCCAATGCAAGCCTGCATGCACGGCACAAGCGCTGAAGAAGCCATAGAAGTATGTCATGTCATACACGTGGTCCCAAGCGATCGTGTCATCCCGAGTCTCTTTGACCGCCCGCACGAAGCCCGGCAGCGTTGGAGCGATGCCGATGCACCACGCGATGATCCCGCGCCAATTGAACCCCGCAGCATACCAGTAAGCACTCGAACGGTTGCCGCAGTACAAATCGCCGAGGTGGTAGTCTCGCCCTCGCACCAGGAAATAATCTCCAATCACGATTCCGGTCATGGGAGACAGGAAGACCGACCATCCGCTGAGCACAGTGATAAATGTCGTTGGCTTGGTCACATAGTTCCAAGGCACGATTGCAACCGAGATCACCGACATGAGATAGCCGCCTCGTCGAATGTTCATCCATTTGGGAGCGAGCGCGGCAATGTCCATTCCTGCCGACACGCAGTTCAGGATGACACACAGCGCCAGCTGGTCCAGGAAGAATCCCAAGCCTAATCGTCAACCGTCAGAGCCGACGCACCACCGCCATCGATATCCCGAACCTTACCTGCGAAGAACGTTCCCGCGCGAGCAGCTGGGCTCAGAGATCGCTGCTGGATCAAGAGGAGGAGCTCAAATGGGTTCCAGGTTGCCACGCCGTACATCTCATTGGTCGCCGAGGTGATCAAGAGTCCGCATACAGCCGTTGAGATGATGAGAATGGGAGCTGCTATGAGCTGAGAGAACAATGCCGCATTGGGTGTTTTAGCATAACGCGTCCAGTCTGACTGGCCCAAAGCGCCTGATGCTTGAGCACCGATGATGCTCTGCAGAGAGTATACGGCGGCCCATGAAAGCTTGGATCCTTTGGCTGTCGCTGGCATATGCATAAGATGGCCGACCGAGCCTGCAGCCGATATCGACCACGCCAGCATCCCGAACCTGCGTCCGAACATGCCATGTTAGTGTTTGGAAAAAGCGATCGCAGCATACAGAGTGGGACAGCCATACATTGTGGAAAGCATCATGACAAAGGTGACCTCTCCTACGTTAGCGTGCTACGATTGCTGCCTCTTCTGCGGGGACTTACCCTCAAAGGCCATTGCAACTTCTCGGGAGGTATCATCAAGATTGGCAGAAAGATGACTAGGAAGACGAAGAATGATATAAGGCTGGCGGTATCCACGTTGGCCGAGGCTGGGAGTGTATTGCGCAAGTTCACCCACGGGGCTCCAATGATGCCGCCTAACATGATTTTGACAGACTGGCCACCCCAGTACAGCTGGATACCATTCCACACAATGGCAGTTACAATGCGATTCAACACCGGCCAGAATCCGCCACGCATGCCCCAGGATCCGCGCGAGAGCACGGTGAAACCGATGTACTGATGGGAGCCTGTATGCGGTGTCAGTCAAATTCATCCATCGACATGCCCTGGCCTGGTTTCTGTTCACCTGGCCATCCAGCGAGCACAGCAATCATTCCACTAATGATTGCCACTCCGGTAATCACTCCCATGGCTTGCGGCACGGACAAGCCTAGAGAATGGAGTGACGCTGCGACCGACCATGCTGTTGTGTTGACTCCACAGATGACCCAATATCCAAAGTAGCCCTGCCAAGTCCAAGTTCGTCGGTCGTCAGGAATTGGAATCAGATCTCGATTACACCAATATGTGTTGTGATATTCTGCGTTCTCGTCAACCGGACACTCCAGACGCTTCGACCAATACCGGGCGCGAGCCTTAGTTTCTGGAGAGATCCGCATCTCGGCGCTTGATCATATCGCTGACAAGAGATCGTTCAGCAATTCCGAATATGCCGTCTACTACCTAGGCAACTGGATGTCCCAGTCTTCTAAATATCTGTGTTCGAGACATTCGACAACGATCGCGCCCCGCTATCTGGTAACCATGTACAGCCCTGCCTGGCCTATCTTCGTCCAGTTATGTCCTTCGGAATACAGAACTTTACAGGGCAGTATTCTATCGGCACTTCCTTGCCGAGTTTCTCGTTCCACTGTAGTACACCCTACTCGAAGCTGGCGTTCCAACTTCCGAATCTATTTATTTACCGCATTGGAACAATCGGCCGGGACCAGGCCCCCTACACCCGACATTGCCAGAGCAGCCAGACTCACGGATAAGCTCTACACATCATCCACAATTCGGCCGATACATCACGCTTCAAGTGCCGACGGCTATTTCCAAACTCATCGACCGCTTTCGTAAAAGCAGAACGATACGCAAAGCTGAGCTTGCTCCTCTCGTACAGTAAATGCTGGTCTGAGAGATTCAGATATTATACAAACCACATCTTCCTCGCAAAATGGGTTCTTTGGGCGACTGTCCAGAAACGATAGACACTGCCTCCATCCCCGTCATCGACTTCTCTAAGTGGTACAACTCCAGTTTAGCTTCTCGCAAAGAGGTCGCAGCGGAACTGATCTCGGCCGGTAAGGAGTATGGCTTCGTTTACATTGTCAATCATGGTGTGAGGCAGAGCAGTCTAGATCAAGCTTTTGCAATCACAAAGGCGCTCTTTGACCTGCCTATGGAGGACAAAATGAAGGCCCCTCATCCAGATGGTCCCGATGTGCATCGTGGCTACTCTCATCCAGGTGAGTAGTATCTCTGGGCGACTTGATGCGCCAGCGAGAAAGCCACATTCCTTGCTAAGCGAGCTTTAG
This sequence comes from Pseudocercospora fijiensis CIRAD86, assembly GCF_000340215.1. Classification (NCBI taxonomy): domain Eukaryota; kingdom Fungi; phylum Ascomycota; class Dothideomycetes; order Mycosphaerellales; family Mycosphaerellaceae; genus Pseudocercospora; species Pseudocercospora fijiensis. The sequence continues at coordinate 877,043 of NW_006921540.1, read as the reverse complement.
GCCTAGAGCTCGTGACCGACTATCTGGGCTCAGAACAAGACGTTGGCGCTCGGGAGCGTCGCGAGCGTGCGATCGATGCCAAAGAATCCTTCGAAGTCGGCGCTGAAAACAACGAACTTCAACCACCCGTTTGGCTCCCAGAGTCCACGCTCCCTGGCTTCCGCAAAATCACCACCGACTTCTATTGGGAGTGCCACAACATCTCCCTCGAGATTCTGAAATGCGTCGCGCTGGGTTTGGGCCTGGAAGAAGACTCCTTGATTCGCTTCCATTCGGGCAGATACAACCAGTTACGTCTGCTCCACTACCCGCCTGTTCCAGCGGAGGAGCTTGAGAGCGGACGTACGGCAAGAAATCCTGCACATACGGATTGGGGTAGCATCACCATGTTGTTTCAGGATGAGTGTGGGGGGCTGGAAGTCGAGCATCCGAGGAAGCTGGGCACTTTCATCCCCGTGAACCCGGTGGAAGGGGCTTGCGTGATGAATATTGGAGATATGCTGATGAGGTGGAGTAACGGTAAGAGCAATCCTGACATTCCGGTCAAGTATTTGTGCTGAGACAAGAATAGATCTTCTCAAATCCAGCCGCCACAGAGTCCGACAGCCGCCGAGAGACGATCGATACACAGGACCAGAACGCATGACGCGAGCGCGATACTCCATTCCATACTTCATTGTTACGGATCCAGATACACTGATTGAGTGCCTGCCTACTTGTGTCGATGAAGAGCATCCGGCTAAATATGAGCCTGTGCGTCAAGAAGATTGGGCGAGGCTGAGGAGGGGCATTCAGTATCCTACCGCAAAGGCGAAGAAGGAGTTCGATACGGTGACTGGCATTCCTCAAGCTATGGTTGCTGAGGTCCATTAACGGATCGAAGATGGGAGATTGTACCGCCTTGGATTGTAGATGACCCTGACTGACAGCTGCAGTTTAGCCTGAGAAGAATTTGGTATTGCACTTGTCCATTCTCATACCCTCTTTCATCCTACATCCCTTCTTAATGGCTGCTTCTCCACTCATTTCAAGCATACAAATCGCTTCCTCTTGTTGCACAGCGAGGAAAAGCCCTCGGAAAAACGTCAGCTCGATCGCCGAAAGTCGATGGCCACCCATGAAGAGCTAGCTATTGGCTGGTGGGTTGTGCAACTCTGCTCCCTCATTTTTTTTTTTGAAAGATGTGGTTGACCGAAGCTTTGATCGGTAGGTAGGTCGTCGACAGTTCTTGCTCATGCAGGTATCATTTTGGACCCACCGGCAGTCATCATGCTGGTATATTCAATCATTTTTCAGAGCCGGATCCATTTCGTGGAATGCTGCAGGACATCTTGTTTCTACAACATCCATCACTCCTCTTGGCGGGCAGATGGGACCATTCGTTCTCCGAAATCTGGGAGCTCAAGTCTCTCACACATAGACCCCCTAAATTGCTTTTCGATCTTGTTGAATTCTTTTTAAAGATTTTGATATCGCACTTGCGAGAAGTTACGATGACGATGTCGACTGTCTTTAGTCGGCTTTCTAGTCTAGCGGCAGGATAAGAGTCTTCCTAGGTCGAGATAAAGCAGGCTTTGTCCGACTTTTGCTTGTCTAGACTGTTTACGATTTGTCGACAATAGCAATGTTATAAGAAAAACAACGAAACTCATATTAGGAATAAGCCGGAAAGCTTGACGCCGGTCAACGGGAAGATCTCCGCCAGGGTCCTAGATCCTAGAGCTCCATCGTCATCGCTTTAATAGCCTCGGACTCCCATATCAAAAGATCACCAATAAACCTCCATCTCAATCTACTGATTAAGAAACAACAACCACCCTTCCCCAAAACTTCAAATCCCTCACCAACTGCACACTCACCAAGTTCACAACCAAGCATTTCCCCAACCATGCCCATCTACGACATCCAACACATAACCCCCCTCACACCCGAACAACAAGACGACCTCGCCGAATCCATAACCCAAATCCACAGCACCAAATTCACAACCCCTCGCATGTTCGTCCAAGTAAAATACACCGACATATCCTCCACAACAACCTACATCGGGGGAAAACGTCGTCAAGGCAACCACATCGTCGCCAACGTGCGCGTAGGTCCCTCACGCACACAGGCCGATTGGGATGATCTGTGTCGGCAGGTATTAGATGCGTGGAATCATGCCATCGCCGTACCGGGCGCGAAGGGGGATTTGACGTTGAGGTCTTGTATTATATTGGGGGGGATGACGGCGGGGTATGAAGCGGGATTCTTGTTGCCGCAGGCGGGAGGTGATGTGGAGTGGTTGAGGGAACATATGGAGGAGTTTGAGATGAAGGCGAAAGCTGGGGATGAGGAGTTTCGGGAGCTTGTTGAGGAGGTTAAGGAGAGGGGGCTTTTGGATGGGGTTCATGGGAAGAGTAGTAAGCAGAGATTGGAGGAGATGTTGGGGTGGGGAGATTCTGCGTAGAAGTGGTGTTGTTGTTATGAGTACACGGTATCATCATCATATCTTGTTAGGTTGTTCCATTATGCACACTTTCATACTCGCTATGCTTGCTCTTCCTTTCCTTCCGTATCGCTTTCGTGCCGTAGACTATACATTCTCGCAATCCTCGCTTTTCCAAATCTCGATCGTGCCTTGTTTCAACCCACACATCGTCCCCAAGCTGTACAGAAAAAAGCAAAAAAATGTCAGCGTTCTGTTCTCCGCTGTCCATCAGGAGGAAAATAAGGATAAGGGTACGGGTACGCATGATCAAGACAAAACTCAATCACATCTTGATACTCACCAGGTAATCCACACCCAAACCCGACCAACAAGTACAACAAAAACACCACCACAACCCCCAAAAGCACCATCAACTTCACATTCTTCCACCACATCCTCCTCCTCAGCCCGCGACTCCTAACCCGAAAATCCCTCGCACTGCCCCCAAGCCGATCCGTCTTATCAACCAACAAATCAATCCTCTCCCCCCTCTCCAAAACCCTCTCAATACTCTCCGTCATAATGCCCCTCACATTCTCGATCTCACCCCGCACATTCCGCACCGCATCATCTTGCCCGGCTTTCGTCGTCCCATACTCCACCATCAACCTCTTCAATTCCGAATTAAACGCCGCAGCGCCATACGCCGGTAAACTCGACCATTTCGTCCGCACGGGGTCGTATTCTCCGAGGAAACGTTTCTTGATCTCGACCAGGAAGCCGAACGGGACGCGTTTTCCGAGTTCGGCTTTTGCGACGACGAGGTAGGTGAGGCCTGCGGCGGAGGGGGAGTCGGAATTTGAGGAGGATGGGGGGCCGTCGGCGATGTAGTGGATGAAGTTTTCTTGGTGGGTGTAGGTGAGCTTTTGGGATTCGGAATGTGAGATTTTGGGGAGGAGGATGGAGGCGAGGTTTGAGGTTTGTGCGGCCGAGGAGGTGGTGTGTTCGGTTAGGATTGTGGTGTTGTAGGCGATGCAGGCGTAGAGGAGGGGTGTCGCGGAGCTTGAGCCGGCGGAGGCCATGTTGGCGGTATTCAAGTCGGGTTTTGGTCTGTGGCTCCAAGTCGTGGATATGTGAGCTCCTGTGATGTGGATGCGATTGTAGAGTTCGTCGCCGGCCTGGCCTAGCGACGGATGGCTGCTGTCATGTGATGATGACGATGTTACACCATTCACTTCAAAGTCGTCTTCCGAACGGGAAGGAGCCGAGTTGGCAGATCGCGGGGAAGCTCCAACCAGGTTCCAGGTTCAACTTCCACTCGATCGAATGGACCCCTGCCATTGAGATACTAAACGTTGAGAAGAAACCACACAAACACATCCATCAATCCTCCACAAACAATCAGCATCAACAAACAACCCCGTCCTTATCAGCAAAACCACGACATCACATCCGTCCGAGCAACAACCTCAGCGCAAACGTCCAACCAACCATGGCATTAGAAAGATACCTCAGGCACGAGCCATTCCAACGCCACCTCAATCCTCCTAGCTAACCACTATTACAGCCTCAGAACGATCTCACTCGTCAGCGTAGCAGTTCTCGGCGGGGCCTTCGCTGGAGTGCAGTACAGAAGAATACAAAACGAGAAGAGGAATGCGAATACGTATCACGTGAAGCCTGAAAGATCAGGTAGGTATATGAATTCTAATATTCCCTCTATCCACGAGGAGTCCGACTACTCAAGCTAACGATGGAAAAGGTGGCGGGGTATGATCACTTCAGGTTGGGAATGGGGGCATAAGGTGTTTGGATGGGTTTGCATGGTTATGGTTTGTGGAGCATAAGTAGAAAGGGAAGGTCTTCTGGTTCGGATAGCATAAGAACACAACTGTCGTGCATCAAGCTCATCATGGGTATCTCGCATCTATGCTCTATATCATCATCTGTACATGCCTGGTCCCGCAGCATCAACACTGGATCACCATTGTAGACGCCTTTAATATGCCAACAGACCCAATACCAGAGCGCCATCACATGCTGCGCGCTTCATCGATTCAACTGGCTCATAGGCCTCTCGTGAAGTTCCTACTCATCCAATGTTTCCGCCTCTCCTAGATGGCCGTCACGATAATCTTTTGGCAAGACAGGTGCACTCATCGTGCTGATGGAAGATGTTCGATCTTGCGCTTTGCGAAGCACATCGGATTTCGGTGGTTTGAGATGATCCGACAGATGTTGCTGGCTTTGGCAAGCCTGCTGGAATCCAGTCTCTCGAAGCTCGTCTCTGTCGAGATGCGAGGGAGTAGCCTTCAAAGCTCGATGTTTTCTCCCTGCGTACTCCAACTTGGAAAATTGTTCGAAGACATTGAAAAGCCTACTGGTAGGGAGTCGCTCACTCTCCGCCGACGAAGAATCTTGCTCTTTACCGTTTCGTTCCGCTAACCGCTTGGAAGCATATTCGCCCTGCTTCTTCTTGACCAGATTCGTCAGTATGCCCGAGCGCACCTCAGGTGCATGTGTTTTGAGTGCAATATCCATAACGTGATCAAATTCTTCTCGATCGCCTGCTTGGATACAGAGCTGTAACATGTCGGCCAAAGTCCAAAGGCTGATTTTTGCTGGCCGAAGTATATGTTTCTTCTGAAGGTATTCACTCTGTCGAGTTCTGCGTTTCTTCTGAAGATATTCAATCTGGCGCCAGACGGCTAAGCCTGCTGTCCAGTCGCCGCGGTCCACGCAGTCTTTGAGGAGTATAGAGAAACCGTCAACATCAAGGCCCCAGCCTTCTTTAGCCCATGCTCGAGTCACGCGAAGGACTTCTTCAAAACCGTTGAATCGCAGTACACCCCTCACCAACGCGTTGAAGACCATAGGGGTGGCGTATGCTTTCTGCACCATTCGCCCATCGTCCCGAGCGAAGATACGATTGCCGTGATACCAACTGCCCGCCGGCCTTTTTGTCCAAGGACCTGCCTCCATCAAGAACTCTCCTCTCTTACCGGCACCACTCATCCGCTCCACGATGTAGCGGAATCCCTCTTCGTCGTCTGTGTCGGTGCGAAAGTTCAAGATGGCGGCCAGGCTGACTTCGTTAGGCCTCAGATGGGCTCTGAGGAATGATATTATGGTCGCTCTGGTTAGCAGAGTATGACCCAGGTGGTGCAGGCGAGTGATCAATGTGTTGTACGTGTCCATATTCGGTGGCGCTGTTGACACCGAGAGGTTATAGAAAACTTTGGCCAGATATTGTGGAGCTTCAAGAGCTTTGCTGTCAGCTTGGTCGAATAGCTCTCGCATAGCCGTGTTCATGTCGTTCTGCATGGATCGATGGTGACCAAGGTCGTCTTGCATGTATTTGCACAATTGCTCATCCTTGGCGTTGCGCTGGAAGTCGATGCTCTCACGAGGATCCATGTCTACCAGACGTTGCACGTCGGCCGCTTTTAGCTTCACTGCACCATAGAACTCATGCATTCTCAGCTTGGCGTAGTGTCGAATTTTGCCTGCGAATTCGGGTGGGACAGCACGTGCGGCATCTTCACAACTTAGGCCTTGCGCCTCACGATGTCGAAGCCAGGCGAAGAATGTCATGAGTAAAAGCTCGGTCACCATTTCAACGGTTTTAAGTTTCTTCTCCGACCATCGCGATGCATCTGCTTCTCTCTTGCGCGGATCCTCGGCATATATCGACTGAGCCGGCAGATGGAAGACATTGAGATCGTGACCAGTGTTGGCAGGCCATGTTGCTCGCTTCCGACGTCCAATACTGCTATCCGCGTGCTGCATTATCTCCTCCTTCCACTGCGTTTCCGCATCGAGAGGAGTGAATGCAGATGTGGATGTGGCCAGGTTCTCCTCGACGGGGGCTCGCGGATTAACAGCATCGTCCAAAGTCTCATCAGTCCTTGAAGTCATTGCATATTTTCCCACGCGACAGCCTTCTCCTGGGACTTCTCCCAGCCCATCTACCTCCAAATGCTGGCCTTCACGTAGCGCATCAGGGGATGCCGAGTGTGCAGAGTGTCTTGCGGCCAACTTCTGATCCACATGCATCGCTTGGCCCAGCTCTTGCTTCACGTCCGCTATAGCCTGGTCCCACTGCTCTCGCCTCCTCTGCTTCACACTTGCATCGAATGTCGCTGCGGCTGCGAATATTCCCGAATACCAAAGCGTGGACGATGTCCAGTATTGAGGCCTGATAGCATTGGCGTTCGCGGTGCCGGCGCTTCTGGATACTCGCTGGGCTGCGTGACGACATTGTGGGCAGCGGCAGGACCCTCGCACCTGAGCGACGCGGGTCCAAATAGTCTGCATTATCGTGGCATTGCCATTGCGTGAAGCTGTCGGGTGCGCAGCTTGTCGCTGCTGCTGTGATGCATTGCAGTGCTGGTGATGTGAATGACACAACCTCGAAGGCAGTCCGCGGCAGAGCGAGATTCGGCCGAAGATGCGCCGCTGCTGTCAACACTCACTCACTTTCCTTTCCTTTCCTTGAACGAACGCTTGGCAAGCCACCTTCTCTTCTCTTTCCCAGGCCATCGATATGGACATGGACACGCCACAGGGATACGACGGAGCTACCACCAAGAGCATGAGACAGCACTTCACAATGATTCTAGGTCGCGTCACTTACGCTCGTGCCGTGCCCAGGATGCAGCCAAGATGAAGCACGCGAACGAGACCATACAGGTCTTGGGCTTGGGCGCTGAGAGCGGGGCATTCAAGACCTGTCACCGCAATCGCTAGGCTACCTTCTATTCAATGCATCTGATAGCACCAGCCGTCCCAAGAGTGCCAAATGGGAGCTGAAGCCAGGCTCCAGTACTGTCCACTGCCACTGTTCCCGCGGGCTCGGCAGAAATGAGCCAGTGAGTCCACCATGACGTCAATCAAGGCTCCACTCACCATCAGGATGCAAAGACAGGGCATCAAGAAGGAGGGTCGCTGGCGTTGGAGAACGTCGCCTGTTCCTCCTTCCGCAAACATCTTGGAAACACCTTACACGAAGCCACGCCAACCAAATACCTGCTATAGACAAAGCACCTATGCCTAGAATATAATACCGATAGACCAACAATCACCGCTTATTCAAGCAAAACGCCACCATGCGCCAGGCAGAATCAGATCTGGAGAAAGCAAGGGACCGCAGAGACTTCGAGCCGAGACCGCCTGACAGTGCCAGCTTCAAGGATCGTATTGCCCATTTCACATGGCCATGGTTCGCGTCTACCATGTCCACAGGCGCTGTAGCTGTGGTTCTGGCCAACACGCCGAATCGATTCTCTGGCCTTGAAACCATTGGAAAGATATTCTTCATCTTCGACCTGACCATCTTTGTGACCTTCACAATCGCGATGCTTTTGAGGGCGTACTGGTTCCCACGCCGCTTCATTGCCTCACTGTCACATCCAGTCGAAGGATTGTTCTTTGGATCTTACTGGGTGTCGGTGTCTCTGATATTGAACGCCACTCAAGCATACGGCGTGCCGAGCTCTGGACCATGGCTTGTCAAAGCGCTGCTGGTACTCTTTTGGATGTATTGCGGAGTTGTCTTGGTCGTAGCCATAGCCCAATACTTTGTGCTATTCCAAGAAGAACGCCTGAAGATAACCGACGCTGTACCCGCGTGGATCTTTCCCATATATCCTCTGCTTGTCGTTGGAACGATGGCGGGCACCATGATTCCCTCGCAACCCGAGGAAGCTGCGTTTGATATGTGGGTGGGAGCAGTCATGTTGCAAGGGCTTAGCTGGACTGTGGCGCTAATGATGTACTCGATGTATACCCAGCGACTGATGACGAGCGCCTTGCCCGCACCGCCTACACGACCAGGAATGTATGTTTCTGTAGGACCTGCAGGCTATACCGCAGCTGGGCTCATTTCCCTTGGCAATCAGGCGCCAAAAGTCCTCCCCCCAGATATGTTCAACATCAATAATCTGCCAGACGGCGATATTGTGAGGCTCATAGGAATAATGGCCGGGGTGTTCATTATCATCTTTGCCTTTTGGTTTTTCTGCATCAGCACGGTTGCCGTCATTGCTGGCGCCAGGAGGATGAAATTCACGCTGAATTGGTGGGCAGTAAGTGTATCTGCTATATATATCGCAATGCCCCAAATTTTAGCTAACTGACCTTTGTAGTTTATCTTTCCAAATGCCGGTCTCACTCTTGCTGGCATACAACTTGGCAAAGTCTTCTCAAGCCCTGCAATCAATGGTATCTGCAGCGCCCTGACGATCGTATTGGTGATCATGTGGCTATTCACAGCGATAGCTCACGCACGAGCATGGATGCAGGGCAAGATCATGTGGCCCGGCAAAGATGAGGACAAGGATATGTATCATTCAGGATGGGGGAAGTATGCAGCCTGAAGTCCATATTGCACACGACCGCATTCAGCGTGAGTTACTTCATGCTGTGGCCTTGCTTGGCCGAATTGTCTTTGGCATTGTGTTTGCGCGCAGCTTGCGGAGCATCACTGGAGAGGAAAGTCATTGAATCACTGCTGACTAAGACATGAAGTTGTCGAAGTCATTGATCCGGCTCACACACGAACAGTCGGACGAGTGGAACCTTTGGCAAAAGATTATCCCAGATCCGCAAGCACGACTTTTCGTCCACGGTAGAGCTGACAGTCAGAGTGCCAGCCGGTTCTTTGACCATTTCCCAATACCATTCGCAATGGTATGTAGTAGGTACACCGGCTTTCGATGAACTGAAGGGTTTTCAAGTCGAAACTCTCAATTCCATACCCTCCACAACATTCAACCCATTCAGAGCGAGCTTGTTCTCAAATGCTGCAAATCCGCATCACCAACCGAACTCTAGCAAACCAGCCCCTCCAATCACCACAAGCCCAACCCCAACCCCAAAATCATCATGACCGGCGACGCATCTTCCAACACGTCCCTCGAGAAAGTGCAAAATCCTCCCCACCACACCCAGCCCCTCGTCTTCCCCGCCCACAGATGGCGGTGAATTTCAACGTCGCCGCAAATAAATAAGAAGAAAGAAAATCCCAAACCCAGCACTGCTCGGCCTCACACTTTTCGCCCTCTCCTGCATCAACCTCAAGCTTCTCGTCACAGCTCTCAACCTCGTGGCACATGGCTACGGACGGGAGGATCATCCGGAAGGTTCTAGATCTCATTCGGAAGCGTCTTGACTCCGGCTTTCGGAATTGTCGATTCTGCAGACGATGGGTGTGAGCAGTTTCAATGAGGTGCCTTTTCGCTGTGTATCTTTAGGCTTGGGTTAGAATTTTTGCTGCGGTTTTTTGTGCTTGTCCCTTTCGGCTAGTGCTTCGCTTCAGCAGGCTGGTGGTGTGTTTGGTATTTCCCGGGACAATGACCAGATTGGAACAACAGCTAACAGGCAGGGTTGAGATGTTCGCCCGCATGGCTGATAAAACATTGGTAATTTCTGGACCGCGATTCCTGTTGTCCACCGAGAAGGGCAAGAAGGAACGTGTCGATGGTCGTAATGAGGGAATGAAGTCTCTCTAGATATGATCGTGATAGGGATGAAGCAAAGTGAGAACATGAAAATATCGATAAATAGAGCCTTTCCGTTTCACAGTCGACTATCATATTTATCATACGTATTTAATCTATAGAAGCAGGCAAAGTAAAAGGCCTTTGTTGAAAGCTTCAATGTGAGAGTCATCGGTTCGGCGGGTTGAAGCTTTCTAAGAGTTGGCTTTCACACATCCACCAAAAAAGAAATGTGCAACTGGATGCTCTGCTATGCAGAGCCCTTCGTTCAGGATTACTCCCTGCGAGATTCGAACTCGCGACTTTCGCATATCTCAGCCCGTGGGTTGAATATAAGAACGACACGCTAAGCCACTGCGTCAAGGGAGTTGCAATAATGTACTGTGTATTTTGTAGCACGGGGTGAACTCTGGTAATATACAGGTGCTAGCTCTTGGCAGAGCGAGCTAGGTTTGGGATTCTGGTCGGATGGATCGTAGTTGTTTACGTGGGTCATGAGTCCTGCTATGATACAAGTTCACATTGATCGGATTTTGAGAGACAGGATTATATCGAAACAACAAATACCTCAAACAGCAATTGAGGTGACTTCCAATCCTTCACCTCTACGACCACCCTAGTCTATCCTATTTGCACCACAGCACACAATTTCCCTGGTTCTTCTTCGTCTCCATCTTCCTCTTCCTCTGCATAGGCAGTACTCTCAAGATCACCGTAATCCCTACACTAGCAAGTAATGCAGCCTTAAAATGCCAGCAATCAACTCTCATTCAAAAATCCACGAAGATGCACTTACACAGTCCTCAGATCCCACTCAGCGACCAATATCCACAGTCACTCGTCGCGTCCAGGTTCTGGGTTCTGCAATACTCCCGACGACGGGATAATGAGCCCTCGCCGCATGTGTGTTCGGAAGGTGGTTGGAAAAGATTGCCCTCGCTTGAAGAACAATCGATGGGTCGTTCGGCGTTGTGGGGATGGCTGAGGTGAAGTGCAATGCGGTAGGTACACGACAATGCTGGAAAAAGTGTCAACAGAGATCTTGAAACGCTAGATATTGTTAGGAAGTGCACTCCTTGAACCTAGGTTTGAAAAGTCGCGAGACGACTGCATGACTCCCTGCGAGAATATCAGCATCACAAGAAATCATTATTAGCTTCAACGTGCAGCCGGGAGCAGTGCATCTATATCCGGGGCGAATTGCACGTTGCAGTGGGCTTTCTAGTATTGTGCATTGAGGTGGCCGCTCGAACGATACGCCCTAGCAATGATTAAGCTATGAGCCAAGGGAAAAGGCCACAACCACGTCAATCGTCCGTGCTCGAATTTGCGCAGCCTGATGAGCAATTCAATCATGCCCCGGCTAGAGTCAAGCGGGATTGGTCATGTCTAAGGGAGAACACACTAGAACTTTCGCGTACGCATTGTACATCGTGCTCGAGAGGTACCGATCTGTGGGCCATTTTGGCGCCTACATCTTTCGAGGTGTCGCTGTCGTGGGAGTCCACGCTAAGATGCACGATTAAAAGCGCGTCTGAGTGGGCCAAGAAGGTTGCTGACGAAGGTAAGTCATGATCGTGAAAGATCGTAATAGATAGGATGGGCGAATGTGCTTTGCACGAGTCCGCAGTATGTATGAAAAGGTTGTTCATCGGAATGGATCTTGTTGCTCGGCTTGAGAAGAATTTAACAGCCTCAGAACGGTAGGGGTCTGCTGAGAGTACCCTGGGATCTTGCGCAGAATCGTCCGTCCCCAAATCAGCACCTATCATTGCGGCATTCTCAGAGCAGCCTCTGGTCGTTCCTGTCGTTCGCTTTCTCGCTTTCGCCCAGTTTGTGGTCCTGTCACGCTCGCGGACGGAGGAACGAGGGTCTTCGGAGGCCGCGGGCCACGTCTTGCATTTCCTCAAGCGGCCGCAAATTCTTGTTGTCGTACCCAACTTGCGTCGTCCCGATAGTATGCGAAACAGAGTCGTGTGAATATCTGTTGTGATTGAGCTGAGTAGAATAAGTCATTAATTAATTAACTATAGAATTGCATAAGGAAAGGAATTAAGTTTCTGTCTAAGCTAGAGGCTATATATATCGCTAGGAAATTAGGCCTTAGCACTTAGCAGTACTAACTAATCTATAATACTCCCCCTCTAGTAGAATCTATTAGAACGAAAGGCTATCTTCCCTTACTTTTCCCTTTCTTAGCTATCGCAGGTATTATTAGATAAAGTGTAGCTATCTTATAATTAATTAGATATAGGTAACCTATACATTACGTTCTAGGTAATATAGAGTTGCTTCTCCTAGTTCGCTAATTAGTCTAGTTCTTTTATATACGCTAAAGTAAAAGTAAAGTCGTACTTGCTATACGTTTGCTACTTAGACCCTGTCTATATAGTAAGCCTAGTAGTCTATATTTAAGAGGTACGCTTTCTATTTAAACTTAAACTTCTTCTTTCTACTAACTAGTATATAACCGAAATTCTCCGATATAGTTTAATATAACCTAATTTTAACTAGAGGTATTAACTAGAGGTACTATTATAGCTACGGCAACTTAGTCTAGTCTAGGTAGCCTAGCTACTAGTATAGGTAGTAGTAGCAGCGGCGGCGGAGGAGACGATCTAAATAAGAGGCTATCTAGTCGCTACGATAAGTAGTAGCTAATCGACAATAGTAGACCCCGTAGTAGTTCGGTTTCCGAACTACTAAACGTATATAGTTTAGTTTCTTAGCGGCGGACTAGCTCCCTAGTTCTATAAAAAGGGTTATATTAGTAGGTAGATAGGGTAGTAGTAGGTATAAGTAGTATTCGATAAGGAGCTAGGAGGAGAGGGAGGAAGGTAGGCAAGTTAGCCTATTGCTAAGCGCTAAGCCCTGCCTAAGGCACTAAGACCCTAGCTTTACTTGGCCTAGTTATATGCTAATTACGTATAGCCTCTTTAGCCCTAATATACGCTTCCCTTCTAAAGGCCGCGCCCTCGTAGCCTGTCTATATTCTACGACCTCTATCGCCGCTAACTCGGCAAGTCTAATAAGCTACTTAGCCCGCGCTAAATTGAATACTTAACTACCTAATTAGGTAACTATATCAAACCTCACCTCTAATACAATATAATGTCTAACTCTAACTGCGCTATTACTACGGCTATAGTGCTAATAAGGTGCTATATAGCTATATAAATTAAAGGCTAGCAACTAATTACAATACGAGCGTACCTTCCCTACTGTAATAGGTAGGTATATAGGGTATTGTAGTACTGCCCCCGTTCTAAGTAAGGTTATCCGAGTTCTTTGCGTCTACTCTTAAAAGACCTAGAAATGTCCGCTCCGAGGGTTTGTCCGTTCCGAGGGTTGTTCTTATTATTACAAGAACTATTATTTACTATCGTAGTTTTACTAGCCCTAATTGGTTAGGTTTAGCAGCCTTTAATTGTCAATCTTATCTTATCTTTTAAAAAACACAGCTCGTCTAGTTTCTATAAGTAAAGGCTATTATAAGTGCAGTAGTAGAGGTTCGCCTCGCTTAAAGGATTAGATAGATCGAGGAGTAACCTATTGTCCGTAAGATCGACCCTAGCTAGCTTAGCTCTATAGTTTTTGCCCTTAGTCGGTCTATTAGTCGCTTAATCTTTTAGGCGGCTTAAAGTTTTAATTAAAGTTTTAATTAAAGGTGCCTTAGGCTCGTAGTATAGGTAAGGTTGTCTTTGTAGGTATAGCGACAATAGCAAGTAATGTTAATAATAGCGGCGCTAGTCGTCTTAGCGCTAACTTTACCTCGCTTCTAATCTTCTTCTTTATCTAATAATAATAATATTAGCAATACCGTTACCGATATAGTCGCGTCGTCTTCCTTCTTCGAATAGTAACATACCCCGTAACACTATTACTAATATAGGCGTGCCGGCTGCTAATATACTACTAGCTCGTAGCGCGATACTATTATCTCTATTACCGTTATTCGCGCGCGCGCATCGCCCTTATTAGTTGCTTAGGCCTCGAGGCCTCGATAGAATAAAGGAATAAGAGGTAGAATCCTTAAAAGAGCAGTAACTAATTAATTAACGCGTTGTAGCGCGCCTAGTATAGTCTTATTGTCCTAGTTTGCCGGCCTCCGATTAGTTAGCTAATAGCACCCCGGGGGTAGCATTAGTCCTAGGCGACATTATAGGCCCTTAGCCTTCTTCTTGTTCTTTATACTAGTCTAATACTTATCTAACAACTTAGTTATGTCTTTAAAAGAGGCTTCATCTTCCTACAAGTCCTATTCCGGCGAATAGCCTTACTATCTTAGGAGGTACTCCTTTTTGCCTTACCTAGTCTAGTGCTTTAGAATACATTCTATAGACTATAGCTCTTTACCGTTAGCTAGTATCTCTTTATGTTTAGTAGGGGCTCCTTTATTAGAGTCTCCGCGGTAGTAGTATAGTTTAAGGAGGGAGATATAGAAGGTGTTATAGATAGTGTAGTATAGTAGGAGCTATAACTAATAGGCCTATACGGAAGAGCCCTTAACTTCCCGAATGCGGAATAGGCCAATGTACCTTAGTACTAGTTTAGGGCGTGTTTTGCTATTAGGTAATAGGTGTTTGCGGATGCGGAGGTTCTTTATACTAAGTATAACTATATTACCTTGCTTAAAGGTTATTAGCGTATAGTGTTTGTCGTAGTAGGCCTTCTAATAGGCCTAGGCCTTTACTAGTTTGTTAGCTATCTTAGCGTAAATTTCTCGCATCTTCTAAACCCTCTTAATAGCCGCTAGTGTTTTAGGGGTTAGTACTTAATACGCTTCCCTTTCCTTACGCTCGGCCTCGAGCGGTAGGGGGTCTTATAGCATAGCAGCGTTCTAGCCTATTATAGCGAAATAGGGTAATACCTTAGTAGATAAGTAGACACTATTATTATATACGAATTCGGCTAGTTATAGGAGGTTAACCTAGTCGTTAGGGTTCTTATTAATATAGCTACGTAGGTACTACTATAGCGTAGCATTTTGCCTCTCGGTCTAGCTATCTGTTTATAGATAGAACGCTATAGACAGGCGATGCTTAAGTCTTAGCTATAGGCATATTTCGCTCTAATAGTGCGATATAAATATCGAGCCCCGGTCGGAGACTATCCCCATAGGGGTTCCCTAATAGCTATAGAAGATGTTGTTCTATAGTGCTTTAGCTATATTAATAGCCGTCTAATCCTTCCGAGCAGGAATATAGCGAGCACCCTTAGTAAATCGGTCTATAACGACTAGTATAGCGTTAAAGACGTCTTTGCTTCCTCTTCGCTTAGTAGGGGGAAGACCTATAATAAAGTCTATTATAAGCTCTATAAAAGGCTTCTTTAGAACAGGGAGTGAAGACAACTCGCTAAATAGTAAGTGCTTTAGTACTTTAACTCGCTAGTATACTATATAGGTCTATATATACTCCTTTATATACCGCTTACTATTTAGCTAGTAGTATATACGCGATAGTAACTCGTGCGACCTCTCTATACTATAGTAACTAGCGAGCTTACTATTATAGTGCCTCTTTAAAAGCTCTTGTCTAATCGATTGTTTAGCGGGGATATAGTACCTGCCCTTGAACTTTAAGTAACCTTTATCGTCAATCGACTAACTGTTACTCTTACTAGATCGAGTCGCCCGTCTACTTATAAGCCTATTAATACGCTCGATAGCAAAGGCGTCCCTCTACTAAGCACGTAACAGCTTATCTATAAACGATTAACTATCCCTATTTATAAGGTCGTTTAATAGCACCCTCGCTATTAAACGAGGTACGCATTATATATATCTAATAGTACTAGTAGCCGGATTAACTGCAACCTCTTCTATAGTACTATCGCTATAGATAGCAATATCTTTAATCGAGTCGTTATAGCTCGAGCGATCTACGTCCTTTTTAACGTATACTAGAAGAACGACAACTCCGCTATAGTATTTGTTACCGCCGCGGGGTCCGGAGGTCCGCTTATCCTACGTTTGCTTATTAACAATACGGGCTATAGCAATCTTATACTATAGGGTTAGAAACAATGAATTAATGTATTAGGTCTCGCTATCGTAATTAGGTCGCCTCGATAGGCTATCGGTAGGGTTACTTACGCCTAGCCGGTATAATATATTAAAATCGAACCCGGCGAGATAGACGGCCTACCTAGCCTATCGACCTATAACCCTAGTAACCTTAGTAATGCTACGGAGGTTGTTATAGTCTATATAGACCTGTATTGTATATTAAGCCCTATCGAGGCAGTACCTCTAATGCTTAAAGGCCTCGATAACAGCTAGGAGCTCTTACTCGCAGGTCTCGTAGCGACGTTTAGTATTAATTATCTTCCTCGAGAAGAAGGCAATCGGGTGCTAGTAGGTATTATTAGCCTACTGTAATATAATAGCTAATATAGCGAACTGTAAAGCGTTAGTCTTAATTCGGATCTATTTGCTTAGTACGAAATAGTGCAATAAGGGGACTTTAGTAAAGCGTTGCTTTAGACCGTTAAAAGCGGCTTATGTCTTATTAGTCTATCTAAACTCTCTAGATAGATTGGCCTTAGTTTTAGTAAGCTCAGTTAATAGCATTACGTGCCTCGAATAGCCCTTAATAAACCGGCGGTAGAAGTTAGTAAAACCGAGGAATAATTAAAGCTCTTTAATAGACGTAGGAACAGGCTATTTAGTAATTGTTTTAATCCGGTTAGGATTAGCCTTAACACCCTCGGTCGAAATAAGGAAGCTAAGGAATAACACCTCTTTAGTAGCAAAGGTGCATTTAGAAGGTTTGCAACACAGTCTATAGGCTCGTAGGCGGTCGAGGACCTTACGTGCTACGGCCTAGTATTCTATAATATTAGGTAAATGTATATAAACTAGGATGTTATCTAGGTAAACTATACAGAGATAGTCTAATAGGCCCGAAAGGGCCCGATTAATATAGGACTAGAATGTTATAGGGGCATTAGCTAAGCCGAATAGTATAACTAAGTACTCGAAATAGCTATAGCGAGTATAGAAGGCTGTCTTCTATTCGTCGCCCTTACGAATACAGATACGATAGTACGCATCCTTAATGTCTAATATAGTATAGAAGTAGGCCCTAGAAAGGCAATCGAGAGTCTTATTAATAAGAGGGAGTAGATAGCGGTCTTTAACAGTAACAGCATTAAGCCTACGATAGTCGACATACAGGCGCAGGCTACTATCCTTCTTTAGAACAAACAGGATAGGCGCACTAGTAGGGCTATTGCTATATCGAATTCGACTATTAGCTAGGTTTTCCTCTAGATACTTACGTAATACAGTAAGCTCTCGTTTACTAAGGTTGTAGAGGGGACTAAAAGGGACCTCTTTGCCCTCTATAATGTTAATCTTATAATCCGTCTCTTTGAATATAGGCAACGTCGATGCTAGGTAGTGTTTAAACATATTAATATAGGTCTCTCGAATAGGCTCTAGTATACGCTTAAGCTGTTTAGGGTCTATACTATTAGGGGGCATAGGTTTATCGTTATTACTACCGAGCAGGTCGGCAGTTAGATTAGCTAAGGCGGATGCTAGTATAAGGTTGCTAATAAACAGGACCCTAATATTATTAGGACACTCGCTAATATCGATATATTTAATGTCCTCTCTCCTAGCGATTCCAAATCGCTATTATTAACTGCCTAAGTCTATAACTGCAGTATAGTGCTTAAGAATAGGGTTGCTAATAACAATAGTAGCTCCCCTATACAGGTTGTCTATATCTACTACGTAGGTAGTAAAGTCTAGTAGGCGTTTATTTCCGAGGTCGTCCTTTAGAACTATAGGAATATAGTAGGCCCTATAGGTTAAGTGCCGAGCGTTATTAAACTAAGCAAGGGTTAGTAGGTTAGTCCTAGGCAGTTGTCGAAGGTCTAATTGCTTAGCTAGGCGATAGCTAATAAGGGTACTAACTGAATTTCCTAGATCTAGTATAACCTTAGTTTAATAGTTAGTGCCCTTCGTATCCTATATAAGGTAGGAGCGTATTATAGCTAGCACAATATCGATAGTCTTACGCCGTATAAGGCTAACAGTTAGTGCGGCGCTTATTCTTTTTTCGAAGGACCGATAGGGGTAGTATTAGCGGCTAAAAGGTGCTTATAGTACTTAGCGGTAGCACGGTCGATTCGGGCCTAGTCCTTAGGTTTGTCGCATTAGCCTAGTAGATAGCTAGTGCTATTATAGTTAAAGCACTTCAATCCGGTCGGGAGATTGTTACTATAGCTATTATTGCTACTATTGTTAGTCGAGCGGTTAGTATTATAGGGATACGAACCCCTTCTACGGCCCCTATCGCGGCCTCCTCTATATAGCCGCCGGCTACGGCCTCTTCTACGATCGTTACTATTCCTATTATTAGCATTGTTATCTTAGTAGGAACCTTAGTTTCCTCCGCGGCTACGGTTGCTACGGTTAGTACTAGCTAGTCGGATCCTCGATTCTAGTCGTTACTAAAGCTAGATAGCTCGTTTAGCTGTTTCTACTTCGACTATAAATTAAATGCGTATAAGATTAGCTTGTTCGAATATACGGCGGCGGTCTAATTTAAGGACTAGTTCCTACCTTAGTTTAGGTCGTATCTTAGATATCTAGATAGAGTCGGTCTTAGGTAGCAAATCGTCCTTAAGGGTCTTTAGATAGGCCTCGAAGGATCGAGAGGTTTGATCGGCCTTTTGTTTAGTACGTAGGTATTAGTCTTAGGCGTGCTGCTAGCGCAATATAGGGTTGCTAAGGGTGTTTAGCATAATAGTCTTATAGTCCTGCTATTAAATAGCAGTCTAATCGTTAAGGGAGTCGAAATAGTTATCCTATATACGCTTTAGGTCGCTATTAATGTACTATATAGCGTATACGACTAAGGAATAGTCGTCTAGTAGCGCTCTTAGTACATTACGCTAGTTAAGCTTACAGTTACGAATGTAGTCGTTATACTGCTTTCGACTAGAGCTATCGAATATAGTATAGTCCTTAAGCTTAGTATCCTTCTTTTATACGGAAGGTCCTGCTACTAGTTCTAGTCTAGCAGTAGTTATTAGGGCTTCCTATAGGCGGCGAATCTCGAGGAGATTATCCTTTAGCTATTGTTCTTAACGTAGGGCAGTAAGCCTGTTTTAAGTAGCTTCTTAAAGTCTCCCTACTAGTTGAGGGCTAAAGGCTAGCTAGCTATATCGTCGATTAACAATATTGCTAAGAATATCGTTAATAGGCAATTCTAGATTATTACCTAGAATTATAGGTTCTTCTTTAGCAGGCCCTCTAGTAGGCTCTTTAGTAGGAGGCACTTTAGTAGGTGCTTTAGTAGGCACTTTAGTAGGCACTTCGGTAGGCACTATGCTACTAGTGTTGTTATTACTAGCGCTGCTAGCGGCGCCGCGGTTGTTGTTTCGTAATAAACTAGCTATTATAAGGGGCGATACTAATAATGTATTATTAGCCCCTAAGATGCGGATATAGCGGAATTAGTAGATATCGGCCTAGTATACTTAACTTAGTGTAATAGGCCGTGTAGAAGGCCTTGCTTAATAATTGGTACGGTTGTTTCGATAGGATAGTACGTATAGGTCCCGTTCTTTAGGCGTAATATAGTTAGATTAGTCTTGTTTGTAGCTATACCGCTAAAAGCTTAAAATAAGGACTATCTAGCTGCTGCCCTTAAAGAGTGGATCGAATACTATATAAAAAGGGTTATATTAGCAGGTAGATAGGGTAGTAGTAGGTACGAGTAGTATTCGATAAGGAGCTAGGAAGAGAGGGAGGAAGGTAGGCAAGTTAGCCTATTACTAAGCGCCAAGCCCTGCCTAAGGCACTAAGACCCTAGCTTTACTTAGCCTAGTTACATGCTAATTACGTATAGCCTCTTTAGCCCTAACAAGTTCCGGTTTAGTTTTTTCGAACTATATAGATTCCTAGTTTAAACTAGAGACTATATTAGTTTTACTATAAGGACACTCTTATTCGACTGCCGGCTACGATTGCCGGCTATAATAGTAACTCTATTACATTTACTACGCTCTTTTGCCGTTGCTAGGGCGTAGTTGTCGTTGCTAGAGCGTAGTTGCCGTTGCTAGGGCGTAGTTTTGCTATAAGGACACTCTTATTCGACTACCGGCTACGATTGCCGGCTATAATAGTTACTAGGTTGTATTTACTACGCTCTATTACCGTTGCTAGGGCGTAGTTGCCGTTGCTAGGGCGTAGTTGCCGTTGCTAGGGCGTAGTTACTATTACTAGGGCGTAGTTACCGTAGTTACGAAAGCTTACCTATATAACGTTATATAGACGGCAACAATTAGGGCTTCGCGATATTCTTATACTTTCAACTTCTTCCTCTATACCTATACCGACAATAACTACTATACGCTACGCCCCCGCCCCTTTCCCTTACAATAGTAAGAGAGAAGCGCGCTGCGCGCTAAATAGAAGACAGAACTAAAGACCGCGAGTTTGTTTTACCTAAGCGTCTAACTAAAAAGCGTAAGACTAAAGAGGAGTACTCTACGAAGAAGAATTCTATACGAGACCGCGAGAGAAAGGAGAAGATAGATAAGGATAAAAGAGCTAAGGATAAGAGAAGAAAGGCGCGGAATAAGGCATTCTATCGATAGCTAGCGCCTATAGAAAAAAGTAAAGGTTAGAATAAGAAGACAACCTAAAAGAAGGCTAAGAGGAGGAAAGAATTACGGCTAGTTTTCGAGCGTAAAGTTCTAGTAGCGTAAGTTAATCTAGCTAGCGGCCGTAGCTAGCAGCTATAGCCGGTAGCTATAGCCGGCAGCTATAGCCGGCATATTTTTCTTTAATACGTTAACTAATAGTATTTAGACCTATAGCCGCTACCTCTATCGATACGACCGATAGTAACGGAGATGTTTAGATAGCCGAGAACAATAATACTAGAGTTTAGGATACCGCGATAGAGCTTAATACTACGAATAAAGGAACTAAAAAAAGCGAGGAAATACTATACGTCGATCTAGTAATAGGTACAGTCTTAGGGCCTAACGCTATAGACGATAAGCGCTAGGAGTAGATCGAGTATAGTTAAAGAGACGAGATACTAGTAAAGGGCTAAGGTATAAGTCCTATTAATCTAGAAAATCATAGTTAAAGCTACTACAAAAAGCTAGTAAGGATTGGAATCGAGACTAGTCGTCTTTATATCCTCGATATAGAGTAGAAGTTTCTTTATTAGTATTAGAGCGAAGCCTTTGCGTCTATAAAGGCAAAGTAGCTTACGATTAATGCGATCGGGGCTAGGTATCTAGGGACGGTAGAAGTATTACTATAGGAGGAAGGGGTATAGGTAATTATTCTATACTCGGTATATATAGCCGGCGTTCGTAGCTAGCAGATACTAATAGTTAAATAGAAAGCGTTTCTCGAAGGCAGAGTACTACTACTATATAAAATCTTTACTAAGGCAGAGAGGGCTTATATCCGGAATCTAAGCTACTAGTAGGATAGGTTAGCGTTAGAATTCTCTAAATCTCTATATAAGCCTCCGAAGGATTACCTATTTTAGCGATACGGCTTTATCTCGACTACTCCGTAGGCACCCGAAGAAGCTCGAGCGCTCTTTAAGGTCTTTACTAAGAAGCGGAAGGAGTTCGAGGATTAGGATTAGTTAATAGAGCTATTAGTTAGTCTTAGGTTTCGTAGTTAGACTCGGCCTAAGCATTTGCTTATCGAGTATCTTATACCGAAAGAGGATAGATTAAAACTAAAAACGAGCTTAGATTCGTTAGGTATAGTAGCTCGGTTCCGTTAGTAGGAGAGAGCCGCCGTATAGAAGGCAAAATTTAGGTAGTTAGGATAGCTAGGAAAGAAATTCTAGTAGTTAGGCTAGCTAGGGTAGCTAGGAAAAAAAATCTAGTAGTTAGGTAGCTAGGAAACAAAAAAAAGGTAGCTAGCTATTTACTGCCTAGCTGTTCCTAACGATACGATACTATAAAAGAAAGGGTGTTTCCCTATAGCTACTAGTATATATCTACTACTCCTAAGTCCTTACCTTACTATACGAAACCTTAAAACATACCGACCGACATTGTATATATACTAGGCGCTATACTAGGAAGGGTAATAACGAGACGATAGTCGAAACAGTCTAGTATACGAGCGAGATTACGACAACGTCGAGAGGAGGTCGTATCCTTATCTTCGAGCCTATCGAGTCCTAGACGACGATTAGGGCTAGATTTATCCTCTCCGAATCCTAGTAGTAGGAATTTATTATAGGGTACTACTACCTAGTCCTTACCTTTACGGAGTCTAAGTAGAAGGTTGTTCGGAGATATAAGAATATCGAGTATTAACCTAGAAATCTTCGAAAAGGCTAGCTAGGCGTATCTTTAGAAACCCGAGTATATAGAGCAGTTTAATTAATAGGTCTATAAGATATAGTTCCCTTTATACTTACGTTTGAAGGAGTATAAACTCCGGAAGTACTCGATACGATAGGGGAGTAAGGAGCGAACGGATACATTCTAGAAGTTCTTTATAGAGGGGGCATTACACCGTTATACGACTTCTCGACTTAAAGGTTAACTAGTAATTGTCTACAACTTCTACGGTTTAATCTTAAAACACCCGAAACTAGGGGATAGGAACTTATCGCCTACGAACTATCTCTATTCTAAACGGTATCGGGAATCTTAAGGAGAGAGGAGAGTTAATATAGATATAGCGTTCTAGAAAGAGGTATATCTTCTAAAATGCCGGCTATAGCTACCGGCTATAGCTACCGGCTACAGCTACCGGCTATAGATTCCGGCTACTTTAATTAACCGTAGAGATCTAGCTAATTATTATAGGCTACGCTTAAGGAAGCTCTAGGATTAAAGGCTACCGATTTCTCCCCCGAAGACTTTAAGCAACTAGCAAACGAAATGCTAGCTATAAACGGTCTTCCGGAAGACTTCTACGAAAGGGAGTCTATATAGAAGATATACCTATATCTTATAAACTACCCTCCCCTATTTCTCGGCGCGACAACCTAGCGTATTATATTCGAAAAGAATAAAGAGGCTACGTTAGACGACATTCGGGAGATCCTCCGTAATACTCGCCGAGTAGCTATTACTATCGATAGCTAGTTAAGCCGGACTATAAGAGCCTCCTTCCTCTCGATTATACTATACTTTATTAATTCGGATTAGAAACTCTAGGAACTTATAATCGGATTCCCTAAAATTCTAGGTTCCTATACTAGTAAGGATATAGCGAAGCTTATCTATATAGTAATAGATAGGGTTAGCGTAATAACGAAACTAATCTCGATTACTACGGATAACGCTAGTAATAATCGAACATTATATAAGGCGTTGTATATACAATTTACTCGTATATATCTTTGAAATTACTAATTATATCGATAGGGTCGAGTACGTAGAGGAGATTATAAGGTCTACAATCTAGCTTAATCTTCCGAATGTTAAGCTCGCTACGATTCCGGATACGTACGATAATACGTACGACGATAACGATAAAGAGGAGCCTAGTAATAGCCCTAGCCCTATTAAATCGGAGCCGACGTCGTTACTAGTTATATCCCTATAGAAGTTTCCCTACCTCGCTTATATAGTTCAAATCGCGATCCGAGCCCTCTTTAAGACGCTTAAAACTACACTATTAAACGACGACTAATAGAAGATCCTAGATAAGGATAAGGCAAAGTCGAAAGTCGAGAAACTCGTTATAGTAATAAGATAGGATAAGGCAGAGAGCCTCGCTCTCGTTTTATATAAGGTATAACTTTTGTCCGTAGCCGGCACCTATAGCCGGCAACCTGGTATAGTTCTAACTCTTTTTCTCTAGCTTCGTCGTCTAGCAATATATACGAAGTCGAGCTTATAGAGATATAACCGATTCGAGGCTATTTAAAAGAACCTAATCGAGCGCCCTAAAACCGATGCCTAGAATATCGTATAGAATAAGCGATAGTAAAAGCGGCCTCCTTAGCGCCTACTCCGTTTTACCTAAGACGTTAAGACCCGGTTCGATTCGACTTTCTATATAGTTACGAGGGGATATACTTTACGTACCGCTCTCGAGATCTATTAGAGTTCCGAGGGTATTAAGTAGCTCGGCCTTACCGCCGCCGAATAGCGCTAAGTAGAGTATCTCGTCGATATTAGTAAGTATTACGCGAAGGTTACTACTACGATTAGAAGAACCCGAGGACCGACGATCTACCTTGTCTTTACGTACTATAACTAGCTCTTTAACGAGCTCGAGGAAACCGTAGCTAAGCTAGCTAAGAAGAGCGTTCCTTAGAAAGTAGCTATAACGAAAGCTATAGATAGCTCCTATACTAAGTTGTATAAATATTATAGTACTACCTTTAAGTCGTTCGGGGATATCTATAGCGTTACGTACTTACTTAACCCGGTAGAAAAGGATATATACTAGTAGAGGCCGGAATAGAAGGCGGACGAGGTATAGCCGAAGTATTACTAGACTATTCTAGGAAAGATATTCTACGAGCGTCGGAAAGAAACTAGTCTAAATACAGCTCCTATAAAGAAAAAGAAGGTTTAGAGGGCTCCGATATTATACCTATTTCGTAGGTAGGAAGTAGAGGCAGAAGAGGAAGCAACTACTAAAGGGAATAAAGAAGAGTTCGATCTCTATCGGCGCGCGAGTAAGTACAAACCCGTAGGCTCGGAAAGAGGGCTAATAATCTCTAGATCTTACTAGTCTTCTAGACGAATTCGGAGACGATATTCTCGCTATATAGTAGCGGTTAGAGCCTAAGTTTCTAACGATAGCGTCGGTCGCTCGGGACGTCCTCGCTATCCCGAGCGTAGGTATAGGCTATAAGAGGTCTTTTAGTATCGCTCGTTACTAGGGCCGCTTTAATCGAATATACTCGCCTACTACCTTCGAATCTATTATAGTATTCCGATACTATCTCCTCTACTAGAATCGCTAAGGTAGGTTACTAAAGATTATACTAAAGGAGTTAATCGAGGAATTAGAAAATCTTAAGATCGAAGAAACCTAGGAGCGCGAAGAGAATACGAAATTTAATCTAAGCGAAACCCTAATTAGCGATAATAAAGAGGAGGAGGGCGGAGGTAGAAGGCGATACCGGGTCGAGAAGCAGAAACATATATAGGCTTAGAGTAGCTTTAAGGAGACGAAGCGTTTACGTATAAGGTAATATAGCCGGCGTATATAGCCGGTATATATCCGAAATATGTTTCGAATTCCTAGGACCTAAACAGACTAGTTGCTGTAGCAACCGACCCCGCTTACCTACAGACTATTTCTAATTCTCTATTCGCTCTTCCTCTCCTTCTTCCCTTTCCCTATATTCTTAAAGATAAATATGCCTTAAGGATTTAGCTCTTCGGGCCTTCCTAAGCCGGCTGCCTCCCCTTCCTTAAGCTACTATCCTTTATTCGAATCTAACGATAACCTACTAAGGCGGTTTAATAGAAGACTATTTGTTCTAGAAGGCAAGAAGTATTAATATCTCCTTACGATTATATACTTATTAATTTTCTAGGTCCTACCGATATACCCTCGTCGCCTAAACGCGTAGATAAATATCTTTAGAGGCTAAAGGGTAAGGGTAAAGTAAGCTAAGTATAGGGAGACCGTAGCGAGAACGAGATATCGGAAGAGTAAGGCTCTCCGTAGTATATACGAAGGAAGGGGGTTCCTCGGAAAACAGTACCGAAAAATAAGAAGGCTTTAGATAGATAGGAGAAGGCTAAAAAGAGTAGGCGGACGAAGACTATCGCGAAGAAAAGTTATCTTTCTATTAAAAAAAAGGGAATAAGGCAGGACTCGACGATAAAGAAGCGGCGCTTTAAACTAGGTACTATTGCCCTTCGCTAGATCCGGCTTTTCTAAAACAAAAGAGGGACCGAGCTTTTAATCCCTAAGACTCCCTTCTAGCGACTCGTCCGAGAAATTATATTAGATTTTCGGTCTAGTATACGATTTACGGCTAAGGCGATTAGTACTCTTTAGAAAGCTACGGAGGCATTTCTCGTAACCGAGCTTAAGCTTTTAAACCTCCTTACTATCTATACGAAGCGGGTTACTCTTTAAAATAAAGATATATAGCTTCTAGCTAAAATTCGGCGTCGGTTTATAGCGGATTAGTTAGAAATTGTATTTAGTCGTTAGATTAACCTAGGAGGAGGCCTATTTTCGCATCCTTTTACCGGCTATAGGTACCGGCTATATTTCTGATTTTATCTCCGCGCCGTCCCTAAATCTAAGGTATAAAGTAGAAACCTAGCGCTCTATATTTACCCGGCTATTATAGAGACGAGCTACATTCAGATTAGTTTCTTCGTATATCGCGACCTAGCGGGTAGTAAGCGAAAGGGCGATAGAACGTTTATAATACGTCTCTATTTAGACCTAAAACATAAAGGTCCTAAGGAGCCCTAGTATCCTAACTATAAGGAGATTCTTTAGTATTAGCACTTTAATCCTCTATACTGCAAGGCAGATAGCAAGCCTACGAGAGAGAAACTTTAACGAGAAATTCTCTATAATACGTAGCGCTATTATATAGCTACAAATTCGTACTAAGTCCGGTAACTCGAAGAAGATTTAAGATAGCGACCGAGCAGGAGAATAATAGTATATTAGTAGAGTCGAGGTCTTACAAGCGAAGCATAAGATAATATAGGCTCTTAGTCGTATAGAGTAACGTACTATATAAATAACTAGGCGTGCTACTCTTATTCACTTACGACCTATATCCTAGGATGCTCTTCTCGTACTTTTTATACTCTTTTCTAATACCTTACCTATAATCGCTCCGCGACAACCGAGTAAATATAAGCTATAGGATTTCCGCTTAGTACCTTAGCCTTCGAGATACGGCGGAGTTAATTCTCTATAATACGTAGCGCTATTACATAGCTATAGATACGCACTAAGTCCGGCAACTCGAAGAAGATTTAAGATAGCGACCGAGTAGGAGAATAACAGTATATTAGTAGAGTCGAGGTCTTATAAGCGAAGTACGAGATAATATAGGCTCTTAGTCGTATAGAGTAACGTACTATATAAATAACTAGGCGTACTACTCTTATTCACTTACGACCTATATCCTAGGATACTATTCTTGTACTTTTTATACTCTTTTCTAATACCTTACCTATAAGCGCTCCGCGACAACCGAGTAAATATAAGCTATAGGGTTTCCGCTCGGTACCTTAGCCTCCGAGATAGGGCGGAGTTGAATTTAGAGCGATAGCCGGTACTCGTAGCCGGCATATAGAGACGGTAGTAGGCCTTTTCCTGCTAAATAACTAGCTTGTTTAGTATAGCCTACCTAATATTTCTTATATTTACTAGCAATAGGCCTAGGTTACTTATAAGATTACTATAGCTAGTAAAGGCATTACTAAAGAATATCTATACTATAGTAGGATACTATTATTACGCTAGCTATTTATTAAAAGGAGGCTTTCGCCTATTACTATACCGGCTATATATGCCGGCTATATTTCAAAGTCTGCCGTACCTACCTTTTTTAGCCGTACCTGCCTTTTTTAGCCGTACCTGCCTTCTTTCCTTGCTCTAACGTTACTATAATATAGGCTTGCGCGAAGCTTACTCTATTGCCTAGCGATACCGCGATACTACCTCTCTCGCTATATTTAACCTTCGTATCGATACCTATACCTTTACGCTCTATATCTACTACCTCTGCAATACCCTCGCTCCGCGCGCGCCTTCGTATACCTTCGTAACGTACTTTTTTCCTTAATTCGACGACTTTTATAATACCGAGTCTACTTAACTAAGTTACGACGCCTCGTAAGAAGGGACCTGCTACTTCTACGGGTCGTAATAAGACCGGAAATAATAGAACGAGTATAGTATATTAACGTAAAAGGGCTACTGCTACTACCGCTAGCTCCGGTGCTAGAAAGGGCGTCGCGAGTAAGGCTCCGCGTAAGATAACGGCGGGCAAGGCTCTACGCAAGACGACAACTAGCGCTTCTACTACTAGTAGTAATCGTACGAAGCGTCGATAGCGCCTAGGAAGTAAGTCCTATTTATAGCCGGCAGCGTAGCCGGTAGCGTAGCCGGCATTCTTACTGTCTTTTTACTAATCCTTCTTTAGCCGTAGCCCTCCGTAAGATTCGGTAGTATTAGAAGAGTTCTAAGCTCTTAATCTATAAAGCTCCTTTCCGACGACTTATTCGCGAAATTGCCTAGGTTTATAGAATAGACCTTCGCTTCTAAGCCTCCGCGATAGACGCCCTTTAAGAGGCTGTAGAAGCCTACCTAGTTCGTATCTTCGAATATATATTTCTCTCCTACCTCTTTTCGGACTATACTAATACTATTTTAGCGGTTAACCTTATAGCTATCTACGCGAAGCGTATAACGATTATAGACAAGGATTTTAAAGCACTCGATTAGATTCTAAAAGGCTAGAATGTCTACATTCGAGATAGTACTAGGTAGGATAGATATTCTAGAAGGAAGGATGTTCGTAGTGTCGTCTATAAGCTTTTCTATATACGAAATAAGCCGCGGTTATACGGCGCTGCATACCGCGCTCTAAATACTCTCTAAGTATATACACACAGTATAGTATACTTTATTAGCCGTACGGAATAGAAGTCTTCGAAAATCCCGTTAGTACTAAGGAGTTAAAAGGCCGGCTACGCTACCGGCTACGCTGCCGGCTACGCTGCTAGGTCTTACAAAGAACTAAAAGAAGATGGACATTCCAGTTAATTTGTATTAGTTTGGATTTTCAGAAAAAGAAAATAAGGAAAAAAGGAAGAAGATTAAAGAACCTAATACTTATAGTTATAGGTATTATCCCTATTCTCTAGACTATATTATATACCTGCTTTCGCAACTCTACCTAATACTCCTACTAAATATCCTTATACTCTACCTACTAGAAATTCAACTAGGTACCTAGACCTATAGCTACCTCTATATCTTTTACTATCTTCTATAGGTTGAAGGACTCCTCTATAGTAGCCTCTACTTCCTTATACAATACGAAGTTACTACCTACCCTATCCTTAATATCTGCTAAATAACCTAGAGTTCTAAGGAACGAACTAGCATTCGGCCGTAGTATAGCGAGTAACTAATAGAACGCCCTATAGAGCTGCCTTATAGCTGTTTCGTATATAGTGCCGATATCGAGGGAGGAGCTATCCTAGTACTTAATATTAGAGTATAATTCAGTAGGAAAGTGCTAGAACTTCTTAAGGAGAGCTTCGACGGAAATCGATAAGTTCTACCTAGATCTAGATAAAGATATTCTACTAAGTAGTTAGGGAATTGAACCGTAAACGAAAGGATAAAATTTATACCTAAGGAGTGCAGTTTCCGAACTAAACTATAATGCCTTGTATATATATATATATATACTTTTGATTAGTTAGTGCCCTTAGCTAATTGTCTATAGATTTGAGGTTATATAAGTACCTTTATATAACTGCGTAGCCTAAGTAGGATTCGAAAATTCTATAAGTACTAAGGACTAAAAATGCCGGCTACGCTGCCGGCTACACTGCTAAGTCTTACAAAGGGCTTGCTTAAAGCTACGTATACATTCGTACACTTCTTAAAAACCGATAAATTATATAGTTCGAACTAGCTACTTATGTAGTTGCTTAGCAAACCAACCTAAACTAAACTAGAGTTTCGGCTTAGCAAACTAAACCAAACCAACCCGAACTACTACGGGGTCTAGACAATAGTAAGGCTTTATTAATTAGATACGCCTTCCTATACTAATAGAGAGTAGTCTTAAAGGAGATTAAGATTACCGTCGCGATCCTATAGAAGATCCTAATCGCTCTAGCTAATTCGAAGTTTAACGAGATACCTTCCTAGCTACGTAATAGCGACGTTGTTAACTTCGTACGTACCTTTAAGCAAAAGGGCAGCAATACTCCCTTATACCTAGCTATCGCAGCTATAATACGTAGAGCGGATAAGAAGTTCAACCTAGCCTCTAGATCTAACGTTAACTATCTTCTAGCTATACTTATATATACTGCTTCTAGTCGTACTATCTATTAGAGGAATAATAGGTATAAGCCCTATTAGGAGGGTAAGGGTATATATAAGGAGTATATTACTCTAACTATTAATAGGAGCAAGTTTCTTAAGAGTGCCTATACTAATTATACTAGCCCGAACTATTATAGTTATTATAACAAGTCGAGTAAGTTAGGTTTAACTTAAGATTTTAATTAGAAACCAACTAGGTTGCAGGCTATATATCGCACCCTCGTTCGAGTACTAACCGCTAGGCAAATCTTCCGGGTCCTATTAGGCTGCCGCCTCGCAATCTAGGTAGTATAGCAGGCAGTAATTAGCGTCGCCTACACATCCCGATTCCTTCTAGAATTAACTAGAATACTCTAGAAGGCGCTTAGGCGATTGCGAACGCGTTAGCTTAGTAGGTAGGGGTATATACTGCTACTACGATAGCTAGTCGTAGTCGGAATCTATACTCTCGGCTTTCTTCTAGATCGGCTATACTAGTCCCGTCTAGCTCTTCTTAGAGTAGGCTATTAGATTGTTATTCTTCCTAGAGTAGGCTATTAGATCGTTAGGATAACGATAAGGTCGATACTAACGAGGAAATAGGCAGTCCTTAAAGGGATAGGAGCATTCTTAGAAGGTTAGAGATCCTTTAGATAAAACTTCTACTATATAATTTGAGATTTGCAGCATTAGGGAGCTTCTAGTCCTTATAGATTAGGCAAATCTAGTTTTAATATTTGTTTCTGCTTTAAGATATTATACTAAGAGCTAAAAGATTGCTCTAGATACCGAGATACCCTAGTAGAGAACTAGAAGAGTAGTTAGTCTATAGAGAGTAATAAAATAAAAATAAGTGTATTAAGTTTAACTTCCTATTCTAGTAACAAATAAGAATAAAATAAGTGACTTTAGAGTTTGTCTTTTACTAGTCTAGATCCTAGAGGATAGGGTTGTTTAACTTAGGCTTAGTAAGCTAGTATGCTATTTAGAGATTAGTAGGAATATACTAAACATTAATCCTCCCTTTATTATACTGCTCTCTATAGTAGTAGTTCCTTAGGGAAACATACCTTAACCTACTAGAGTTAGTATAATTCTTTATAAGATAGATAGTTAACTAGTTGTTACAGTTAATTTTAATATAGTTAAACTTAAACCTAGTAAAGCTGCTAATTTCCTTAGAGAGGTTCCTTAGCTACTTCAACTCCCTTATAGCTTTAGTAAGTACTATATACTCTGCCTTAGTACTAGAGTAGACAACTTCCTTCTAAAGCTAGGATTTCTAGAGAACTAGTCCTCCTACTATAAGGAGTAGGAATCCTAATATAGACCTCGAGGTTTTTAGGTTACTAGCGAAGTTAGAATCTAAGTAGACCTTAAGATAGCTCTTAAGATCAACTTTTCTAGACTTGCTCTTCTTAAATACTAGGGACTTATTAACTATTCCTGCAATATATTTCTAGATATATCTTGCTACTATAATATACTCTAGTCTAGGGTTTTGTAGGAATCTAGCTAAATAGTTAATAGTATAAGTAATATTAGGTCTTGTCTAGTTAGAAAGATACTGCAGCTCCCTAATTATCTAATTAAAGAGTTCGTAATCCTCCCTCCTATAGTCTAGTTCGAAAGCAGTTAGGAGTTTCTTAAGTAGGTACTTTACACCCTTGTATTAGTTAAGATTATGCTTTCTTAGCTTCTCTAGAGAGTAGTACTTCTAGGAGATTCTAAGACTTGTACTGTCTTTAATAATGTATAGTCCTAGGAAAAGGTTTGTCTAGACAACCTTAATAGTATAGGTTTTCCTAAGTCCTTTAATTAGCTTGTTAATCCTAGCTTAGGTCTTGCTAAAGATCTAAAAGTTATTAATATAAAGGATAACTATAATCCCTTCTCTAATAAAAAGGTAGGCATCGCTCTTAGTTTTATACAAACTAAGGGTCTTAAGTATAGCTTTAGTATCGTAGTACTATAAAGCAGCTAACTACTTTATGCTATATAAGCCTTTCTATACAATTATATATAGAAATTTCTCTAGGTCCTTTCTAATTAAATATAACCCCTTAGGTACATTTATATAGTTAGGTCTGTTAATGTCTAGTTCTAGAAATGTAGCCTTAATATCTACTTAATATCTAACCTAGCTAAAGGTAGCTAAAAGTCCTAAGCAGAATCTGCTTATTATAGCTCTTAGGGTTAGAGCAAAGGTTTCTTTAAAGTTAATACCTTTCCTCTAGGTAAACCCCTTAGCTATATATCTCGCCTTAAACTTCTTAGTAGAACTATTAGGCAAGCGCTTAATCTTCTAGACTTATATAGGCGGCGGATCGTTCGGAGATTCCTAGTCCTTTAATACTATAAGCTCCTATGTTAAGACGTAGATGTTGTTCGCTAAGAGACGGAATAGGGTACTGTTTTAATATTAACCGCAGGTATAGACGTAGTAGCTACCGTAAGAGTAATCGGAACCTTCTATACGCTTGTACCGCAAGGGAAGTTAGGAAGGGTTAGGTGCCTAGCTCTTGCTAACCAGATCTAACGCTCTTGCCCTTAGCAAGTAAGGGTATTAATAGAGGGAGCGTAAAGCGCGCTACGGCGCTAGGCTAGGTCTATCGTCGATCTCCGAATTAATTCGCCTATAGATCTCGTACGTTCTATACTAAATTATAGCCTCTTTCCCCGTAGCGTAGCTGCGGCGCTTTATAGTACGGAAAGTAGTATTAGAGTAGTTCGTTAGGATTCTCCTTAGGCGCGGAGGACTTTCGCCTTAGAGAGGGGAATAGTAAACTGTAGTTCGGATAGTCCGTTTAGAGACGGTTAGTGCGTGTTTTTACGCTAGTGCTCGAAGCGAAGCTACTATTTTGTTATATATCGTGTGTTATAAAGTAGATAATCATTCTAAGTCTATCTAGGCTTAGAGAAGTATATACTATAGGAGGCTAGGGCCTCCTGCCTAGCCTATGCCTATACCTGCCTTCGTAATAGTGATTCTAGAATCTAATACTCTAGTAGATTAAAGCTCTTAATATAAACTTTACGCCTCTTAGCCTTTCTTCTTTGCTAATATACTTGTATGCCTTACAACCAAATCTCCTAACTCTAGATAGATCTACTAGGGTTCCCCCTTGCCTTAAATCCCTTTTAAGATAGACTAGAGGAACTTTCTTAGTTATTAGATTAGCTAGTCTATTAGTTAAGTGTATAGAGTGCTTAATAGTACAGCTCTACAGTTCTATAGCAAACCTGAATTAATAAGTATAGCCCTAGCCTTTATTAGGATAGTCTTATTAGATAACTCTATAATGCTATCTCGTTTAGGTATATAGGGGCTTAAGAAATCCTACCTATACCCCTTGATTTTAGTAGTCTTTTAAAGGTGCTTGTTATTAAACTAGCCCCTATTGTCTGAGAACTAGATCTTTAGTCTTTTGCTAAACTAATTAGACTACTAGTTTATCTATTTCTTAATAAGAGCGGGACTATTTTTTAGGTCTAGGGTCTTATTATCCTATCTATGCCTTGTCTTTACACAAGTTAATAGGTACAAGTAGCGGTTTCTATAGATATCTAGAGGTATAACTAGTCTAACAATATTAATATAGATTTTATCTAAAGCTTAAACTAGAGTCCTTCTTACAATCCTTAAGACTATCCTTTAAGACCTTGCAAGCTTATAGGCTTTATAGTGCCCTAATTCGGTAGTGTTAATATAGTTAATGCTAAGACAGTCTTAGTAGGTTTTAGTTGCATTTAGTATCTTGCTTCTAATGTAGCTAAGTCTCTAATATACCCTAATAGTGTCTGCCTTTAGTCGGGCAACTACTAGTATAATAGCTATCTAGTTCTTAGGAGGAACAATCCTAATATACTTTAAGACTGTTATAATATTATTAATCTTAGCCTCTCTAATAACCTTACTATCCCTTCTTTAGATAGTTATAGTTAGCCTATATAGGAAGTATCTAGTCTTCCTATAGATCCTCTCTACTAAGATTAGATTTATATTAGAGTTAGGTAAGTATAACACTTCTCTAAGCACTATCTTTATAGTTTTGCCTTTCTAGAGGAATTCGAGGTAAATGTCCCTAATTATTCTACAGCTTCCTTTGCCCAAAGTAAGGCTAAACTTAGTAGGTAAGTTAAGGGACCTAAGGTTATAGAACTAGTCCTTGTTATTGAATATATAGTATAATGTGCTAGTGTCCTAGATTTTAATTGCTTTGTCTAGGTTCTTAGGGGATACTAATGTAATAGGAGTGTTACGGTTACTCGCGACAGATCGTTAGGTGACTTCTTATTACGTGTAAGCCGAGGCTTCTTTAGAGAGGCTAATACAAGCGGGAGGCAGAGACAGAATAATTGGTACAAAGGTAATTCCAATTAGTAAGTAGGTAACATAAGTTGAACGCCTCGAGCTATAAGGGCATTCCGGCGTTCCTAAATGTAAAGGAGATATCTTGTCTATAGTCGTAAGCGACGTAAGCGACGCTATCGCTCTCGACCGCTCCTATCGCTCCTAGTAAGATAGAGCGACAGCTTAGCCTACTAGTCTTAGCGTCGCTGTTAGGGCCAAAGAGGCTACACGTGATTGGTATGTGACTAGGCCGAGTGAAGCCAGGGTCTTGATGCCTCAGGCAGGGCTTGGCGCTTGGCGCTGGGCTAACTCTCCTGCCTTCCTCCCTCTCCTCCTAGCGCCTTATCGAATACTACTCGTACCTACTACTACCCTATCTACCTGCTAATATACCCTTCTTACACAGTATTCGATCCACCCTTTAAGGGCAGTAGCTAGATAGTCCTAATTTCAAGCTTTTAGCGGTATAGCTACGAACAAGACTAATCTGACTATATTGCGCCCGAAGAACGGGACCTACACGTACTATTCTATCGAAACAACCGTACTAATTATTAAGCAAGGCCTTCTATACGGCCTATTACACTGAGTCAATCGCACTAAGCCGATATCTACTAATTCCGCTATATCCGTATCTTAGGGGCCTACAATATATTATTAGTGTTACCCCCTATTACAATAATAGCCGGCTTATTACGAAGCAACAACAACCGTGCTGCCGCTAGTAGCGCTAGCAACGACAACGCTAGTGGCACAGTGCCTGCTAAAGCGCCTCCTACTAAAGTGCCTCCTACTAAAGAGCCTGCCGGAGAGCCTGTTAAAGAAGAACCTGTAATTCCAGGTGATGATCTAGAATTGCCTGTCGACGACATTCTTAACAATATTGTCAACCGTCGATATAGCTAACTAGCCTTTAGCCCCTAACCAGTAGGGAGACTCTAAGAAGCTACCTAAAACAGGCTCACTGCCCTACGTTAAGAACAATAGCTGAAGGATAACCTCCTCGAAATTCGCCGCCTTTAGGAGGCCCTAACAACTAACACTAAGCCGATAGCAGGGCCTTCCTCACTATCAGTCCTAGTCTAGAAGAAGGATACTAAACTTAAGGACTGTACCGTGTTTAATAGCTCTAGTCGAAAGCAATATAACGACTACATACGTAATTGTAAGCTTAACTAGCGAAATGCACTAAGGGCTCTTCTAGACGACTATTCCTTAGTTGTTCACGCTATACAGTATATCAATAGTGACCTAAAGCGTACCTAGGACGACCATTTCGATTCCCTTAATAATCAGACTGCTGTTTAGTGGAAAACCTATAAGACTATTATACTAGACACTCTTAGAAACCCTATACTAAGGCAACAACACGCTTAGGACCAGTACCTTCGGGCTAAGCAAAAGACTAATTAGACAGCTCGCTCGTTTAAGGCCTATTTGAAGACCCTCGAGGACGATCTTCCGGCCAAGTCTAATTCTATCTAGATCTCTGAAATACGCCCTAAACTGAGATAGGAATTGGTCCTCGAATTGGACCGCCGCCGTGTGTTTGAATAGGCTAACCTTATACGCATTCAGTTTATAGTTGAAGTCGAAACTACAGAGCGTGCAGTACAGCTTTAGCAACGGTTAGAATCTAAGATACGACTAGCCGCCAACAACCGTAGCCGTAGCGGCAACCAAGGAAGTACTCCCTAAACGAACACTGCTAACAATGGAAACAGCAACGACTACTAACGTGGAAGAGGTAGGGGCCGATACCGCGGTAGAAACCCCTAGCGAGGAAGAGGATAAGGAAGGGGCTCATTTCTATATACCCCTAATCGTTTATCTAATTCCAGCACTAATTCGAGCGGACCTAGCGGTGCCCCGACTAGATACAAGTGCTTCAATTGTAATAGCACTACTTATTTGCTAGGCTAATACGATAGGCCTCGAGACTAGGTCCGAGTCGACCGTACTACCGCTAAGCACCGAAAGCACCTCTTAGCAGCTAACGCTACCCCTATAGGCCAACCTTCGAAAAAAGAGTAAGCGCCGCACTAACTGTTGGCCTCGTACGGCGTAAGACTATCGACATTGTGCTAGCTATTATACGTACCTGTCTTATATCCGGGCCCGACACTAACTATAAGACTAAGGTTACACTAGATCTAGGAAATTCAGTTAGCGCCCTTATTAGCTATCGCCTAGCTAAGCAATTAGACCTTCGACAACTGCCTAGGACTGACCTGCTAACCCTTGCTTAGTTTAATAACGCTCGGCACTTAACCTACGGAGCCTACTATGTCTATATAGCCCTAAGAGACGACCTCGGCAATGAGCGCCTACTGAACTTTACTGCCTACGTAGTAGATATAGACAGCCTCCTATCTGAGATTGTTATTAGCAACCCTATTCTCAAGTACTATGCTGTAGTTATAGACTTAGGTAGTCAACAATAGCGATTTAGAATCGCTAGGAAAGAGGACATTAAACACATTAATGTTAGCGAGTGCCCTAATAATATTAGGGTCCTATTCATTAGCAACCTAACCCTAGCTAATCCGACGGCCGACCTGCTCGGTAGTGATAACGATAAACTAGTGCCCCCTGATGGCATAGATCCTAAACAACTTAGGCGTATACTAGAACCTATTCGGGAGACCTATATTAATGTGTTTAAACACCACCTAGCATCGACATTGCCTATGTTCAAAGAGACGGATTATAAGATTGATATTATAGAGGGCAAGGAGGTTCCTTTTAGACTACTCTATAACCTTAGTAAGCGCGAGCTTACGGTATTGCGTAAGTACCTAGAAGAAAACCTAGCCAATAGTCGTATTCGGTATAGTAACAGCCCTGCTAGTGCACCCATCCTATTCGTACTAAAGAAGGATAGTAGCCTGCGCCTATATGTCGACTATCGTAGGCTTAATGCTATTACTATTAAAGACCGCTGTCTACTTCCGCTTATTAATAAGACCCTCGACCGCCTTTTTAGTACCTACTACTATACTATACTAGACATTAAGGATGTATACTATCGCATTCGTATTCGCAAGGGCGATGAATAGAAGATAGCCTTTCGCACTCGCTATAGCTATTTCGAGTACTTGGTTATACTATTTAGGCTAGCCAATGCCCCTGCTACATTCTAGTCCTACATCAATCGAGCCCTGTTAGGCCTATTAGATTACCTCTGTGTAGTTTACCTAGATGACATCCTAGTTTATATACACTTACCTAACATTGCGGAGCACTAGGCTATAGTCCGTAAGGTGCTCGACCGCCTGCGAGCCTATAGACTGTATTGCAAACCTTCTAAATACACCTTTGCTACTAAAGAGGTGTTATTCCTTAGCTTCCTCGTATTAACTAAGGGTGTTAAGGCTGATCCTAATCGGATCAAAACCATCACTAAATAGCCTATTCCTACTTCGATTAAGGAACTATAGTCGTTCCTCGGCTTCGCTAATTTCTATCGTCGCTTTATTAAGGGCTATTTACGGCATATAATACCCCTAACTGAGCTCACTAAAACCAAGGCCAACCCGACTAGAGAATTCAAATAGACTGACAGAGCATAAGCCGCTTTTAACGGTCTAAAGCGACGCTTTACTGAAGTCCCCTTATTATACTATTTCGTACTAAACAAGCAGATCCGAATTGAGACTAACGCTTTATAGTTCGCTGTATCGGCTATTATGTCCTAGCAATTAGATGATAACCATTACTAGTACCCGATTGCCTTCTTCTCGAGGAAGATAATCGATGCTAAGCGTCGCTACGAGACCTACGAGCAAGAGCTCTTAGCTATTGTCGAGGCCTTTAAGCACTAGAGGCATTACCTCGATAGGGCCTAATATACGATACAGGTCTATATAGACTATAACAACCTCCGTAGTATCACTAAGGTTACTAGAGTTATAGGTCGACAGGCTAGATAGGCCGTCTACCTCGCTAGGTTTGATTTTAATATATTACATCGGCTAGGCGTAAGCAACCCTGCTAATAGCCTATCGAGGCGACCTAATTACGACAGCGGGACTTAGCAATCTATTAATTTATTGTTTCCAACCCTGCAGCATAAGATTGCTATAGCCCGTGTTGTTAATAAGCAAGCGTAGGATGAGCGGCTTACCGGACTCCGCGACGGCTTAAAGCATATTAATGCTCTTGCTATATTAACAGTGCGTATTAAGGATATAGATAGGAGAAGTTATGATAACTCCCTAGTCGATATCGCTATATATAGTAACAGCGATAGCACTGCTACAGTTGATCCGGCTGCTAGTGCTATTAGATATATACAATGCGTACCTCGTTTAATAGCGAGGGTGCTATTAAATAACCTTGCAAATAGGGATAGTTAATCGTTTATAGATAAGCTGTTACGGGCTTAGTAGAGGGACGCCTTTGCTGCTAAACGTATAGACAAGCTTGTAAGTGGGCGAAAGACTCGATCTAGTAAGAGTAATTGGTCGATCGACGACAAAGGTCACTTAAGGTTTAAGGGTAGATACTATGTCCCCGCTAAACAATCGATTAGACAAGAACTTCTCAAGCGACACTATGATAGTGAGCTTGCCGGTTACTATAGTATAGAGAGGTCGTACGAGTTACTATCGCGCACATACTACTAGCCAAATAGTAAGCGGGATATAAAGGACTATGTAAACACGTATGCCGTGTGTCAACGAGTTAAAGCACTAAAGCACTTACTATTTAGCGAGTTGTCTTTACTCCCTATTCTAAAGAAGCCTTTTGTAGAGCTTACAATAGACTTTATTATAGGTCTTCCCCCTACTAAGCGAAGAGGAAGTAAGGACGTCTTTAACGCTATATTAGTCGTTGTAGACCGATTTACTAAGGGTGCTCGTTACATTCCTACCCGAAAGGATTGGACGGCTATTGACCTAGCTAAGTCGCTGTAGAACAACATCTTCTATAGCTATTAGGGGACCCCTAAGGGGATAGTCTCCGATCGAGGCCCGACATTTACATCTTACTATTAGAGTAAGATTTGCCTGCAGCTAAGACTCAAGCATCGCCTATCTATAGCATTCCATCTATAAACAGATAGTTAGACTAAAAGGCAGAATGCCACCCTGCAGCAGTACCTGCGTAGCTACATTAATAAGAACCCTAATAACTAGGTCAATCTCCTATAACTAGCCGAATTCGTGTATAACAACAGTGTCCACTTATCTACTAAGGTATCACCTTATTTCGCTATAATAGGAAGCAACCCTGCGCTGCTATAAGACCCCCTATCGCTCGAGGCCGAGCGTAAGGAAAGGGAAGCGGGTCAACCTAAGACACTAGCGGCTATTAAGAGGGTTTAAAAGATGCGAGAAATTCACGCTAAGATAGCTAACAAACTAGCAAAGGCCTAGGCCTATTAGAAGGCCTACTATAACAAACACTACCTTTCAATAACCTTTAAGCAAGGCGATATAGTTATGCTTAGTATAAAGAACCTCCGCATCCGTAAACACCTATTACCCGATAGCAAAACAAGGCCTAAGCTCGCACTAAGATACATTAGCCCTTTCCGTATCCGAGAACCTAGGGGCACCTAGGCCTATCAGTTATAGCTTCTACCTTATTATACTATCTATAACACCTTCTATGTATCCCTCCTTAAGCCGTACTACCTACGCGAAGGGGATGAAGCACCTACTGAATCCGAGGACATACTAGCTAATAGTAAAGAACTGTGGTCTATAGAACGTATCCTGTAGCACCGGACTAGGAAGGGCAAGAAGGAGTACCTGTTAAGATAGCAAGGCTATTCACCTAAATAGGACTTATAGGAAGCTAAAGGTTCCTTTAAGGACATAACCGAGTTGTTAGACGAGTATTGGACTAGCGTAAAGAACAAGAAGAAGGCTAAAAGCTCGTAATGTTACTAAGGCTTAGGATTAATACTACCCCCGGGGTGCTATTAGCTAACCAATTAGAGGCAAGCAATTGTTAGCAACAAAGGACAATGAGACTATACTACTATAGAATCCACCTCTTTACTAGCGCACCCTACAAGACCCTTCTCTTAGCGCCCCCTCTTGTTCCTCTATTCTGTCGAGGCCCTAAGGCCTAAGCGATCGACAAGGGCGATGCGCGCGCGCGTACGAATAACGGTAATGAAGATAATAGCGTCGCGCTACGAGCTAGCGAAGGACGACACGGTCGGCGCGGCTATATTAGTAACAGTATTACGGGGTGTATTGCTATTTAAGAAAGGAAGGACACCGCTATATTAGTAACGGTATTGCCGAGTTGTTGTTAGTTGAAGAAGGTAAAGTTGGCGCTAAGACGACTAGCGCTGCTATTGTCAACATTACTTGCTATTGTCGCTACGCCTATAGACACAACCTTACCTGTACTACGAGCCTAAGGCACCTTTAATTAAAACTTTGATTAAAGCTTTAAGCCTATTAAAGGTTTGATCAAAACTTTAAGGCCGAGTCAAAACTTTAAGCCGCTTAAAAGATTGAGTAGACTAATAGACTAACTAACTAAGGGCAAAACTATAGAGCTAAGCTAGCCGGGGTCGATCTTGCGGACAATAGGTTACTCCTCGATCTATCTAACCCTTCAAGCGAGGCGAACCTCTACTACTACACTTACAATAGCCTTCACCTATAGAAACCAGACAAGCTGTGTTTTTTTAAAAAGATAAGATAAGATTGATACTTGAAGGCTACTAAACCTAGCCAATTAGGGCTAGCGAAACCACGAACAACAAGAACAACCCTCGGAACGGACAAACCCTCGGAGCGGACATTTCTAGGTCTTTTAGAGTAGACGCAGAGAACTCGGTACGACATTACTCAGAGCGGAGGCAGGGCTGCAATACCTCGTACGTCTACCTATTGCAGTAGGGAAGACGCGCTCGTGTTGTAATTGGTCGAAGGCCTTCAATTCTTGTAGATATATATCACTTTATAGTTCATTGTATATAGAGATAGCGCAGTTAGAGTTGTACATTGTATTATTAGAGGTGAGGTTTGATATAGTTACATAATTAGGTGGTTAAGTGTTTAACTCAGCGCGGGCTAAGCAGCTTATTAGACCTGCTAAGTTAGTAGCAATAGAGGTTGAGACTAGGACAAAGACCGGCTACGAGGGCGCGGCCTTTAGAAGGGAAGCGTATATTAGGGCTAAAGAGGCTACACGTGATTGGCATATAACTAGGCCGAGTGAAGCTAGGGTCTTGATGCCTTAGGCAGGGCTTGGCGCTTAGCGCTAGGCTAACTCTCCTGCCTTCCTCCCTCTCCTCCTAGCGCCTTATCGAATACTACTCGTACCTACTACCACCCTATCTACCTACTAACATACCCTTCTTACAGTCGCTCTAAGATTGTATAGGGACTCTAGCTAGTTAGATCCGTAATACTATCCCCCTCCTTAAGCGGAATAGTCCCTTATTCCGGGACTTTCTAATTCTAACTTCTTTATTATGCTAAAGTTATCTAAGGACTTATCTTCTCGCTAGCGTAAGGAAAATATCGTAAATAATATCCTCGCCGACTGCCTCGAAATACCGATCCGCTACTTTTATTACGAATAGGCCGGTAAACCCTATAAAGTCGATCTTCGTTCTAGTCGCTGCTCCGAGTACGCCCTATACGGCTAGTCCTATAATATATAAGTTACTCGTATAGAGTATAAAAAAATCCGGAAGGCGCGCCTAAAGATAGCTAAAGATCTAGAAGCGGCCGAAGAGGAGGAGGACCTCCTTACGCGGAAGCTTTTCGAGTATCGCGTAAAGGTCCGTCGCTTACGTAAGTCGCTGCGTATAAAGGAAGATCGGGAGGTATAAGCTCTTAAGGTAGAGGAAGCCTCTATTTAATAGGCGGAGGAGCTCGAAAGAGAGCTAGGCTCTTCGCCTATAGAGCCGATAATATTCTCGTTACCTGCTAACGAGCCGTTTCCCCTAGATAGCCGATTATAGATGTCGCCTTATAACTAGAGTCGTCTAGATAGGATATCCTAGCCTATCTCTAAAATCCCTAGTAGGAGTGCCGAGAGTCTAGTGTCCTAAAGGTATATATTTTCAATGTTTCCTATCTATTTTATCTTCTAGCTAGTTAGTCTAGTAGTATAATTCTTAGCTATAAAAGACATAGTTGCTAGGTACGCTATTAGAGTCCCCGCTCCTCGAGCTATACTGCCCTAGGTCGTTAAGAACTCTAAGGCGCTATAATCGATAGGGTCTAAGAGGTCGTAGGTTTAATTCCTATACTAGTTATTTCCTTTTTGTCCGGTTTTAATATTTTTTGATTATCTGCTAATAGTTCTACAGGTTTTCTTTTAGTTCCTAAGTGTTTTCTAAATGTAGGTATCCTTTCTATTTAACAAGGTATTTCTAACCTTGCTAATCTAGGGTTTTCTCGACTTTAAACTTATTTTCTTCCTTAGGTTAGAAGTGAAATGTTTCTTAATACGGTGTTTCGGCGTCTGTAGGTTCTAGTATAGAGATATAGAATACTAGGTGGATTTTCGCGTCGTCCGGTAGTTTAAGTCGGTAATTAACTGGTCCTTTAGGCTCATTAATCAAAAATGGCCCGACTTTAACGTAGTCTAGTTTCTTAGTCGATCTCCGGGTTTTTAGATTTTTTGTTAGGAGGTAGACCTTATCCCCCTTTTTTAGCTAAGGTGCTATTTTTCGTTTAGCATTATATAGTCCCGTAATCTTTTCTTAAGACTCGGCAATTGCCCTTTACAATTGTTTATATACCTGCTTTAAGTCTTCTAAAGCGACTATCGCTTTATCCGCGTATAGATACTATAAATACTGTTTCCCGAATAGCTACGGATGTTTCCTAAAATTAGCGAAGAATAGTGTTTCTTTCGTAGTCTTAGATTGTTGGTTGTTTAGTACAAGTTGTGCTATAGGTAATAGCGATGCCTAATTGTTTTATACGTAATTGACGTAGTACCGTAAGTATACCTCTAAGGCCTAATTCTTGACTTCCGTTTAGCCGTCTATCTATAGATAGTATGCCGTTAATAGCTTATACTTAATTCCAAGTATCGCTATAAGCGTCTTCTAGTAGTTTGACGTAAAGAGCTTGTCTCTATCCGTAATATAGATAGATAGATATTTCATTTGCCTATTATAGTGCCTTTCGGCCTATATAGGTCTGTTTCTATGTATTGTTTTAGGTAGGAAACCAACTTAGTTGGTAAAAACCTCCCTCCTATCCTATTTATACGTGTTAATCTTCCTCGTTTCCTTGTTTTCCTTCCTCTAGGGTACACTAGTGTTATAGTTGTTACCCTCTAACTACCTTGCCTACTACCCTGCCCTTCTTTCCCCCTCTTCTTCCCTCCTTCTTATCTACTCCTTAGTTTCCCTTGCTAGTGCGAATTGTTGTACAAATCCCTATTTAATAATCTATTTTACTATCCTCTTTAGGTCTTCTTTACTCTAGATTAGCTTGTCGTATTCCCTTTCTATTACTTTTAGTCTCTAATCACTTCTGCCTTCTAACTATTAAGGGTAGACTAGCAGTATATACTTAGGGTTCTGAGATTGGTAGCTATATTAGTAAGCCCTGTTTTCAATTCCTAGGACGTTTCTTCTAAATAGGTAAGATCTAAGTCTAATGTGTTTAGATCTGATTTGGATAGCTAGGCTTGCCTCGGCCCTGTTTAGGTCCTTGTAGAGCTAGTAGTTGTGTTAACTAAATTTAATCAGTGCCTTTAGGGTTCCTAGTCTAACTTGTGTTTTATTCTATTCCTGCTCCTATAGGTATCTAGCAATTGATTCTACTAGGCTTTGTTTCTCTCCCTTTAGCTTGTCTTCCTTTAGCCTTATATTTAGTCCCTAAAGCTCCTTCTCTAGCATTTCTCTTATTAAGACTCTATATTGCTCTAGGTCTTTAACTTTCTAGGGAGTTATTTATAGTCTGTCTCGCCTCCTAGTCCTAATGCACTGGGCTTTTATCTTGTCTAGTGCCTTTTAGATAGTCTATTAGGCTAAGTATTCTATTGTCTTTGCTGCATATTAGTGTCTTAGTCCCTTGAAGTATTATTTAACTAGTAGGATCCCTAATTCTATTTCTACTACCCTTATTAGTGTAGTTTTGTATACTCCTAGGATTTTCTTTAGGCTTTGGGTTTAGGACCCACTAACTGGTTGCTTAATCCTCTTTAGTGTTTTCTCCTAGGCTGTCTATATCTGTGCTCTATATAGTATTGCTAGCTTAACAATTGCTTTATATATAACTTTAGCTTTCTCGAATGTAGCCCCCTATATAGAGGCTATAAGCCTATTAATGGATTGCATATTAGTATCTGCCCTCTGCTTTGCCTTCTTTACTTATAGTCCCTAATTTGGTTTTAGGTCTAGCTAGATCCCTAGTACCCTAAGCTCTGCTAATAGTTAGGTTTCAAAGCCTTAGATAGTGATTAATTGCTTTATATTATAGGTTGATTTAGCCTTACTAAAGTAGATAAGCTAGTACTTTTCTAGGGCGAATTTTGCTCTATGTCTCCTTACCTATTTTTTATACTCCTAGTGCTTCTCTTCTAGGATCTTGTAGTTGGTTTCTGTTGTTTTAGACTAGGC
The DNA here is from genome assembly GCF_000340215.1 of Pseudocercospora fijiensis CIRAD86. Classification (NCBI taxonomy): domain Eukaryota; kingdom Fungi; phylum Ascomycota; class Dothideomycetes; order Mycosphaerellales; family Mycosphaerellaceae; genus Pseudocercospora; species Pseudocercospora fijiensis. The sequence goes on along the minus strand of NW_006921540.1, from coordinate 832,199 downwards.
TAGGATGTTTGTGTTATCTACAAACCCTAATGCTAATGTGTTTTTTAATTCTAGGAGTAGGAGTAGGTCTACTATAAAGATAAGGAAGAGGATTAGGGAGAGTGTTAATCCTTAGGGGATTCCCTTTTTAGTTAGCATTAGGTCTAATTTGAATTTACCTAGAATGAGCTGTATTAATCTTTCCTATAGGAAGGACTAGATAAATTGGACTATCTAGTTTAGTATAGCTTTCTATTTAAGTATATATAGGAGCCTTTTATAGGAGACATTATTAAAGGCTCCTAAGATGTTAAGGGAGAGGAGGGTTACTACCTAGTTTTAACTATAGTACCAGATATGCTTAATCTGTTCTATAATTAGTTCTATAGCTATTAGTGTTAACCTCTTCTTTCTTCCTCCTATCTAGCCTTTAGGAAGGATATTCCTTTCCTCGGCAAAGGTTGTTAGCCTTTTAGCGACAATTTTTTCTAGCACCTTGCCTATTATATTAAGTAGGGCTATTGGTCTATAGGCCTTAAGCTATATATAGTCTTCCTTCTAGGGCTTCCTTAGCACTACTGTTAGGGACTTCCTAAATAGTCTTAGGTAGTGTCCTAGTGCTAGGCTTTATAAAAAGATATTAGCTAGTGCTAGGGCTAGCCCCTTCCTGTATGCTTTTAGAAGTTTGTTGTAGATCTTGTCTTCTCCTAGTGCCTTATTGCCTAGAATTTTCTTTAGGATCCTTTTAATAGTTTCGGGTTTAATCTAGGTGTCTCTTAGTGTACCTAGCAGTAGAGTCTCCTGTTCTTTCTCCTTTATATCTAATAGGTCTACTTGTACTTTTCTATAGAAGAAGTGTTAGCCTAGGGCTCTTACTTTCCCTTCTATTATAGTCTGCATTTGTCCTTGTTGGTCTATAATATCCGGGAATTGTAGTAGTATATCCTTGTCCTATTTAGGTCTCCTTGCCTATTTAGCTATCCTCTATATCTCCTCTAGTTTCTTTGTAATTATTCCTATTATAGATCTCTATTCTTGTATCTTGTCTTTCTTAATCTAGATCTTCTTTTCCTAGTAGGCTTTATTATAGTTGTCCTATGCTTCCTAGGTGTAGGTTTATATCTACTGCCTCTTAGCCTTCCTTACTACTTTAACCTTCCTTATATACTTACTAGTCTAGTATAGTTACTAGTATAGTGAATGTTTCTTTGCTAAGGTATGCTTTCTAGCTACTTGTTTTAGGATTCCTATTAGTTCTTCTACTGCCTTGTTAATGTCCTCTAGCCTTAGTAGGTACTTTGTTAAGAGTTCCTCTAGTTTTAGGTCCCTTTCTAGTTCCTCCCTAATCCTGCCCTATTAGGTACCTTTCTAGTTAAGCTTCTCCTCTAGTTCCCTTTCCTAATTAGCTTAGACATTTAGCTTAGTCTATACCGGGAAGTGGTCTAATGATTCTTCTAGTTCCTAGTTAACCCTGTATCTTGTAATCCTGTTCCTAATCTAATGTAATATAAAGTATAGGTCTAGTGTGCTGCTGCTTCCTCTTGCCTCCTAAGTAATTAGTCCCTTTAGGGTAACAATTTCTATTCCTTCCCTCTCTAATATATCAATTAGTCTTCCTACTAGGAAGTAGTAAGCTAGGGTAAAGTCTAAGCCCTAGAGGGGGTAGTAGAGGTTGAAATCCCTAAGTAGGATTTAGTAGGTATTCCCCTAGATAACTCTAGGTAGTCTTTCTAGGGTTTTCAGTTAGGTACTACTTCTTAAGTCTAGTAGTAGGTTGTATATATAGTAGACTTAGAGTATACCTTAGGATGTCTCTACTTAAACTAATATTAGGTCCCTATCCTCCTATAGTATAGCCTGCTAGGTTTCTATATCTATCTCCTTACTAATGTAGATGTATGTCCTTAGGGCTCCCTAGTTGTAGATAATTAGGTAGTATCTTAGGTCTTTGACTATTGCTAGTCTCTTTATATATAGGTTGAGCTAGGGCTCTTAGATTGCAATAATATAGTATTCTTTTAGGTTTAGTGCTTAAAGGAAGCTCCTCTATACCTTGTCTTTACTCTTATTAATATTGTACTGTATAATATTTAGTAATATTGCAATGTTTATTAGGTTTCATCTATATTATTTCCCTATAAGTTTTCCTTTAGTCTTCCCTTACTTTAGACTAACATTTGACTAAGCTTTGTCTGCCCTGCTTCCTTTCCTATAATGTTAAGGTATCTTAGTCTCCCTAGTTGCTAGTAACTCTCTTATGCTAGTAAGGCCCTAAATATAAATCTATTATCTTATCTGGACCTCTTTTATAGTACTTAGCTAGGTTGCTTCTGTACCTAGCTGCCCTAGCTTATTGTGTATCTTTTTAGTGTATTAATTCTAGCTTCCTTTGCCTTCCTAGCTGCCTATATTCTTACTAGGCATTCCTTCGCCTAAGAGGGGTGTCTTTTAGTATAGTATGTATATCTTGCTTCTCCCTTATATGCTTTGCATTCTTTAACCTAGTAATCCCCTATATAATAGGAGTAGGTATTAGTTGTCTTTATATACTTAGCTGCTAAGTGTCTATAGTGTTAACATTTGAAGCACTATATTATCCTATAGTTGCTTCTATATATCTCTGTTTCCAATCTTTTAAAGTCCTAGAACAACCCCTAGTCTAGTACTATATTAGCTTGCTCTGTACTTCCTACCTAGATAATTAGGGAAGACTGCTTCTTAGTCTCTTCGATTTTCCTTTTAATCTATACCACTTTTGTAATCTTTAGGCCTAGGCATATAGCTTAGTTTTGTCTCTATAGGCTCTTAATATCCTATTCTTCCTTAAAGCTTCTTATTATACTATAGGCTATAATTATAAATTGCTGTTAGGAGACCTTTACTATTTTCCCTATCTTGGTTGTCTATTCTTTTTGTATTTCTAGCTTCTTTTTGTCCTGCTCTTATGCTATAAATAGCTTGATTACCCCTTTACCTTCGTTCCTAGCCCTAATTACCTCTTTAACTGTAATTCTTTCTACAATCTCTTTCCCTATAAGTTCTTAGATTTCCTTTTACTCCTATAGGTCCGTAATATAGACTCTAACTACTGTCCTCGGGGGTTTTAGCGCCTCCTAACTAGCTACTGCTGCCTAGGTACGGTAGTTTAGGCTTGTCTCCTATTGTTTCTTCGTAATCTTTGCTGCGACTGTATTAGCTACCTTTGTGATTACGTAGCTTGCCTAGTTGTGGATTGCTTTTAGTCCTCTAAGGAGTTCTAAGATTATTATCCTATATGCCCTCTTATAGGTTCTTCTATCTTCCGCCTTTAGCACCTCCTCTACCTTAGTATATAGTGCTTTCCATTCGTCCTCCCTTCCTTCTTAACTGTCCTCCCTTCGTCTCTAATTGTTCGCTGCCATTTTTTCTACCGTCAAGTCCTACGAATAATAATAGTCCTCGTCTCTATCCGTAATATAGGTCTTTAGAAATCCGTAGTATCGTATAAGTCTATCTAGTACGAGGTATCCGAGTTGCTCTACCGTACTTGCTTCGTTAGCAGGAATAAAGTGTATATATTTCGTAAGCCTATTAACTATAACAAGTATTATATCGTAGCTATATCCTATAACCGGATCCTTAGACTTCGGTAGTTTCGTAATAAAGTCTATTGTAACTTCGTCCTATAGTTTATCTAGTAGCGTCCTAAATTGGATATATCTATATCTAGCGTATCTATTAGCCTTATTACGCTAACATTATAGACATTTCTTAATATATTCTAGAACTCGTTATCGCATGTATAGGAATCCGAAGCTTCGCTTAACTAGTTCTATTGTTTTTAAAACTCTAGGGTGTCTAATTTCTAGTCCGTCGTAGTATTATCGTATATACTCCGTAACTCGTTCCTTAGGTACTTAGTATTTCCTATATTCGATTAGGAACTGTTCTTCTATATCCTAAAGAACTTGTATAATGTAGTTGAATTCTTTTGTATTAGCACTAAGGCTTCCGTCTTAGTTTGCTTTTAATATCTGCTACTATACCAGCTCGCAACCCTCTATATAGTCGCTATAGCGGCTTAGTACGTCGGCTCGTCCGTTCTCGCGTCCTAGGGTATAGCGGATTTCGAACTTGTACTGTCCTAGCAGCTCCGACTAGCGGGCCTATCTTCGGGTTAGTACTTTAGTCGTAGTAAAGTAAGTTAGATTCTTATAATTAGAAAGAATCGTAAGACTTAGTGCTCCTTCCGCGTATACTCGCTAGTATTGCAGTAATGCAACTATTGTAAGTAGCTCCTTATTATAGATATCGTAGTTCTATTCCGCGGGTAATATCTTTCTCGAGTAATAGGCTACCGGGTGTCGTTTCCCGTTATACTCCTATATAAGGCATACTCCTATAGTCCTATCCGACGCGTCTATTTCTATCTAGACCGCCTTATTCCTATCGAATAATCGTAGCGTTAGCGTAGAAACGCATTACTTCTTTAGCTACCTAAACGCTTCGTCTTCCTTCGTACTCTAGTTCTATTTCTTGTCTTTCTTTATAAGCTCCGTAAGGGGTGCCGCTATCTTAGAGTAGCCCTCGATAAATTTTCTGTTATAGTTAGCTAATCCTAGGAATGATTGTACGTCTTTAACGTATATAGGCGTTAGCTATTCCTATATTAACTTGGTTTTTTCTAGATCGATCCTAATTCCTATAGTGCTAACAATAAATCCTAGGAACTTGACTTCCTTCTTATAGAATTCGTATTTCTTAGGTGCAGTCTTAAATCCTACTTAAGTAAATCGTTTAAAGACGTCCTACACTATTCGTATATAGTCCGCGAGAGCTCCCTTAGTATAGACTAAGATATCGTCTATATATACGATAACGTATATATCTAGAAGGTCTCGGAGGACTTCGTTTATAAGGTCTTAACATAACGCTAGGGCATTTGTAAGTCCTATAGGTATAACTAAGAATTCGTAAAGCCTATATCTTATTCGGAATGCTATTATCTATTCGTATCTAGCTACTATACGTATTGCGTAAAACGTATCGCGTAGGTCAATCTTCGTATACTAGTCTAATCTAGTTAATCGGTCTTACATTTCTTCGATATTCGGTAGTAGGTACCGATTCTTAATTGTAATGTCGTTAAGTCGTCTAAAATCGACTACTAGCCGTCCTTCGTCTAATCCGGCTTTCGGAACGAACATTACTAGTAAGGCTGCCGAGGATATCGACTTTCGTATCTAGCCTTTTTCTAATTTCTCTTTTAGCTACTTATCTAGGGTTTTGAGCTCTTTCTTAGACATTGCGTATAAGGGTCCCTATAGAGGCTCTTTCCTAGGCTATAAGTGTATCTTATAATCCTATAGTTAGTGTTTAGGTAAGGCTGCCTTGCCTCTCTCCTCTTTAAAGAGTCGCTTCTACTTACTATACTCTTTAGGAATGTCTAGGTCCGAGATTCTAGTTTTATTCTTCGATAGCGTATAACTTCTATCCTTCCCGTAATTATTATTATAACCCTCCTAATCTAACGGTAGTATCGATCCGGGTTGAATACGGTTCTCCGTAATTCCTATCGACGTAAACGTCTTACGAGTCGCTCTACGTTTATTAATCTTATCTACCTACGAACGCTGCCGCTATATAGGTTGAATGCCGATTATACAGTCGTATTCCTTAAATATAAGTACTCCTCTTCTTTAGTCTACGACTAGGTTATACTTTCTTAACTAAGGTATACCTAATATAATGTTATAACTAGCTATATTAGTAATATCTAAGACAATCTCCTCGTAGTGCTATTAGATAGCTAGTAGTAACGGTATCGTTTCTCGTTCTATACTAGGTAGCGGTAACCTATCTACTACTATAAGTTTATACGCTCCTTCTCTTCTACTTCGGGTTACGATCCCTTAGCTTTTAACGAATAATTCGGAGGCAAAGTTCCCGCTCGCTCCGGAATCTATTAATGCACTCGTCGGGTGCCCGTTAACGATAACTTTTATACGGAAGACTACTATTAATGCTTAAGCGCTTTCGGTATTAAGGAACTCTCTTAGAACGCTCTAATCTAGAGAGTTAGTCTGTTTCCCGACTAATTAGTAGCTTAACGTTGTTCTAACTAGTTACGGATCCGTAGTCCTACCGTTCGTGCTTCTTCGGTATATAATTTTTCCTCGAGGGTATCATTATATATATCCCGTCCCTACGCTACTATAGCCTTTCGGTATTGCTAATTTAATCGCTAGACCGTCTAACGCATCTCTTAAGTAATAATCGTCCTTTCGTCGGGTAGGACGTATCCGTAGGGCGTAATTATACTTCCTATCGGTACTCGCTCCGTAATAAAGTTATAGTACGTATATTCTATAGGTATCCGGGGGTAATTCTAGAATTTTACCTATAAGCTTATCTAGAAATAATTAAATTAGATAGGATCGACCTTCCGTTATCCGTTAACCTTTAGAAACATTTCCTCGTATTTGCGTACTAGATATAAGGCGATTGTTCGCGCTGCTATAGGTGCATCTATTATAAACGTAAGGATCGTATCGTCGTTAATCCCGAATTCGTCTTTACTTTCTTTATTCGTAGTTTCTTCCTCGGTATCTAGACCTCCTTCTAAATCTTCTTACTGTTCCTCCTCTTACTAAGAGGACTCCGGTACTTCTAGGATAGCTCCTAACTCCTCCCCGGGAGGGAATAAAGCTTCCGGATCTCGGTTTTCTTTATCGTCGGTATCTAAGTAAGATTTATTAATCGTTTCTTCTTCTAACTAGGATTTCGCATCTTCTCGTACGAGTCGCCTAATCTAAAGGAAGAATCCTACTTCTACTTTAGCAGAATAATGAATTTGGTATTAGTCGTCGTAACAGAATCTCTAGTAAAGGGTTCTATATACAGGTTCTTGTCGTCGTACTATTATATAGATTTGTCGTAGCTCTTTCTTTACGACCTCTGCGTAGGTCCTCGGCGCGTTATTAATAGAGTATAGCTCTACTATTATTCGGTAGCCTTCTCTGCCCGAGTCCTTTCGTTATATTATATTAAACTATTCGCGTCGCACTATATTCTTACTACGGCAGTTCCGTGCTATATAGCCTTTTTTACTATACGTATAGTAAGTTAATCTTTCTGCTTTCTTAGGCGAACTCTTGCCTTTTCTTCCTTTAAATACTCGACCCTTTTAGGTAGCGTCTAGCTCTATTAGTTGCGTACCGTAGTAGTTGTTCCCCTTTAGTTTATCGTAGGTACTATAGTTTCGTCTATTATCGTATCTAGGAGTATAACTAGCTTTTCTAGAAGTCTTAGAATCGTAACGTCGTTCTAAAGCTCGTTTATAGAGCTTATCGTCGAGATCGATCGTAACCTTAACTAATGTTCCTATATTATCTATTTTTCTACCGTCGCGTATAAGCTCGTCTTTAACGTTATCCTTAGACCTTGCCGATATATTGTTATAAGAGCTTCGTCGTCCTAATCCGTAAGTTAGGCGTATTCCTAAAATTTAGCGGCGTAATCGGTATATAATCCCTTCTAAGTTAAGTATTAGATAACCCTAACTGCGGTAGCAACCTCGTTAGAAGATCTAAAGATCTTCTTTATCGTACGCTTAAGATTTTCGTAGCTTGCGAAGATTCTATCCGAATTGTCGGTCCCGTTGCTATCTAGATAGTATTAGCTAGTAACCGGCCCTATACCTATAGGCTAGTTTTGAGCCTATATAAGAGGCCTCCTTCTACATTGTAGATAGATTATTAACCTCGTATAGCACATTGTTTATGTTACACTTCTATAATGCCTATGTTATAGGGCTCTAGTTACTAGCCTAAGCGATAGTCTCGTCATCCTATCTTACTAAATATAGCTGCCTATATTGCTATAGGTTATGTTACCCTCGGTAGCCTATACTATTGCTACGAGTAGTAGTAGTAGTATTAGTTTCCGTCCTTTATTAGAGCCGAAGGTAGGGCTATCTCTTTATATCTAACAGGTTCGGGTATATTAAAGGTAGTCTCTAGGTACGAATAGCTATAACCGAAGCGAGGGCACGATAAGAGCCTACGATACGGACGATACTAAAGTATCTTAAGGGGCCGTTACGACAAGCAGAGAAACCTCTTAACGAGGGCATCGCTTTAACCCCGAAAAGCTACAAACCCTTAGGACTGTTATAGCTTAGGGCCTAGTCTATAACTATAGCTAGCTTCTAAGGACTCGGCTCCGGGTCGAAGACCTATTTAGTACCGCTTACTCGAGATAAGCTACCGCCCGCCTAAGGAGAAGATAGATTAATTACCTATCGGCCTTACTTAGTTTACTAAGACTATCTATACGATAGCAATTTCTAGATTATAGGTCGGATGCCTAGGCAGTTCCCCTATTAACCGAATAGACTGTTTCGGGATTCGCTACCTCGTTCGGACAGTGTTTAGCCTTCTACTAGAAAAAGAAGGTCCCCGCCCCCCCGCCTAGCTAAAGGAGATAACGATAGTTAGTAAAGCGGCTAGTTTCTAGGATCTAGGTATAAATAGAGATTGCAGTTCCTTCCTCCGAGCGGCTTTTGTCTAAATTTACTAAATTAAAGCTCCTAGGGGTGTCTAGGCGACCCCTAGGAGGCTAAACTCTAATGCTACCCCGGGGGTAACATTAGAAGAAAACAGCCTAGCACACTATTTTCTCGTATAGCAATATCGAAACAAACCAAACCTACAACATATACTAAAAACACTTTCCTATAGCATTTTATTTTAACTACTTTATAACAATCGAATAAGCTCTAGCGAAAGCAAGCATTACGAATTAGCGGAATCTTCGGAATCTAATAACCTACCGGACCCTATTAACGAAGAAATCAGGCGACGACTAGTTGTTATAAGCGCTATCGAACTAGGGGCTATCGAGCCTTCTATGCCCGAGGCTCTCTATAATGTCGTTATAAAGATAATTTAAGGGCAAACTAACTTTCTCCGTTAGAATAGGCGTCGCCCGCTAGAGCTAGGAAGTAGTAGGAACCCTTTATTCGAAGGGTGGAACGCTACGGCGCACGTAGAACGCTTTAAGGACAACTTAGCCGAGTACGGACTCGAAGAGGAGTCGGACTAGTATAAGGTCCGGTCCCTTACGAGGACTACTATTACTAAGCTTTACCGAACCCTTAGAACCCTAGTTAGCTACCTAGAAAAGGACGACAAGTCTAATGCCGACTAGGAGGTCTTTAAGCAGGCCTTTATAAGGGAGTATCGGGATCGCGATAGCCGTCGCATTAAAGGTAGTCGTACGTAGCTTAAGAACCTCTATATAGAGAGGCGCACCGAAGATAACGACCTAAAGGAGTACGTCCGCGAGTTTGTTAAGTTAGCGGACGGTATCGACTAGTAGGACCTCGAGAATTCTTAGAGAACGAGGCTGCTCCTTAAAGGGTTGCCGTAGTTTACGGCTAAGCGTATCTTCCGTCGCTATAAGCTTAGCGAAGCTAATCCTAAGACCTTTAGGAAGTATAAAGAGGTCCTAGAGGCTGTTAAGGACGATATTAACAGCTCCGCCGATGTAAAGAAGTTCATTTACGGCGAGGACCGGAATGACCTAGCCTAGGTAAGGAACGATACCTCGGGAACTAGAGGGCCTAAGTTTCTTCCTAAATCGTAAAGTAGTCCTAGTACCGTAACTCCTACCGTTACTAAGCATTCTTAGGACGTTGCGGACTTGGCTAAATCCCTAGCCTAGCTCAACCTTAATGCGAAAGCACTATAGCGAGTTAGGGAGGTCCTTAATACTAGTATACTAAAGGATGTGCTACTAGTCTACTAGGTCTCCGATCCTAACTACCCTAAGGCCCCTTTAGTTAACGTCTACGCTATGCGGAAGATCTATTCTAACTTAGATAGCAAGTGCTAGATATACGGCGGTTTTAAACATATTCAATTAGACTACCCTATCTAGAAGGAGCTTCTTAAGAGGAAGCTCGTTATATAAGTAAATAGTCGGTTCTACTATACCGACACCGGCGACAAGATTAACTTCGAGTAGGATCGTAGAGCTCCGAAGCTGCCTTAACTTAGGAGTCTTCTAGAGAAGAAGTATAGTAGTAAGATCGAGTTTAAGGATACTAGGAATAGTACCCTCGCCGCTATTACTAAACGAGAAACTTAGAAGGTTAGGGCAAAACAGGTTAAGGAGCGGAGTAGTAATAGTACTACTAAGCCTATTAAAGTCAACTTTGTGTCTTAGGACCCGGACGTAGTTACTAATGTTTACGCGGTTACTAAGAATAGTATAGATGTCTACGCTGCTACAAGGTCCTAAACTTAGTCGTCCTAAACCTAGTCGTCCTAGGGCAAGAGTAAGAGCCTATAGAACCCTACCCGCCCTAGTACGGCAGCCCCTACTAGGATACTTAAGAAGCAGGCAGCTAACAAGGCTAAGAAATAGCGAGAATCAGTCGCTAAGACTAAAACACTCTAGATAGCTAAAGACCGTGCAACCCGAGCTAGTATAGCCTCTCCGGAGGTCCTAGAGACTCCGGATATCGATATAGAGGATGCTACTACCGACCTTAGTAGTACCCTAGGCCTAGCTAACCCGCCGGCCTATAAACGAAAGTTAGCCGACCTAAAGAGCTTTCGCTTTAATAGGTATATAAAGAAGTATAGTGCCGGGCCTACTAACTCTTACGATATAAAGGTAAATGCTCTCTTCTAGGCTTTATAGTTCCTAGACCTTAAGTCTAACGTATCTATAGGGGAGCTTCTAGCATACGGTTTGCCTACTAACCTGTTCTAGAGCCGGATTCCTAACGATGCAACCTTTATAAAAGACCTTATAGCCCTCCGACGCAAACAGGGACGAGAGGACTATATCGACGTCTCTTCCCTATAGTTCCTTCCTAAATTTTTAGGGGCCTAGGAGTTAGCAGAAGGCGAATTAGTAACCTACGAGAGCTAGGAGACTATCGATAATGCTAACGAAGAGGGGATTAAGGAGATAGGCCGAGGGGATAATAATAATACCGACTCTGCTTCGGTTTCAGTTTCTATTAAGGCTATCCGATTTACTAGCTAATAAATCGGTCGAGTAGGACCTCCTCGACCTAAGGAACTTTACTCTATCCCTAATAATATAGACCTTTCCGCAGTTACCCGTTCCTTTACCGTCGTTCCCGCTATCTATATTTAAGTTACTATCGGAAGCTATAGTTAGCAGTTGCTAGCAATGCTTAATAATAGTTTAGAGTCACTTATTATAAGTAAGCGCTAGGCTAAACAGCTCCGACTGCTAATAAATAGAGATATTTCCCTTAGTATATAGGGAGTAAATAGGGAGGTTGCGCTAGTAGGTGCCTACTACAATGTTATAGTAGACGCTTTCGGCATATGCTTTTCCTTTACCTTCTAGATTGCCGCTAACCCGAACACGCTAATTATTCTAGGTCGTCTATAGTCTCGTATAACCCGGGGTATCTAGCGCAACTGCGACGATAGCTCCTAGGAAGGAACTATCGCTAACTAGAAGGGTAACTAAGTCGTATTTACTAGTTATGTTAGAAACACTAGCTACAAGTCCTACGAGGATATCCTTGCTACTTCTAAGCGCTCTTCGGGAAACGCTATAGCGCGGTTGTAAGACCGGCAATCTGCGCTATAAGTTAGTATAGCTTAAATAGGTTATATCTAGAGGTACGCCGCTCCGTACGTTAAGGCAAGTTTCTAGGCTCTATACTAAGGAGGCGAATGCTCGAAGCGATAGCGAGTATAACAACCCGGCAACGATAACCTAGTATACGAATCTCGGTAATAATGCTATCGCAGGCATCGCCGCCGGAAGCGGATCTACCCGAGCCCGAATCCGAACTAACTAATTAGAGCGCCGAGCTAATGCTACCCCGGGGGTGTTATTAGGAATCTAACGTTTTCGCCGGAATTATAAATTAGAATCACTAGCTGCATACCTATCGGCTTAAGGAGACTTCTAATAAAGTTTACGCGCTATTCTACTACGCTAATCTCCGGGCCTAACGTTAAAGAGAGAGGGCTCGGGTATTACGAGCGGTTAGTATATATACCCTATATAAGAGGGTAGCTAATAAGATTAAGCCCGTAAAGGGCAGCGTATATATAACCGATAGGTCTAATCCTAGCGGAAATCCTAACTAGCGATAAAAGTGCCTTAACCGCGAAGCGATATTAACACCTAGGGATAGTCTATACGACTAGAGGTATATTACTAAAAAGTTCTCCGCTATTCCTAAGGGATCGAGGCTAACGCCGGAGAGACTAGCGAACATTAAACCTAGTATCGAGCTTTCGGATCTCGAACTAGATTTGCTATACGAGCTTCTATACAACCGCGAAGCCGTATTAGCATATAACTTTACGCATCTAGGTAGGATTAACCCGGAGGTTGCCCCTCTATAGAGGATCCGAACGATCGAGTATAAGCCTTAGGCTTACCTAGGGTTTAAGCTAAACCTAAGCCTAAGAGGTATAGTTAAGGATATAATACGGCAGCGTATAAAGGCTAGTACCTTAGAGCCTTCCTATGCCTCGTATCGCAATCTATACTTCCTAGTTTAAAAGAAGATAGCTCCTAGGGAGCTAAAGAAGTATCGGCTAATTAACGCTATATAGAAGTTTAATATAGTTACGATTAGAGATGCTAATCTTCCTCCGGAGACTAATAGGTTCTTGGAAGCCTTTGCTAACTGTATAGTAGCCTCGCTAGTTAATGTGTTCTCGGGCTACGACTAGATACCTCTCTACCCTAATAGCCGCGACCTTACTAGTTTCGAGACACCTCTTAGGCTATACAGACAAACTACCCTTCTATAAGGGGCAACCAACTCCGTAGCCTAGTTCGTTCGCATTATAAACCAAGTCCTCGCGGCCTATATCTCCTATATAGCGATGCCTTTCCTTAACGATATCGGCATTAAGGGCCCTAAAACTAGGTACGACAATAAAGAAGTAGAGCCTAGTATCCGTAGGTTCTTTCTCGAACACATTTAGAACCTCGATAGTGTCCTCTGCGACCTAGAGCGAGCTAACCTAACGGTATATAGGGAGAAGCTTTAGCTCCTATATAAACGAATAAACATTGTCGGGTTTGTAACTAATAAGAACGGCCGCTATCCTAACAATGCACGGGTCCTAAAGATTGTGTCCTAGCCCGACCCTACCTATTAGAAAGATGTCCGGATCTAGCTTAGAGTAGTCTCCTACTTCCGTATCTAGGTCGAAAACTTTGCGTTAGTATACAAGCCTCTATACGCCTTGCTTAAGAAGGATACAGAGTTTAAATAGACCTCCGTTTACTAAGCCGCTAAGGACAAGGTTACTAAGGCACTTATTAGCGCGCCTACGCTTACCTCTATTAACTACTCGGAAGGCGCAGGTCTACTAATTGTTACTGTCGACTCGAGCGGGGAAGGCTACGGCGAGATACTAATATAGTGTAATCGTAAGGAGCCCTCCTTACGTTACCCTATCCGGTACGAGTCCGGTCTATAGAAACCTATCGAGGCCCGATACGATGCTAGTAAGCGAGAGTGCCTTAGTGTCTATAAGGCTCTTAAGAAGTTCCGACCTTAGCTCTTTAGAGTGTTCTTTCGCCTAGAAGTCGACGCTTAGACGCTAGTCTATTAACTTAACCGTATAGCCTCCGACCTACCTAACTCTACGATAGCTCGGTAGGTTGCCTAGATCTATTTGTTTGATTTCGACGTCTTCTATATTCCTAGCAAGAAGCATACTAGACCGGATAGCCTTTCTAGAAGGCCTACTATAGAAGAAGACATCGCCGAGATAATAGAAGAAGAGGATGTCGACGCGGTTATTAACCGCACCTTCTTTACTACCTTCTATATTAACGCTATGCCGGTAATTACTAGGTCTACTACCGACGACTAACCTAGTAACTAGCCTAACGAAGACCCTACTACTAATAGCGAGGACTAGGACGATACTAAGGCGGGCGAACTAGGTAGAGATAATATCCTTAATAGGGTCTACTCCGACGACTCCTATAATATCGCCTACTTCCTTACCTATACGAAGAGAGCTCCTAGTCTATTAAAGAGTTAATACCGTCGTATTATTCGCTATTCTCGGAGGTTTCTTATTAAAGATCGCATCCTTTAGCGATAGGCTATAGTTAATGCACTGCTCTAGCGTATTATTAACGATCTAGTAGCCTAATAAGAAATCCTTCGCTCCGTTTACGATAAGCTCGGCTACCGGGCGGCGGAGGGCACCTTCGATATCCTTCGTCGTCGCTACTAGTAGGACGGCGTATAGGCTAATGTCTTCCGCTACTATAAGAGCTGTCCTAAGTGCAACTTTAGGAATAGCTACCGACGTCTAGGAGAACTGCGTATCCCTACTACCTAGTTAGTTAGGGAGCGGTAGTATAGCGATAGGGTCTATCTTAGCCGTAATAACAGCCTATATATTATTCGGGAGGGTCTTTCTCGATAGCCGGAGGCCTATTATTTCTATAAAGGTTGCGGTGCTATTAATGCCCGTAATATAGCTACCTTCCTATTTAAGGATCTGTTTTGCCGCTAGGGAACACCTTACGAGGTTATCTTAGATAACGCTACGAATAATATAGCTAAGGAGGTTCAAGCGCTACTTGTTTCGTACGGGGCTAAGAACGTTCGCATCTCCCCTTACTATCCCTAGTCGAATGCTATTGTTAAGCGCGGCTATCGGTCGTTAATTGATGCCCTATCTAAGATAACTAATAGTAGCGACAGGTCCGTTCCTATCTCTACCCGCGTTCTAGCCCTTCTCTAGGCGGATCGAACTACTATTATCGACACGACTAGACTTACGCTAGTAGAGCTTATAATTAGAAGGGACGCCGTTCTTCTAATTAAGTTGTCCTACCGTACGTATAGCGTTTACGACTAGGGGTCTGTTCGTACTAGAGTAGATCTCCTTGCCCTATGCGCTAAGGCTCTTAAGGATATAACTACTACTTCTTAGGAGGGACTTACTCGACAACGTCGCCTTCGTAAGGAGGCTAAGTAGTATTTCGACGACTATAATGCTGTTAACTAGGAGCCTCTAAAGGTTAGCGATATAGTCCTTCTATACCGGTCCGAACTAGAGTATAGTTACTCCTATAAGCTAGCCTTTAAGTAGAAGGGTCCTTATAGAGTAAAGGAGGTCCTTTACTCGGGTTCTATATACCTTCTTTAGGAGCTAGATAGTGCCACCTTGAAGCACTCTCACCCTCGGGCTAATCTAAAGAAGATCGTTAAGTTATACGAACTTACCCGCCCTCCGCCGACGGAGGAGGAAGTTAGTGCCTCTACAGACCCTCTACCGTCCTTAGATGCCTATCGGGAGGAGGATCCTACCGCTATTATAGATCCTGTTCTGCCTAAGAACTATGCCTATCCCTAGGTTCGTCTTAGTAAGCTATTAGGAATAACTTAAGAATAGAGGGAGGGTTATATACGGATTAACTATATATAGAGCGTTTCCGATATTAATTCCGATTCTAATAGTAAACTAGACTTCTAGCTATCTAACTCTAACTCCGAGGAACCTAACTAGTCTAGCGACGAAGACCGCCTAGAATTATAGCTAGATCCTAAGACTAAATAATTACTTGCTCTTCCTTGCCTCTACCTGCCTCTACTACGTTGCTTCCTTGCTCTTGTCGATCGTTCTCCGCGCTATTAATGCAGTACCGCCCTATACCTTTAGTCCTTACCTATTATCTGTTCCTACTAATGTTTATACTCTCGTTTGTTGCTTTTAGTTTATCCTATTATTGTCTTTTACTTTTGCCTTTACCTTCGATTAATGTTACTGTAACTTTATTCCTTCGCTCTTGTTTCCTTAGATAGAACTATACGAGGCGTGTTTTCCTAATAATACCCCGGGGATAGTATTAGGAAGATAGCCGAACCTAACCCCTCTACCCTTCTAGGACTACTTCCCTCTAGATTCCTAGACTCTAGCAACCTTCCTTAAGTAACAACGACAATAAGATACTCTACTAGAGGATGTTCCTGCCCTAATTAGCACTAGCTATATAGGATACTAAGAAAGGGAGGATCCCTCTCCCTTCCTAGCTCTTAGATAGATATAGCAACCTAGGCCTATAGCCTCTAAGAATAGGGACCTTAGGCCGCTAAGCTTAGTATCTAGAAGAAAGAAGAACGCACGGGCTACGTTTACATGCCTGCTGCTATAAAAGGTAATACTATATCTACAACGATAGTGCTATAGGCTAATATAAGCTACGCTAGGCCTAGGCGATTTGCTCCTAGTTGCCGAGCATCTCTAGAGAAAAGCTAATACTACTCCGAGGGTGTTATTAGTCCCGCTAGCCTTACTACTATAGATTACTACTAGGTACTCGAACTAACTAGTTACATTTCGAGTGCGCGGGAATCTACGAAAGCTAGAGGTTAATAAAGGCGCGTAGTCGCTACTAGCAATTAGCTAGATCGATTATTAAACTTTAGCCGCCCTACTAATAAAGGAGTCTTGTATACAGCTTCACTTTTTAGGGTCTATATGTAATTGTTATCCGTTTGCTTTACCGGAATATACGGACTACGCTACCTTCGTACCCTATTTAAGGCGAGCCTTCTAAGCTCTTTCTTCTACTCGAGCACTAACTAACTTACTACCGCCTACCCCCCCCCTCTTTTATCTAAACCCTTTAATTATTATTAACAAGCTACGAACGTTTTTGCAAGCTCGTTACTAACTCCTTTCTGCTCCGGTCGACTAAGATGTCTTCCGGCGCCCTAAATCCGCTAGGCGCTAGCAGTAGTAGCAACCTACTAGCCCTAAACCTAGGCGCACTAGTCCCGATCGAAGCCCCCTCCGATAGCGCCTTAGCTACTACAACTAGCCTCGAGTACTGCTTCTAGATCGTTACCGCCCTTAAAGACCCTTAAGAGAAGATCTAGAACGCT
Source organism: Pseudocercospora fijiensis CIRAD86 (assembly GCF_000340215.1). Lineage (NCBI taxonomy): Eukaryota > Fungi > Ascomycota > Dothideomycetes > Mycosphaerellales > Mycosphaerellaceae > Pseudocercospora > Pseudocercospora fijiensis. Next base: position 815,302 of record NW_006921540.1, on the reverse strand, counting down.
CGTACCCTACTACGCGTTATTAATAGGAACATTAAGAAGGCTACTATCTTAGTTACGTATAGTATAAACAACTTGCGTTAGTCTATCGGTAAGCGTGTCTTTAAGCGCGAGGTCCTTAACGATATAGATATTAAACAAGCCTTTCCTATCGTCTATAGCCTCGAGACGGCTAGTACCTAGATTCGCTTGCGCTTTAAGACCCTCGACTAGGCCTTCGAATATTAGGGAGGACTAAGTAGTCTTCCTAAGAGCCTTATTAACTTCGCCTACGGTAGACAAGAGCGTATAAAGCAGGTCTCTTCGTTCGTTAATAAGTATAAGGTCCGTCGTTAAGGCGCTAAGCACCTTTCCTATACTATAATCTATCGTATGTCTACCGCTAGTAAGAAGGTAGGCAAGTAGTTACTTAACTTGTCCTTTGCGCTTAACGACTTTACGACATCCTACTAGAAGCGGTACTACGATACAATTGTCTAGATCGATCTTAATATACAGACAACTAAGGATCTACTAAAAGAGAAGGGCTATCGCATTAATAGTATAGGTTTTATTATTAAAGGTTAAGAGGCTCCTATCGTTAATGTCCTTAAATGTAAGGCTCTTCGCCTAGAGATAGAGGCCGATACGGCTACTAGTCTCGCGCTCGCTACAGAGATGCAGGCTTAAGACCGTCGCTCGACCCGTAACTATAAAGTCCCTTAGGAAGTTAAGGACGAGCGCGCTAAGGCCGAAGTAGCGCGCAAGAAGGCATTGTATACTCGCTAGGCCCTCCGCAAGGCTACTAAGAAGTATAGCGCCCCTTCTAGGGCTAACTATAGTACTAACTATAGTAACTCGGATATTAATATACTAGATATACTACTAGAAGATATCTCCTCCGAAGGCTCCTTTAGCGAGCGTAGAGATAGAGGGCTCTCGCCGATCCTATTAACTAAGAACATCTATAGTTCTTATAAGGGCGACTCTATTGCGTACCTTATTACTAAGATCGATATAGTTCCTAAAGCCGATATAGGTAAAGCTCCTACTGCCCTATCTATCTATTAATAGCTCGACGACCTTAGCAAGCTAGGAGAAGAGCCGTTCTCTATGTGTGCTAACTATGTTAAGAAGGCCGCTAAGGTCTATAGTCTCTATACTAGTACTAAGGCGATTGTCCTCGTCGGCCGCCTATTAAAGATTAGTCGCAAGGTTCCTAATTAAGACGCCTTCGCTACCCTTAAGGCTAATTAGGCCTATACTAACTAGTTTCCTAGACGCCCTGTTGCCGCCCCGATATCTCTAGGACTCTACGCGTTCAACCCTACTAGTACTATTACTCGCGCCCTTACGCTAACGGATCGCTAGAGTAAGTTCGTTACCGGCATCCTTAGCTAAGGTACTTCCTTCGACCGCTTTCGCTAGACTAGCAATGCTATCTTCCCTTAAGTCTTTAGCTAGTTATAAGAGCCTCGTAGAGTACATCTTCCTTTCCTTATCGACCTAATATAGGAGGAGTTTAAAATATACCTTTAGTATATACGTGCGATGCCTAAATCTAAGTAGGAAGGCCGCAATGCCCTTTAAACTTATAGTGTAAGCAACTAAATCGTCCGCTAGCACCCTGCCCTATAGCTCTTAGCTATCGCCCTTCGACCTAATTACGTATACGAGCTTATCTCTGTCCCTAAGCCTACTAAGTTCTTTAAGGTTAGCGGTACTTATAAAAACTGTCCTTCTAAGGAGTCTACTCGTCTCGGATAAGATATAGTTAAGCTCGCAGCTAGCGAGGGTGCTAGTTACCTACGTATTAAGGTCTGTCTTATGTCTAAGGATAAGACTAGCTGCTCTACTATTGTCGAAGGCATATATTAGCCCGAGGTCTTTACGAACTAGGTTGAGAAGCTTAAGGCTCGTAGCCTAGTCCCGCTAAGCAAGATCGGTAAGCTTACTAATAAGCACCTTACCGACGACGACCTCGACTATATATTCGATAGTTAGCCTAATAGCGAGGGGCGTAAGGCGGAGTAGATCCTTAACCCTCTAAAGGAGTACGAAGTCTCTATTTAGATACTATACCTACTATATAGTAATCTAAAGACTAAGAGCAACCGTATATTAATTAACTTAGGCTACTCTCGCGTTATCGACGGCACTAAGATTAAGGGTTACGACAACTTAACCGTCGCCGAGGTTGCTAAGGCGCACCGCAATCTAACCGCCCTTCTAGGTTCGAACACCTTCGTACCGTTCCCCTTCCCTACCGCTATCTTAGTCGAAGGCCTTAGTTACATCTCCGACGCCCTAGTTAGTAGGATTCCTTAGTTAAGTTACGTTATTTAGAACGAAGTTAAACAGATCCTCTAGCTTAATAACGAGGGACTTAAGGAATATCTGTACGATTAGGAGAATGCTACGAAGGAAAAGGCTACTAACCTCCTCGTTAATTAAGCTTTCTACGAGGGACAGTACTTCGGTGCTAACAGCTTTAACGTATACGGAGGAGATTTCGAGAACCGACTAGTAGATAAGGTTATCGCTAGTAAGGATTACGGCGCGTTAAAGCAATAGTAGGTCTATATAGTGTTACTTAGGAAGTTGTTTTTGCATAATTATAGTATCTAGGATTAATGCTACCCCGGGGGTGTTATTACGGAGTTCTAAAAATGGCCTTAGCTAAGAACGCTAAGGATGTATATATGTTTGTTTTAAGCGCGCAATGTGAAGCGTATCTAGTTAGATACGAAGAAAGGGAGGGATATTAGCTAGTAACCGGCCCTACACCTATAGGCTAGTTTTGAGCCTATATAAGAGGCCTCCTTCTACATTGTAGATAGATTATTAACCTCGTATAGTACATTGTTTATATCACACTTCCACAATGCCTATATTGCAGGGCTCTAGTTACTAGCCTAAGCGACAGTCTCGTTATCCTATCTTGCTAAACATAGCTGCCTATATTGCTATAGGTTATGTTACCCTCGGTAGCCTGTACTATTGCTACGAGTAGTAGTAGTAGTATTAGTTTCCGTCCTTTAATAGGTCCTAAGAAATAGTTTAACCTAATGCTAAGCCCTACCTCGTATAAACGTCGTTGCGAAGACTAGCTTTAAGTTGTCTTAAACCTAGTTAAATATAAAATATATATCTATCTAGCTAACCTAGGTATCGAACTTGTCTCGGTCGCCGTAATAAAAGTCTAGCTTTCCGATCTTGAGAGAATCATTTCCGGTATAGGTTCCTAGTGCATTGCTAATACTAGAGGTAGTACGTCGAGTACTGCCTATCTCGCTAGAGGCGGGAGTTCCCCTTCCGACTTGTAATAAGGTACTTATCCTAAGGGCGTTTAAAGTGTTACGGTTACTCGCGACAGATCGTTAGGTAACTTCTTATTACGTGCAAGCCGAGGCTTCTTTAGAGAGGCTAATATAAGCGGGAGGTAGAGACAGAATAATTAGTACAAAGGTAATTCTAATTAGTAAGTAGGTAATATAAGTTGAACGCCTCGAGCTATAAGGGTATTCCGGCGTTCCTAAATACAAAGGAGACATCTTGTCTATAGTCGTAAGCGACGTAAGCGACGCTGTCGCTCTCGACCGCTCCTATCGCTCCTAGTAAGATAGAGCGACAGCTTAGCCTACTAGTCTTAGCGTCGCTCTAAGATCATATAAGGACTCTAACCAATCAGATCCGTAACAAGGAGTTAGACTTTAATTAACGGATGTTTAGGCTAGGGTTAGTACGATATATGCCCCTAAAGCCTAGCCTTCCGAGTTAGAACCTAATTCACACTTATCGTTATTATCGCTGCTATTATCTTTTCTAGTAGCTATAGCCTTGTTCTTAGACTTAGATTTATCCTTGTTTTTCGATTTAGACTTATCCTTGTCTTTTAACTTTTTCTTTAACTTGTCCTTATCCTTAGATAGCTTTCTATTAGGATATTGTTTCTAGTACTTTGTATTAGTATGCTTATACTTGTAGTGCTAACACTGCTTATTATTATCCCTAACCTCAATATTAGAGATAACTATAAAGGCCTTGCCTTGTTGCTAGTTCTATAACCTTAGAGGCTTTTCCTTCCTAAGGGATGTAATTATTGCTTCGAGAGTCTAGCTAGTCCCTTCTAGTTTATTATTATGCCTCTAGCTTCTAAGCTATTTATAGTACTAAAGACTATTAATAAAAAGTATCCTAATTATTATATCTAGGATCTTGATATCCTTAGGCTTAATACTATATACTCTTTTAAACTGCTTAGTAGCTGTTTTATACTTCTATACCTATACTTAGAAGTCTTTATAGTACCTAAAGGTGCTATTAGATTTTGCTTACTTAAGAGTAACTGTTCTAAAATCCTTTAGGGTATTATAGATATCTACTATAATAATTAGTTAGTATATAGCTGCTATAGTCTCGTAGTAGTCCTTAGTAGTCTTCTAGGTAATTATGCTCCTAAAGTTAGGTCTTAGATCTAGTAATATTATCTCAACTAGAATGCCTATAGCAATGCTATATTTCTCTATAAACTCTCTTAGGGCTTTATTAAAAGTCGGATTATTAGCGTAGTCGATTCTAAGAGGCTTATAGTATAGCTTTGCCTATTTTAAGTTATAAAGTATATATCTATACACTTTCTCCTTTAGTAGCTCTTTCTAAAGGATCTATCTCTATAATAAAAAGTTAGTCGTCCTCGTAAGGATGCGATTTTCCTTTATGCTTTTTACGGATTCTTTAGTATTAGCTATACTGCTAAGCTCTTTCTTAGCTCGCTTAGCTTATAGGTGCTAATTATTAGTTAGATCTAATTTAGTACTAAGTGCAGGGTAGCCCTATTTCGGTAGTTAACTCTAGAGGTATTACTTAATCTATAGCTAGTAGAATTAGCTTTAAACTAGTATCTCTATAATAACAATTCGTCTATATTAGTTAGGATAGGTAAGCGTATACGCCGGGCTTATTATAAGGAAGTAGTGTATAGAGAGTATTAACACGAGTAAATAGTAGTCTTAGCATTTAACGATATCGCCTAAGGAACGAGCGATTCTCGAGGTAGGAATAGGCGCCTTATCCTATAGTGCTAAGAGTTAGGTAACTCGGGGTTACCGGCGAGGCACCTCTAGGGTACCTTATAGGTACCTAGTAAGGGTCTCGGCGGTATAGAAGGGTATTCCCTTATAGTATCCCCCCCTCTCGATAGCCTATCCTTAGGTTATATATTTTTCCCGCGCCGCTACCTCCTCTACTACTTGCGCTTTCTTGCGCCGCTACTAGGTTAGTATAGCGATACGCGGTCTAGTAGTAGAAATATTACTACGGAACGTCGATAGTAGGATAGAGGTACCTCTAAGGTGCCTCTATATAGGGCTTACGCCCTAAGAAGAGTAGGGCGCTAGGGAGTAGTCCTATATAGACCTTCGCCCTACTTCTAGTAGAAACCTCTAGTATCGACGGCAAGCGCTAAACGACTAAAGAGCTATTCGCTAAGGCGTAGTCGTTACCGTATATATAGGTATCCGCTCGGCGGTTACGCTTATTAGGCTTAGCCTTAGAACGTGCTGTTTGTTCCTATTACCTTTAAGGTAGGGTTACGGTACCTTTGCGGTACTTGCTCCTTTACTTAGGGAACTTTTATATATAGGGTTTGTTTACTACTAGGAATTAGATAATCGCGTATTTTTCTTCTACTTTCTCCTTCTCCTAATTTCGCCCTCGATATCTACTAAATACTATAGTTTCCCTAGGAAACATAAAGAGTGCTTATACGCTAAAGCGTAGAAGTAGTCGAGGTCGGTACGCTTAGTTTTTACTAGGGATAACGATTAATAAGGATATGTTTATTACGCCGACCCTTTGCGTTACCTACGTTATATACGCTTTACTCGCGACCTCTTAGAGTTACCGCCGAGGTGCCTATAAGGTACTAGAAGCGTCTATACGCGAAATAAGTATAGGTCGCTAGGGTTAAAAGCACGCGTTTCGTTAAACAACCTTCTTCTTCTTTTTATTAATACTAACTAGTATTAGATCGCCCGCTCGATACTACTCCGCTCTAATATACTTCTCCTAGTCCTTTAAACACTAAGGCTAATACCTCTTAAGCACTACTATTACCGCTATTATTATAAGAGCTAACTCTCGCCGACCCTTTTATTATAGCTTTAGGTTCTAGTAGTAGCAGTAGTTACAACTTTACTCCTATTAATTAAGGCGGCAGCGGTATACCGCGTAGTACTTCGGACAACTCGTTTGCGTACGCTTAGAAGACCTTAGGTCGCGGCAGCCCCTTAGAGTACTATAACGATAGCCGCCTCTATATCGATAGCGAGGCTAATACCCCTTCTAAGGACGTCCTATTTAACTTCTATAGAGTAAGTCCGGTTCTCGAACCTCGCCTAGAGCTTCGTACTAGCTACGCTATCTATCTCGAGTGCGTCCGTAGAAGCTAGAATATCGGTACAAATAAGATAACTATCGGTAAGTAGCTCTCTATACTAGATAGCTACGAATTTAAGGAAGATATAAAGTACGGCCGATATAGACCTATATAGAGTTAGGGTTGTAAGCCTATAAGTATTACCTACGAGGCGCCTTAGAGGCACCCGCTAATCCGCTATATAGATCCCTCCTATAATATAGCGTATAGCTAATTTTCTCGAGTACCTCCGTCGCCGCGCTAAGGTAAGTATTAATAACTATAGCGCTCTTTATTAAGACACTCTTCGCCGTAAGGCGGATTAGCGTAACTACGCCGATAAGATATAGGTAGGCTATAACCGTATCCGCCTTCGCCTAAAGAACGACAATCTCCTTAACTGCGAACTCTCTAGCTAGGATTAGTCGAATTACGATAACTAGCTAAAGGCTAACTATTAGGCGGCTTAGGAGGCTTTCTCGAAGGGTCGCTTAGTCGATCTAACCGCCGAGGGTTAGAATATAACTATCGATAGGGAGATAGAGTAGCAGTACTTTAAGGCGATTAGTAAGGAGCATCTTAGTACGAAGTTTTAGCGTCTAATCTTCCTTAGCCGTAAAGTCCGCTAAGGGATTTTCGAGAGGTATCGGAGGTACCTACGAGGGATTTAGGTTAAGCGGGTAGGGTATAGAGTATTGTTTTTATAAATTTTCGAGCGAGAATATACGCGACTCGAGAATACCTTAAGTACGCTTAGCGTATAAGTAGAGATAGGAAGGTTCTACGAACGGGTATACTTTTAATACTATTATCCTAAATAAGAAGAGGATACTTTAGATAGCTAGGAAATTAATAACAGTTGCCCGGTAATATTAATAACTTCTATAAAGTTTATCTACTAGTACTGTTTTAATTTGCCCTTAGTCGGAGACTAGGCCGACGAGAAGAAGATGCTTTAGTCGTCGGTAGGGTCTTACGAGCCCTCTTAGAGGGCCTCCGAGGTACCTCTATAGTGCTTTAGATACCGGCGGCGTTTTTAATCTTCTCCTTATACTCTACGAGTAGATTTAGAGAATAAGCTAACTGCTCTTCCGTTATCTAATCGTCCTATTTAGGTAAATATCCCTTCTATCTAACCCTAAACTTCTTGTTCTTTCCTCTTCCTTTAAAAGCGACGATCTCCTCGACCTTATATTCTTCCTCCGATCTATCCTCCTTAATATCGTCGATAGGGGATAGCTAGTAGCCTTTACGAGCGTTATATCCTTCTAGTAGCGATATATAGAACACCGAATATAAGCGCTTTATCGACGGAGGCAGGTTAAGCTTATAAGCCTAGCTTCCGAAGCGCTCTATAATAGTAAAAGGTCTAAGATATTTATTATCGAGCTTGCGGTAAAGACGCTTCGTACGAATATTCTTTACCGATAATAGGACTTAATTACCGATAGCGAAGTGCTTATCCTTCGTTACTCTATTATAGTAGCGTTATTATAGCTCCTAAGTATACTAGAGCGAGGAGCGAGCTTCTTCGAAGTCTTTTAGTCTATCGGATAGAAACGTATACGCTTCTTCCGCGAGCTTCTTAGTCCTCGGCGGTACTAGCGAGGTACTATCGAGGTACCCTAGAGGTAGGTACTCCCTACTCGATACGATCTTAATACTATTAGGAAGGTTCGGTTTAATACTAAAGGCAACCTTAATTAGAGATTTACTACTAAGTCTATTATGCGGCTTACTATTATAAGCAAACGTAGTAGTATATAGCAACCGAGCCTAATCGTCTTAGTCCTAATTATAGTAGATATAAAGATAGTTCTTAAGCTACTAGTTTATACGCTCGGTCTAACTATCGGTCTAAGGATAAAAAGTAGTGCTAAGACGGCGTTTAATAGCGAGATAGTAATAGAAAGTACTCTAGTAAGCACTAGTAAAGATTAATCCCCGATTAGAAACTAACTTATTAGGAGCTCCGGTATTATAGACGACCTTATTAAAGAAAAGCTCTACTAGTACAACCGTGTTAATATCCTTTGTAACAGGGAAGTAACGTACTATTTTAGAAAATCGATCGATAATAACTAAGACGGAATTATATACACGACCTCTAAACCTAATAGAAGGCGGTAACCTAGTAATAAAGTCTATAGAGAGGTACCTCTAGAGTACCTTAGGGACCTCTAGCGGGCGTAGCCGACTATAAGGCTTATAGTGTTTAGTTTTCGTTCTTTAATAGACATCGTATTAGGAGACGTATTCGGATACTTCTTTAGTAATCCTAGGCTAATAGTACTTAGCAGCGATAATATATTAAGTTCGTACGGTACTATAGTGCCCGGCGATAGGATTATCGTAATTCTATCGAAGGATCTCTTACTTAAGAGGTATAAAGCTAGGAATATATACTTTTCCGTCGCAACGAAGAAGGTTATTATTATCGAATTCCTAGTATCCTTCTAGCTAAGGGCGCTAAGGTGCCTTTAAGGTACCTAGGAGGGGCTCTATTAGTACCTTATCTATACCGCTTCCGGCCGCCTACGTAGCTCTAGTTCGGATGTCTTCTATAAAAGCGTCCTTTTACTAAGCTTCCCGAATAAGGTCTATAAGGGACGCTAGTAGCTCGATAGCGTACGCCGTTTTACTATCTACTACCGTAGTAATAAGACAGCGAGGTATTAAGAGGTTGCGGTTCTTAGTACTAGCCGTCGGTCCTGCCCTAGTAAGGTATAGTCCGACGACATTATCGAAAGCGTAGTTATCTAAGTCCTCGTTCTCTTCTTAGAGGCAGAGGCTTACTATCGTTAAATAATCTGTTTAACTACCCTCGGGCGAGTCCGTAGGAGAGGACTATTCTACCGATATAGTCGCGAGGGGCCCGCGAGGTGCCTCTACGGTAGGCCGCGGGTCCCGGGTAACTTCTAACTAACGCTTAAGGCTAGGTAAGAGGTCCCTTAGCTCTCTGCGTTTAGTATTATCCTTAAACCTATCGAAGTAGTTAGGACGGCGGGAGAGACCGTCCGATAGATTAGATATTCCCTTCTTATACTCGATCGTAAAGTTATAAGTAGTAAGGCGTTTAGTAATACGGGCTTAACGGCTATTAAGCTCCTAAGTCGTTATAAAGTACTTTAGGTTATAATAGTCCGTTATAACTCTAATCGGATGCGCTACTCCTTTAAGGTAGTATCGCTAGACTTTAAAGCATTCGGAAATCGCTATTAATTCTTTATCTAGTATACTATAACGGATCTACGCGCCTACAAAACTCTTAGAGTAGTAGGCAATAGGGTACTAGTAGTACTAATAAGGTACCTCCGAGGTACCTAGTTAGAGGAGGATACTAGTATAGGCCGTATCTAAGGCATTAGTAATAACTATAATCGGTAAAGTAGGGTCGAAGTATCGCAAGATAGGAGCTTCTTAGAAGGCCTGCTTTAAAGTACGAAACGATTCTTCGGCATCTTCTGTCTATTACTATAGCCCTCTAACAACCTTCTTCTTCCTCTTCCCTTTCTCTTCTAACTTCCCGCTAGCTAACAACTTATTTAATAGGCGGGCGATACGTAAATATCCCTATATAAAACGTCGATAGAAGTTAGCGAAACCTAAGAAGACTTAAACGTCTCTATAACTACGAGGTATAGGCTAATCTTAGATAGCCTTTACCCGCTTTTTATCTATAACGATACCCTCTAGAGTAACAATAAACCCTAAGAATTCTATATACTTAGTATAGAATTCGCACTTAGAAGGCTTAGTATATAGCTTCTATTAACGTAGTCTTTTAAGGACTATCCGGATATACTTATTATACTCTTTAGGGTTCTTAGAATAGATTAAGATATCGTCTAAGTAGACTACGTAGATGCGATTAACTAGTCCTATAAGGGCTTAATTAATATATAATTAGAAAGTAGTAGGGGTATTAGCTAGGCTAAACGGTATAACGAGATACTCGAATAGTCTATAACGAGTCTTAAAAGCCGTCTTCTATTTATCTCCTTCGCGAATACGAAGACGATAATAGGTATCTTTAAGGTCCAATTTAGAGAAGATCTTAGCCTTACTAAGCCGATCGAGAAGCTTACTAATAAGTAGTAACAGATAGCGGTCCTTAATAGTAATCTTATTAAGGCTACGATAGTTAATATATAGACGAACACTACTATCCTTCTTAGGGACAAAGAGGATAGGTACACTGTATAGGGACTTGCTAGGCCGGATCTAGCCTTTAGCTAGAGCCTAATCGATGTATTCGCGGAGTGTCTTTAATTCGTTCTACGAGAGGTTATAAATAGGAAGTTATAAAGGAACTTTACCTACTTCTAGTTTAATAGCATAGTCGTACTAAGAATACTAAGGAATAATACTAGCAAGGTCGGTATTAAAGATATTAACGTAGTCTTTAAATACTTCGGGTACTTCTTAATAAACTTCGGTAGTAGCGATAATAGTATACCAACAGATAGAGCCGGGAAGCGAAGCTAATCTAGAGTAAGGGTCGTAAAGGGTTTTAAACCTAGAATAAGCAACAAGTGCCCCGATCTACTAACGATCTTGTTAACTGCAATCGATAGTAGCAGGATCGCGGTTACCTCCTCCTTAGGCGGAGAGGGTTATAAGAGCCTCTACTACCGGGGTATAGAGGTAGTCTAGAGGTACCTCCGAGGTACTAGCGACGTTAGGATTGTTACCTAGTAGTTCTTTGTTAGTAGTTTCGGGTCTAATAATATACCGGCTATCTTTAAGCTAGAAGGTAGCCGATCCGTTAACGATTACTATAAGAATACGACGGATAGGATTATTCGTAAGGACCTTATAGGAGTCTCCGAGGGGCTTGTTAGGCGCCTTAAAGTAGTCCTCTAGGTCTCCGGTAATCGGGTTCTAGATAAAGGTTCCCTTTCGGAAAGAGATAAGAGGATTAGTATCGGCGAGCTAGTCCTATCCTAAAACTATATCGTATCCTATAAAGGTCCTAGCCTAAAAGGTTTAAGGGATAGTACGCTCGGTACCCGTCTTATCCTTTACTATCGGAGAGAGGGAGTAAGCCTTATAGATCGTTATATAATTATTATCGAGGAAAGTAACTTTCGGAGGGACTAGATCTAGCGGTACTAGGTCTAGGACTTTCGCTATATACTAAGAGATAAGGTTAATTTAGGCACTATAATCGATTAGTGCCTTAAGGGTACGCGTAAGGCCCTTATAAGGCACCTTAACGTCGATAATAATACGTCGTTCTCTTCCTCTAGTATTAGGCCCTAGTCGTAGCAAGGAAAGGGAAGCGACTAGGGCTTCGTATTTTCCGAACCGGTAGAGGCTTAGCTATCTCCGGCGGAGGAATTAGAGGTTAGGTTTGCTAATCCGCCCTAGGCTTAGCCTCGGCTACGGTTTCTAAACTAACCCCGACCGCTACCTCTACCCCTAGGGCCCCTTAGAGGTGCCTACAAGGTACTAGGAGGGGTATCGGTTCTAGAACTAGATGCTTGCTTAGAAGATCCGCCGGAATTGCGAGTATTCTTAGCGGCATCTTTCTTCTTTATAGACTCCGAGTCTTCGATGCGGTATACCTCGTTAAAGAGATTATTAACGGTCTAAAACGAAATTAGCTTATTAATGCGGATAATCTCTACTTAGATATCCTTTAGAAGCTTAGTATAATAGAAGTCGATACGTGCAGTTTTATACGATCTATCTTTAGGAAAACTATGCTCGATTTAGCTTTCGACCTTCTTTATATAGGCGTAGAACTTTATTACTAGTTAATTAGCGTAGTATATAGCACCCTAGTAGGATATAGCATTCTCGGCTTGCTATATAGCTAGAGGCCTAATAGTGTCTTTAATAAGTTCTTTATACTCGGACTATCTAAACTTAGTATAGTTATCTATATACGATTAGATACGCCGTTTAACGGCAGTAGTAATCTCTACTAGTTTAACCTTACTAGTCGCTTATAGAGTGCGTCTAGTACCGTCTCGATCGGTACAATTTATATAGAAGAAGCGGGCCTCGTATACTTAGGCCTACTTAAGAAAAGCTTAGTTATTTATAGTAAGAAGCTCGGGAGGATCTTTCTTAAAGAGCTTAATTAAGGGGTCTCTTAGAGGCCCTAGAGGTACCTACGAGGCGCCGGTAGGACTTGCGGTCTCGTCGACGGTCTCTACCCTCTTCCTTTTAATAGCAATCTTACTCTTAAAGGAGGTAAGGAGATCTATAAGGGTTTTACGCTTCTAAACGTAAGCGTCGAAGGCTTAGCCTTCTAATTCCTCTAGTAGTAAGGCATCGAGGGCATTAATAAGTCGAGAAACTCGATTAATATTATTCTTTACCGTCTACTAGGTATTAGCCTAAGGGTTTAGGTCCTAATCCTCTTCTTTAGGACCGGATTCCGTATAGCTACTTATACGGGAGCTACGAGGTCCCTTTAAGGTACTTATAGTATCGTCCGGAGTAGTATCGTTATCTTCTTCGTTATCGTCCTAAAGTTAGTCTCTAGGTCTAGTAGAGAATGTTTATTCTTCTACTAAAGGGTTTATATTAGAACCTTTTCCCTTAGATAACGATATACCGGTTCCGCCGGTAGCCCTACCGCTTCCTTTAGGAGGCATAGTACTAATAAGTAGGTAGTACTACGTTAGGAGTAGGTACGCTAGTTAGAGATGCTTTCGGGTAGCTTAGAGGTACTTCGAAGGAGCCTAGTAGGTACCGACGACGTAGATACTACTACTTAGAGGTCGTACTTAGTACGGCTATACTCCTAAGGAGGATTTAGAGGCGATATTCTATAAGGAAGTAGTATATAGGGAGTATTAATACGAGTAAATAGTAGTCTTAGTATTTAACGATATCGCTTAAGGAATAAGCGATTCTCGAGGTAGGAATAGGCGCCTTATCCTATAGTACTAAGAGTTAGGTAACTCGGGGTTACCGGCGAGGCACCTCTAGGGTACCTTGTAGATGCCTAGTAAGGGTCTCGGCGGTATAGAAGGGTATTCTCTTATACTTATAACCTATTATAATTAAGCTAAGTAGAATAAGTTATTAATTAATTAACTATAGAATTATATAAGGAAAGGAATTAAGTTTCTATCTAAGCTAGAGGCTATATATATCGCTAGGAAATTAGGCCTTAGCACTTGGCAGTGCTAACTAATCCACAACAATATCTAGGTCCAAAAATAAGCTTTCCAATCCCTGGTTTGTCGGCCCGACCTCCGATCCAAAGGGCTTCGTTTCAATATGCAACATTTCTCCTGGTGAAGGAAGGACGAACACCACGCCATCGCCAAAAATGAACCTCCTTAATCAAAGCTGGGACATACTCACAAATCCCAAGCACACAAGATGGCTCGCACCTCTCCAAATCCTCGGCGACGCAGCATTATGCGCCCTCATCATCTCCACGGTTCCTTGTAAGCACAAAATCCCTCCACCAACACACACATCTCCCACCTCCCTCAGCTCCTAACAAAAGGGATATCACCAGACACAGAAATTGACTGGAAAACCTACATGCAACAAATAACCCTCTACCTCCGTGGCGAAAGAACCTATTCCAAAATCTCCGGCGACACAGGTCCTCTCGTCTACCCAGCCGCCCACATCTACATCTACACCACCCTCCACAACCTCACATCTTCCGGCGAAAACATCTTCCTCGCACAAACCCTCTTCGCAGCCCTCTACTTGTTTACTCTATACATCGTAATCCAAACATATCGACAAGCTGGCGTACCACCTTATATATTCCCGTTACTAAGTTTGAGTCGGAGGGTTCATAGTATTTTTATGCTGAGGATGTTTAATGATTGTTTTGCGGGGATGTTTTTGTTTGCGGGGGTTTATGCGTTGCAGAAAAAGTGGTGGGGGGTTGGGGCGGTGGTGTATAGTTTGGGTGTTGGGGTCAAGATGAGTTTGGTGTTGGCTTTGCCGGCGGTGGGGGTTGTGCTTTGGTTGGGAGTTGGGAGGGATAGGGCGATTTGGCAGGGGCAGGTGATTTTGGTGGTACAGGTGAGTGAGGTTGTGTGGAATGTTTGAGATTTTGGATGGTGCTGATGATTCTGTAGATTTTGCTTGCTTTTCCGTTCATTGCTGGAGCGTTGACTGGAGGGAATACTTCCGCCAAGGACTATTTCTCTCGAGCGTTCGAGTTCTCTAGGGTCTTCCTATACAAGTGGACTGTGAATTGGAGATTCGTGGGTGAGGAGAGGTTCTATTCGAAAGGATTCTCGTACGGACTACTGGCTGGACATTTCTTCTTGCTGTACACGTTCATCACGACTCGTTGGCTCCGTCCGTCCAACTGGAGTTTGCCAGAAGCCATTGGAGCTCTCGCGAAACCACCATCGAAGGAACATCAAGCCAGGATCTCGAGGAGGGTCACGCCGGACTTCATTTTGACTTCTATCCTGTCCGCTGTGATGATTGGGTGCTTGTGTGCTCGCAGCCTGCATTACCAATTCTTCGTCTACATCGCTTGGTCGACACCATATCTGCTGTGGAGGAGTGGCGTGCATCCGGTGCTGATATACATCATATGCGCTGCACAAGAGTATGGCTGGAATGTGTACCCGAGCACAAACCAAAGTTCGATGATTGTGGTCGGCTGTCTTGCATTGACCGTTGTTGCGACCTGGCTGGGCACGGGCTCCAGTTCTGATTGTCGCAAGGACGGAAAGGCGCAAAAGCAGAACGGGCATGTAAAGCATGAGCATGCAGAATAGCAATGCAAATCTCAGTCTTCATCTTCGTCGTCAGTCGGCATTTTCGGCCCTTGATCTTCTTCCTCGTCACTTTCTCCACCATACACCTCCTGCTTATTCTTCTCAAACGCCTTAGGCCAATATGTCATCTTCCTCCACCTCTTCTCATCTCTCACGATGTTGACGATCTCACCTCCCAGCTTATTGCCACGATCAGCTAGGGCAGTCGTGTCTACAACAACATAATTCCCTCGCTTGATCCAAATCGTAGATCGGAACTTCGAAGGAAGCTCGGCTAAGATGGGAATTAATACCTCGACCTCGTGATCAGCCGGTAGCTCTAGATTGTACAAATTGTTCCCGGCCGCACTCTTAACACGAGCGATTTTCTGGCCTTGCGGCAGGTCATCTGGCGGTGTCAAGGTTTCTTCTGCCACAGCTTGAATGTTGCGTTTTGGCTTTGGCATTTTTCTTCTTCTCCTGCAGGCCTGACTCGGCTTCGAAGTGGAATTCGTGATTGGCTTTTGCCCTGCTTGCGAGCTGTCCCGATTGTAGCTTGTGTTGCTCGAAAATGAGGCTGGAGCTTGCTCCGGTAGAATACCCGTTGTTCCGTGGTGTACAGCAGCTGTCGTGATTTGCAGATGCGAGATTTTCTCTTTCCAGCTCCAGTTTTCTGCTTCTGCTTCCCCGGTATCCAATTCCAGTGCCTGGTGACAAGGTCAGACTGTTGTAGAACGAAAGCTTCGGTCTGGCCACTGTTGTCAGGATCGAGCGGCTCCAAACGGTCAATTGATATTGCACATACAAGTTCTCTTTCGCGTGTCCGGGTTGTAGCTCCCAGATAGGGCAGTACCTTGTAGATGCACATGCAGGAGAGATGTCCCCCACGCATTAGATCTCCCTCCGCCGTCGCTTATGCTTCTAGCGCGGCTGGGAGTATCTTGAGGGTGTACAGCGTACAGTTGAGACCGTCACCATTCCATCATTTGTCGACAACCTGCATGCAGTAGTTCTTGATGTGCAGGTGAGCTCGTGGCGAATGATGATAAGGGGATGCAAGCAGACACGGTCATGTACGCACTGCCTGCTCACCGCCGTGATGAACGTGAGTCTGAGGAGCTCGTGAGGTGAATTACCTTTCCCCGTGCGTCAAAGCTTGCCGCCATTGGTTGAATGGGGAGCAGAATCGCGACAGTGTGCATTCACTGCCGCCGATTGCGTGCAGCGATACCAATTCACGTGTCGTCTTCTACGGCTCAGAAGCAGGCTGATAAGCGTTGCACGGGAGCAGAGGCGTTGTGGGAGGCGATGTTGTGAAGAAGTGTTTTCCACCACCACAACGTCTGTTTGTTCTCGACATTTGGGTTTGCGGTTTGTTTACATCGCGGCGGACATATAAACACTGGAGCCTCGTCGACCTTGCTCCCATTATTATTCGAGACAGACTGCCACGGTCGTGAGTGGAGAGACGTGTCTCAGCGGGCGTCATTGGATAGCGCAGACGCCGTGCAGCTGTCGGTCAGTCCAATGCTGCGACTCTTTCGATCCATCAGCAGAGGGCGACGCGAAAAGAGCACCGACGCCCGCAGCAATAACCAGAACCAGAACCAGGGCTGGTCGGCCTTCGCTTCACCCCCAGAACGATCGCGATATCGTCGAGTCGCCCAGCACGCCGAGATCGATGACGCTTTCGACGAAGACGAAGACGACGACGACGAATATTCCCCCCGCCATCACGCAAATGGCGATTACTTCGATGGAAACGGCGGCGGCGGCGAGTACGATGACATTGACGATGGAGACGGAGAAGAGGACGAAGACGCGGTAGAAACGCCACTGCTACCTATCTTCTCGGCAGCACATCTCGACAGGCTGCCTCTGTACAACATAACACATGCAATCAGATTGCTGATTGTGCAAAAATGCGAGACGACGTTGTCTTGGGACCAGCTGCGTAGTCCGCAGGTCAGTCAATTCCTCGTCAAGCCCATACAAGGCTCAATCCGAGCGGATCATTTCAACAGAGCTACACTATGTGCGCTGCTCGCGAATTGCCTGCAGTTTCAGAAAGAGGGTCAGATGAATCCCGGCAATGTGGGCGTGTCGAGAACGAGGGCACTTGTCAGCGAGCTTTTGGCAATGCGTCTGCTGAGAGAATTCTCCACCCGAGAATTGATCGATTCGCTTTCATACGACTTCGATCCTCTACAGGGCATGGTCGATCCGGCGACAGCTGCGCCAGGACAAGCCGTTCGCAATGCGAGAGCTCAAAGTAGGTTCGCGAGAGTGAGCACTATTGAGATTGCTATTCGAGCAGAAGCAAAGCGCTTCCTCGCACACTCTTTGGTCGTGCAGCATCTCGAAGCTATCTGGGCCGGCAACATTGTCTTCCACTCCGAAGCCGACAATCTCCACAGGAAACATCGCCAGTCTGAAGAAGAGCGACGAGGGCGTGCAGCGGGATACGGGACTACGACAACGGCGAGCGACCTGCCAGCGGATAATGTTCTCTCTCGCAAAGGCCACGCTAGCAAGCTGCCAAGTAGGCGCTCGGAGACACCAGTATCACGTCGGACCGTGACACTGTACAATCCCAAGGATGCATCGCTTTTCAAGCTCAGCCGTCTACGTGTGCCTCGATACAGGCAGATCTTCAGCACTCTGAGCTTTGCCATCATGCTTGGCCTATTCATTGCTGTCTTGGTCGACAGAAGCTTGAACATCACGCCATTGGAAGTGGTCCTGTGGTTCTGGAGCATCGGCTACATGCTGGATGAAGTGGTCGGATTCACCGAACAAGGCTTCGGCTTGTACCTTCTAAGCTTCTGGAACGCCTTCGATCTCGGCATCCTCTTCTTCTTCGTCGTCTACTACTGCCTTCGCCTCTACGGAGTTGTGCTGGCAGAGTCGGGCAAGCACAGGATTGCCGGCATTGCATACGACGTACTGGCTGCGAACGCAATTCTCCTGTTCCCACGCCTCTTCAGTGTCCTCGACCACTATCGCTATTTCTCGCAGCTGCTCATCGCCTTCCGCATGATGATGCAGGATCTGATGGCCATCCTGGTGCTGATCGTGATTTGCTGCTCCGGCTTCTTCGTCGCTCTTGCCTTGTCGTTTGCCGAGACGCGCGACGCGAGTGGCGTCGTGTACTCCCTGTTCCAAATCTTGATGGGCTTCACTCCGGCTGTGTGGGATCACTGGGCTTCGTACAATGTGCTCGGTCGCGCGATTATGGTCGTTTTCTTGACCATCTGTCACTTCCTCGTCGTCACCATCTTGATCACTGTCATGACTAATAGCTTCATGGCAATTGTCAAGAATGCGGAAGAGGAGCATCAGTTTCTGTTTGCCGTCAACACCATCTCCATGGTCAAGTCTGATGCATTGTTCAGCTATATCCCGCCCTCGAACGTGTTCGGCTGGTTTCTCAGCCCGCTGCGATACATCATACCACTCCGACAATTCGTGAAGCTCAACCGCACAATCATCAAGGGAAGCCACTTCCCCATCCTGTTCGTCATTTTCTCCTACGAGCGCACCATCATGTCACGGACCGCGTATGCACCTCTCGATCTGATTGAAAGGCAGTCGTCTCGCAAGACCCCAGCGGCTTTGAGCGGACACAAGCCATCAGAGCCGTATACGCCAGCACACCGGCTTCGAGAGCCATCCGTCATCAGCTTTCGGAAAGACCGAGCCTTAGAAGAAGTGTTCCGGCGACCTTTCAGAGGCGATACCGTACGCACGACTACTCGAGAGATGGCGATTGAAGGGCGTAACTCAGTCACTGCTGTGGACCGGTGGATGGCTGAAGCTGATCATGAGGGAGGTGCTAGCCCGCCCGATGAGCAGCCCAGAAGCGTTCTTGAGCGGCTTGAGCATCGCCGACCGAAATTCAAGCGTGCCAATACTGCAGATCGACGAAGAGGATTTGCCAAACAATCGAGAGATTTCTCCACGGCCACTCGAAGCATCGCCAGTGATCCCGACTTTATGTCTGCGCATAAGAGACCTTACAGAATAGTCGAAGAATCCGAAGACCCAAAAGCGAGCGTTGAGACCCTCCCTATCGACACCGAAGCGGATGGCGACGATGAGATTAATGATGAGTCGGATATAGGTGGGCCAGCTTTGGGCGAGAGCGCCATATCCATCTCCAATCGGACCCCGCACAGCGAGAGCGAGGCAGAGTATTTCCAGACGCCGACTGGGCCTAATAGTCCTATAATGCAACTGTCTCATGCCGCCCAAGCCCGCCTGCGATACTCGCCTGAAGTGACTCGTGGTCCTCAGTCGTCTTCGCCGAGCAAGTTCAAGGCAGTAGAGAGATGCCATCATGATCGACAAGCATCGAGTGGAACCATTCTCTTCGCGCCACAAGTTGACTACGACTCGTCCGTCTCAAACCAGCAGCCTCAGCAAGCCACTGGCTTCAAGAGGACAAGCGGTGCGACAACGCCCACGCCGAACTTGCTTGCGCCTGGCAAGCCTGGTACGCGGACTCCTATCAGGAAGCCGACTCAGCAAGCGAAAGCACGACCCATCATGCCACCACGTGAAAAGACTGGGCCGAATCTTACCAGCATCGGCGGCATGGCTTTCCTTGATATGCCTCGCCCGCGCCAAACGTCGTTCAATGCACGAGCGTTGGATCTTGCGAGCGAGATTGGTGACAACAGACCGAATATCGACGCTGGCGGCATCTCTGGCATGCCTGCCTCATTCTCGGAGCAAATGATGCGCGAGCGAGAGCTTCGTCGCATGGCAGAAGAGGAGCGCCGGCGCAGCGAGGAGGAAGAAAAGGGCATGGTCAATCGCATCATGCTTGCTCGGATGCATACTCTTGAAGAGGGCTTCCGTGAAGTGCTCAAGGAGATCAAAGATATGAGCCAGAACGCCAATTCCTCTAGGAGGGAGAGTGAGGCAGATTCCACGGGCCATGTCAAGCATCTCAAGACCGGCAGACCGAAAATCGAGACGCGAGATCAACCCGCTGCCGCAGGATGGCAGACACCGAAGACACCTATCGGCCGCATAGGCGGAAATGAGAAGTACAAGAAGGCATCACCGAAGAAAGTGGTGCGTCAAAATAGCAAGAAGGGCAAAGACAGCGATCGACCGGGAAGCAGCGGCCTCGACGTTGCAGTGCGCACAGCTTCTAGCGAAGGAGAAGCCCAGCAACGATTGAATCTGTATGCGCGCCAACAACAACATCCTGGTGAGGCGCCAAGCCCGGAATCAGTCAGGAGCATCATTGAGCTGCCCAAGGAGGAAGCAGCGGCAGAGCAGAGCGCCGGCGAAGGCGCTTCCAATAAACCGAATACAGCACGTCCCTCGACGGCCATCCGGACAGAAGACTTGATAGATGATGAAACAGCGGGGAGGAGACCGGATAACGAGTAAAAGTGGAGGAGGTAATAGATGATCTGGTTTATACATTGCGGCGGCGTTTGTACGACTATAATGTGAAGGCGACACGTCTGATTTTACGGGCTTTGTGTAATAAGATGCATATGGGTGGGTTGCGGCGCTATCTCTTGTGCGTTTCAGCGGTGGCATCCATTCTGTGCTTGAGTGTTTTGCGGATAATCGACGGACAGGATTTCGATGTGAATTTCTTCCTTTCTACATTTCTTGTGACCCAGAGTGGTGAAGCGCCATAGCAATACCGACGGCAACGATATTAGGAGAGTATATCTGAAGACGTAAATGGAGTCGAGGCTCAGAAGCTTGTCGATTTGAACGAAATGTCTACTAACACCTTCACAGCTTCAGAGAAACTACGATAGGCCCCGACCTTACTACGGCTTGCCGTTGCGTGTATACAGCTTTGCATAACGTAAGGCTGTTGAGAAAGGGCAGTTTGATGCTACCTTATCGATATTCATTCTACGCCATCTCTCCTCCTCATCTCCATCATTCGACGACTAATGATACGAAACCGCATTCCTCCTCTCCCAGCGCTGTCCATTTGCCCGAAAATTTCGATCACGCTCGTCTGCTGATCGACGAATGGCTTCGTCCTGGGTGTAGAGACGATGACGATGACGGCTCTGACCACGACTACGACTTTGATCAGGAGCGTCGTAGCGAGTGCTGGCACGGTTTTCTGCGTTGCGACGCGTACCTCGATGACGACTTCGGCTGCGGCTGCGGCTGCGGCTTCTGCCACGCGCGAGGAGTAGATCGGCAGGTATCGTCCTGGCCGGCTGAGTTGATCGCCTTTCCGAGCCACGTGTCGAGTCGGAGCGGCTTGGAAGATCTGGAGAGTCGTAGCTGGTGTCCGAGTCGGACAGAGCTGGGCTTGGCAGGAATGGTGTTGAGGATCGAGATGTTGAGCGAGAGCGAGAGGGTGAGATGGCGCGTGGAGAGTCGTGTCTGTTCCGACGATTTTCGACGGGTCGAGGAGGAGCGCCAAACTCTGGGAATGGTGTTGAGGATCCAGATGTCGAGCGCGAGCTCATGGCGCGTGGCAGATCCGGAGAATCGTGTCTGGTGCGTCCATGGGTGAACCAAGCTGGTACAGACGCGTCGCCTGATAGAGCGGGACTGGGCCAGAAAGCATTGGTTGAGCGCGACGAGGGGCGGGAGTGTTGAGCATCGATGAAATATGGAGTTGGGGGCCGATCGCGAGTGCTGGAGAAGCCATTGCCGTTGAATGGGTCGGAGTCGTCGTATTGCTGTTGAGCGAAACCAACTCTCAGAGAAGCGCCTGAGGGATGGGTACGGCGGCTTCGTGAGTGTGGTCGTAACCGATTGCGGATGGGAGGCGAATGAGGACCTTCGTCGAATGTGGGCTGCTCCCAGTCTTCGATGAATGCACCATTTGGTCGAGGCGCGAAGTAGTACTGTCATGCTGGTCAGTCAATCATGGATTATAAAATTTTGATCCGCCGACTCGAGTGCTTGCCTTGACCCTCCGATCATGATCTCGTTTCTCTTTCTCTGCCTTTTCGCGAAGCCATCGCTCGGTACTGTCGGATCGACGAGGTGTGCGCTCGACTGCGCGCTGAGTCAACAGCTTTTGAGCTGTGTACTGGTCATATCTCGATCCCATCACGGCTGGTTTCGGGAGGTGTGTCTAGATCGAACAAGGAGATGAAGACGAGAGTTATCGTGTTAAATACCATGATCTTGCGAGTGAAGTTGTCCTGTGTTGTCGAGGGCAACAAGTCCGTGCGTTCACCAAGTGAATGAGTTGTCCTTCACGTGCCTGGTCCATCACCTTGTCCGTTCACCTATATTTCGCCATTCAAACGGCTACGAGACCTTCATTCCTGAGGGAAGGTTCAATTCCCATATGCAGAGGTTGCCATAATGGTCGGGGACATGTTGTTTAACTGCAAAACAAAATCTTGTGATTGCAGGTTCAAAGAAGCAGCTTCTCTCTTGAACGCGGGCGGTGATCAGGTCGATGGAGCGAGAGACAGAATTGAATGTGTTTGGGTATGGCGTTGTCTGTCGCGTTACGCTTTTTGCCATCTTCTATGTGATCGTGCAGCTTGGTCAACCAGGAGGTAGCTGGCAAAAACCGCTATAGATCGTCAGCGCCAATCTTTACACGCAAACGATATTCTAGAGTCTTATTGATGTCTTGTCATTTGCGGCCATTACGTTTTGTAGAATTCCCAACAAGAGAACATGTGCTGAAAATTTTGTAGACAGGATGGATGGCTGCCAGCGACCTAGAAGCACCTAGATCAGTGGCATAGGACCCGAAACATCTATTGTAGCACTCTGGCAGCTTTGGCACAGCAAAGACATCTTCAATGTCTTGCTGGTTTTGTTTGACTGGCTTTGTCAAGGCGAACAGCTCAGACCTATAAATGCGATCAGTGCAGATGACTTGGACTATTCGGACGATGGATTTAGGTTGCAATATATTCATGACGTTGAGTATTCACGGCCTTGAATTAAAGGCAGTGAGCCTCTTGGTAAGCTTCGTCATCCGTAGCGGACGGTTGCTGCTCCTTCACGAAACCAGTCATCATTGGCTAAGCTCTCTTCAGTGGACGCATAGTTGATGATCGTACTTTTTGTAGTGGTATAGGCGTGGTACGCATCTGCTTGGCATTCAGTATTGCAGAAACGCGTGAAATGCACATTTTGCTCACCGATGCCATTCTCGCTCCCGACGCCCGAGCTGCCGATTCCTCCCCAGGGACTGCTTGGGTCATTGCGATGGTGTGTATTGACTGAAAGGTTAGCTTATGATCTACGCAGGCAACGGCCACAAGAACCTACTCCAGCAGATCCCAGACTCGATTTGGTCAGATATGCGATAGGCTTGAGACAAGTCGCTCGTCCATACCGCAGCACCAAGTCCAAATTCGCTGTCATTGGCAAGTCGAATAGCTTCATCCTCACTACTGGCGCCTACTACAACGATCACAGGCCCAAACGCTTCGTCACGCCAAATCCTTTGTTCGGTGATTTTCGCCGATGTTGAATCTATGAGGACTGTGGGAGGGTAAAAGTAGCCTTTGCTGAAATCGGTGCCATCGAGCTGCGATACACCCTCAAGCAATGCGCCTCCAGCCAGTATCGTGATACCATTTGCTTTTGCCTCGTCGACAAGGGCGATAACGTTGCCAAGCTGTCTCCGAGATATCATGGGACCCATCATTGAAGCAGCATTCGTTGGAGAGCCCATCCTTCGCTCTATCGATTCGCATTTGATCCTCAACTTCTGCAAAAAGTCGGACATGATACTGTTCTCCACGATAATTCGAGTGGCAGCGATGCAAGTTTGACCACTTGCAATGAACGACCCAAACGCGACTCCGTTGACCGCAAGATCGATATCGGCATTCTTGGTCACAATGACTGGCGCTTTGCCACCTAGCTCTGCTGTGAAATGTGCCAGGTTTGCACCAGCGATCGCGCCGATCGCTCGACCAGACGGTGTGCCGCCTGTAACATCCACCTTCTTCACGAGAGGGTGTGACACTAAAGCCTTGCCAGTGGTAGCCCCATAGCCAGGCAGAACATTGAATACTCCGGGAGGCAGGCCGACCTAAGCAAAGCATTATTAGCAGCTCTCAATGGAGCATCAGTCGTGATATCTCACTTCAGCGAATAGCGGTCCAAGCAGGATTGAAGTCAGCGGAGTCAGTTCGGAAGGCTTGAGGATCACTGAGTTACCCGCCGCAAGCGCAGGTGCGATCTTTTTGACAGCGATCAAGAGTGGATGATTGAAAGGCGTGATCTGCACCACAACTCCAAGTGGCCTTCTATCGATCCAGTTATGAAGCTTGCCAGATGTTGGCAGGACTGGACGTTCCTCGGTCCTTATCAAGGCAGCGTAGTACTTGAACCATTTGATCAGAGAAGGCACTTGTGCATTCATTTCCCGAATCGCACGTCCAGTCTGCTCGACTTCGAGAGCAATCAACTCTGGAAGTTTTGCGGTGAGCAGCTGTGCAATTCTTTCCAGGACGTCGGCTCGATGGTGCCTGTCTGCTCGCGACCAAATGCCGCTTTTGAAGGCATCGTGAGCGGTCCGAACGGCCGTCTCGACATCTGCATCAGTAGCCGCATGGCAACTTGGGGAGGTCAGCAGCAATCCAGGATCGCCATCAAGTATGGACACTCGTACTGCGCGAAGATCTCGCCCTTTGCGGGATTCTCAATGGGTATGCTTCTTCAGGTCAACTATGTTGACGGTATGGCATCTCTGGCTAGAACGCACAGGTCTGCTGAAGTGGTCACTTCTCCTCCAGCGATCCACAGAGGATAGACTTTTGCCGCCATCATGAGTATCCTCGGGAAGGAGATGGCTGGAAGAAGTGTGGTGACAAGAGACAGCTGAGTGTAGGAGTGTAATGCGCCTCGCCTATATAGCGCCGGCCAAGGCGATCATTGATAGGACCTCATCAATGTTCTCCATCAAAATTGACTGGCGCCTTCCGGTTGGCAAAACTCCGACGAAAGCATCAGACCATTCACATATGCTCCCGCACACGTATATCCTCCTCCATACCCAATCGCCCTGCTGGAATCGTGTCAACATGGAATCCAGGCACCCAGGTCAGACCGGCTGTCATGTCGCCTGTGATCAGTGTCAGTACACGCTCCAATACTCAGCATCGATGACTTGCTAGGATCTATACCGACAATGCTAGCAGGAAAGATGACCTGGCTGCCAATACCGGGCGTATTTTGCTTCTGATTGCCGGTATCTAGCAACTCTAGGCTTCCTTCTCCCAACAATGTAGATTTTCTTGGATGCAAGAGCATGAGACATCCTGCGGCCACGCCCAGAGCCGGGCCCAGTCACAACAGCGACATGATTAGGAAGGCGGAAAAGATCGTCGTTGTTGATGTCGGTCATGGTGGGCGTACATCAGCTCGGATACCGGGTCAAGTGGAAGCTAGGATTGTCTGGAGTACATTTTCAGGCGTGAAGTGCAAAACTGCCATTAGATGGAACCCTCGTCGTGTCCCTCGAACAAGCCATCGCAGGACCTTTCTGCACCCGCCAACTAGCAGACCTAGGAGCGCGAGTAATAAAAGTCGAACGTCCCGGAGCCGGAGATTTCAACAGATACCACGACACCCGAGTAAAAGGCCTCTGCTCACACTTCGTCTGGACAAACCGAAGCAAAGAGAGCCTGGCCCTCGACCTAAAACAACCCTCCGACCTCTCCGCCCTAAAAACAATCCTCGAAAAAAGCAGACATCCTCGTCCAAAACCTCGCCCCGGGCGCAACAGAACGTATGGGTCTCGACTACAAAAGTCTCAAAGGAACCCACCCCTCTCTAATCGTCTGCGACATTTCCGGATACGGAAGTACAGGCCCCTACCGCAACAAAAAAGCCTACGACCTCCTCATCCAAGCCGAAGCAGGCTTCTTATCCATCACAGCTTCACCCGGTCAGCCGGCAAAATCCGGAATCAGCATCGCAGACATCGCCGCGGCAACAACAGCCTTCCAAAACATTCTCGCCGCGATACTCCAACGCTCTCAGAACGGTGGTCGGGGAGGTTGTCGTTTGGATGTGAGAGTATGTTAGAATGTACGACGGAATGGATGAGTTTTCACTATAATGGTGCAAACCCACCCCCGTTAGCGGGGCGCGGAACATGCGAGTATTTATCCTTATGGTCCGTTTCAATGTAAGTAAGGATGGAGTTGTCATGTTAGGAATGCAGAATAAGAGGGAATGGAAAAAAAATTTTTTGTCGAGAACATTTTGAGGAACGAGGATACTTTTGCGGGATGAGAGGTTTTCGGAATACGAGTTTGAGGTCGCAGAATCGAAGGGTTTTGAAAGAGGTGATTGAGGTTGTGTTTCTTTTTTTTTTCTGAGGAGACGGAGAGTTTGCTGGAGAAGTTGCAGGAGAATGGGATTGCGAATTCGAGGTTGAGGGATTTGGAGGGGGTTTGGGAGCATCCGCAACTTGAGGCTAGGGAGAGGTGGGTGGAGGTTGAGACGGAGAATGGGATGATTCCGACTTTGAAACCGGCGGGTGCTCCGGATGGATGCGAGGTGAGGATGGATGCTGTTCCGAGGGTTGGGCAGCATAGTGAGGCGATATTCAAGGAGTTTGGGATCGAGAGGTAGATGTTGCCAAGGATTTTTTGCATCTGGTTGGAATTCTAGGCTGCTACTGTATTACTCTAGGCTCTGGGGTATCTCTAGGGGCCATGGGTTTGTGTTGCGCAGTCAAAAAATATTGCCACGCCGATATCCTGAAGCGAGCGCGATTTCGAACTCAGGATCATGATCTTATCTGCCTCCCTCCACTTCGCGATTTTGAGCTCTTCGATCGCGGCACGCCAGAGAGGTCTTTGATATCCGTACGAGCTGACCACTAGTCGAATCTCGCTATGAGCATATCCATCTGATCCTCGATGTTCTTCAATCCAGTAATAACATTCGTATCAGGACCTTTACCGGGCGTCCAAGCAGCGTGCGCGAAATCAATCATTTTGACCGCATGCGTCGTAGGCAGGGACTCCTCCTCCTCCTCTTCTTCCTCCTGAGATTTCTTGACTTCGAAAGTCGTCGGCGCGCGCTCATCCACCCTCGGAGTTTTCGGATCGCCACCCATCAGCGTATCCAACGCATCAGCATCACCCTCATACACGATCAGGATACTCGCACTATACATCCTGGACTCCGATCTCTCCAGACTGTGTCTCGCCTTCGTAATCTCCGCCAAAATCGTCTCAAGAAGTTCCCTCGCATCCTCTTTCCTGACGGCGCCGGCGCCAAGACTACTGAAAAAAGTCGCAAACCCATCCTTCACATTCTCCGCATTGAACTTCCGCCCGTAGAATTTATCGTAAATGTCAAAAGAATTTCCATTCCACACTTTCATGCCCGCGATTCGGAAGTTTAGAGATCCACTCGTCGTTTCCGCCGCCACTTTGTCGAGCCGCGAAGCTTTCTCGGCTTTCGTCTGCTCCGGATCGTACAGCACGGCGCCAAGCTTGAGATCCATGACGTTGGCACGTTTGAAGCCGTGTTCGAGGTTCTCGAGCACGATGGCGGTCTCGGAGGCGATTTTCTGGCCGTGGAGGAGGTTTTGGTCTTTTTGGTCTTGCGTGAGTGCTTCGTCGGATGCGGCTGTGACGGCTGGAATGGTGGCGGGTGCGCCGAGCGAGAGCGTGCCCATGAATGTTGGCATTAATTCGTAGAATTTCGGATGGTGTTGTAGGCTTTCTTGGTAGAATGCGATCTCGGCTTGGGTGCATGGTTTGATGATCAGTTCGCCGGACTCGTCGGACAAGACTCCATCGTGGCCTGCAGCGGCGTGCTCGAAGGCTTTCAGCTTGGCTGAGTCCAGCTTGGGCGCTGCGTTGGAAGCCATGATGATATGATGTGCTTCTCCCTTCTGCGTGAGAGAGCGTTGCAAAGAGTGGACGTGTCGTCGAGTTGAAGAGTTGGCAAAGTAAATGGATGTGGCGGCGGCGACGGCAACGATAATTAAATATGAGGTGCAGTGGCCTGCGATCTTCACATGGCAGCTGGGAATCCTGGTCGAAAGCTTGGCGCCGACAACTGCAGGGGTGGCAAGCGAGCGAGCGAGCGTTACACCGACATGAGGCTATCTCGGCGCCTGTTTCGCGCTTGCTTGATCGATTCTCAGACAGGCAAATATTTGCTCGCTACGTGTTGAGATACATCTCGTATTGCATGAACCGATGGTCATACAAACGTTGACTTATGCCTCCACCTCCACCTCCGCCCCCATAACCCCAACAGCATCAAGATCAATTTCAGGCTCCCTCGCCCTCACCCAAATCTTGGCAGCAGGATTCGCAAGCATGGTCACCCCAAACTCCAGCCAGTCCGCATCTTTCGGATCCTCGAACTTGAAGTCATACTTGACGATCAAATGCATCATCGCAATCTTGACTTCATTCGCCGCGAAGAATCTTCCGGGACAAGCATGCTTGCCGTGCCCGAAAGCCGTGAATTCGGGACAAGTACTGACGAGGAGACTGCTGTTTTGAAATGGTGTCTGCTTGCGCCGCTCTACGAATCTCCAGGCATTGAATTGATCGTGGTCATCGCCCCAGATGTCAGGCGACCACATTTGGTGCGAGGATACCGCAGTGTCTGTGCCTTTGGGGAGGTTGAGTCCGCCGGGGAGAGAAACGTTTCTGGTTGCTTTGCGCGCCATGAATACCATTCCAACCGGCTTGAAGCGCTGGGTTTCCTTCAAGAAGGAATCGAGGAGGCGAACTTCGGTTAGAGCTACTTTCTGCCAACCGTACTTCTGCAGCACTTGGATAACCTCCTCGCGAAGATGTGGAATCACATCAGGGTACTTGCAGAGGTTGAGGATAGATTGGCCGAGTAGGTCGGATGTCGTGTGAATCGCTGCGTTGGTCAGTGACAGCTGAATATCAACGTCTTTATACGGTCGTCCTTTGGCGGAGGTGCGAAACCACTCGATGCTGTCGTCCGGGACATCAGGCTTCCTTCCCTCCTTCGCTGCACGGGCAATTTCCTCATTCCTTGCTGCAATGTAAGGCTCCATGAGCTGCTTTGCCTGTCTCCGATCCTCACGAGTTTGCCGAGCGAGCGGATGGAACCTTTCAACAATCCACCAGAGAGGGCGAGGATATGACTTGACTTTATCGACAGCACCGAACAGATTGCTGGTATACTCTCGAGAGATCCGAAGCCATGTCTCGTCACTAGCGAGTGGATCGCCTACAAAGATGCGCGCAGACAATCGAGCGACCCATTTGAGGACATCCCCACGAAGCCATACTTCGTGCCACTCCTTATTATTGCCCCAAGTATCGTTCAGGGCGCCAGTCATCTCTCTGGAGATTGGAATGGTAAATCGTGGGAGACTGCGAGTGAGGCCCTTCATGATTGCCTCCTCGAAGTGGCCGGGCATAGAAGTAGTACCATCTAAGCCTTTAAAGGTTTCGAAGTGGCTCAGAAAATGCTGTATCACCTGCGTTAGCCTCGCATACAGTAAAGGTAGAGTGGAAGCCGTATCAGAAGTTCAACATTATGCTTGGGACCCGATACTGGCATCCGGCATGGAGCCGCACTTCTAGTGATTGCACCTTTGCTGAGTGTTCTCATAGGGAAAGATGGGCTCTGCTTACAGTTGTCGTGAACGCGATGAAGCTGAGTCCATCTTCCTTATTGACAGCTTCAATATACTGCGGTGGAAGTAAGACTGTCTTATCAACCTCCATTCTCAAATAAAATGGCCTTTCCCCAAATTTCTTAAAGCCATCCTGTATCAGCTTCTTCGCATGAGATAGGTATTGCGTCTTGGCCTTATCACCGAATGGATCCCATGGGAATTTATTGATAGTTGGCAGCTTCGGTCGTCTCAGTCTTGCGATAATGTACTGCAAGACCTGCGCACCGAGCAAGACGGTGATCACGACTGCAGCATAGAGTCCCAGACTCGGTGCTTTTGCCTCCGTAAGCTGGGCGAGAATGTGGTGAATAGCGGCATTCGGCGCGTTGAGCTGAAGTGGCTCGCCGCTGGAGTTGAGCTCCGTTGGGGTGTCCATATTGTTGTTGATGTCGCGATAGTGAACATGTCAATCCATCGCAGACGCCGGTGCGATTATACGTGAAGTGCAAGTAATAGCTTCATCAGCTCGTATGGTTACGAGATGTCTCCGTTGCTGGGAACCCTTGTTGCGATAATCCCTGTCTGGTAATCACGACAACTTCCCGGGGGGACATTAAGGGCATGATCTAGCAAGATTTCCTGCAGTCTCTGGATCTGCCTTGCATTAGATAGTGGTTTCAGACACTTCCCAGTCAACACTCAACACCAACGGCGAATGTACTTGAGGAAATTTTGTTCAGAACAGCGGTTGTGATCCTTGTATTCCCGAGCTATGCAAGTGCTCACTATCAGCCTCCACAGTGCTTCTTGGTTGCGATGTTCCGGGTGTGCTACCTTGGCGTCTGGGATTGATTGCTCTCCTTTGGTACAGCTCGATGTTCTTCCGATCAAGGTCGTCATTACCGCCAAGCTTATGCAGCTGACACCATGATGCACCGAGTATGCCAATTGGCTAACGCAGGTTGCGAGCAGTGGCACATTGAAGCGTAAGGCCGCAGACACATTTGAAAGATTTTGCATTCACGCTGCACTACAATACATCAATACAAGGCTTCATTTCGTTCTTGATATTACCTGACTGTGGTATCCGCTTCGTAGCTCGACATCTCGGTCTGCTGTCTAGAATATGAGATCCTCGTCAGCTTCGTCTCCCAGCACGTTCTTGGTTGCACTTTGGTCCTGGCCTTGAGTGTCGTTCTCTTTGTCGCTGTCCCTCCGCTTCTTTTTTCGTTCTTCCTCTTCCTTGGCTTGCGCCCTCTCCTTCAAACCTTTTACCTTCTTCAATCTGAAGAATTCTTCTCGATCCATCTCATCCAGCTCTGAATTGATGTATTTGATCGTTCTCTCGGTCCGTGGTATGATGACGTGTTCACTGAGTCAAGGTCAGCATGGGTATAGGATGGATTACGATGTCAACGTACATGGCGTTCACTCTCCGGTTCACAATCTTTATGACCTCGTCCAGAATTACGAACGCAGTCTGCAACGATGCAAGCTCGACCAGCGTCTCGACTGCGCGTGTATATGTCTCTCGGCACTTTTGTACCTGCTGACCACCCTTTCCAAGACCAGTCATTGCGTATTCGCTGACACCTTCTTGCTGAAAACTTTCAAAGGTTGGCAGAAATACACCAGACACATTCTCCTGCTTTGTTCGCACGCGGAACTTGGCTTGCCGCGCTGACTCTACAATCTGATATGCAAATCCAGTATTTCCAACGGCATACGTGACTTCGGCCAGCGAGAATGCTGCTATCTGCATCACGCGACCCATCTTTCGTTTCGCTTCATCGATTCGGCGTGTAATTTCTCGAAATCGCTTGGTGAGGGCTTCGGACTTGCGCTTGAGCAGATCGTGGCCGATTTGGGCGCCTTTCAGCTTTGACTTCATCTGCGCAAGAGACTGACGGGTCGGGAAGACGGCTTCTCTGTCCTATAAGCGATAGCATTGTCAGCTGCGATCGTGACGTCTGGTAGCAGAAGCTATGCGCACCTGGCCCGACATGTTGGAAAGATGTCGTAGGTGCAATTACGATGAAAGGGAGATGTTGTGATGCCGAAGGTCAGACGGTATGTTGAGTACGATTGGTTCCGCATGTGAAAGCGAGGGCAAGTGAAGTGGCCTGGTGGTGTCAATGAGGGAGATGCAAGCCCCAGCTCCCGGGAAGCTTGAGGGCAAAGTGGAGCATGGCGGAGCGGATCAACGAAAGAAAGCCAACCTTAAATCTCAGGCTTCATTTTCGTGCCGGCAGTTGCCGCCTGGCATCGCGCGCATAGCGCGTGCCCTTGAGAAGTTCGCCGGGCTCGTTCTTGCCATGATCAAGAGCCTTAGTTTCTCATCCCTCGGCTTGCCAACACGCCGCAAGTCTGGCGGCCCCAACGAGTTCCTCACTATGGCAAACCTCGCCGCGACCACGAAGACTGCACCGCCGCAGCAACAATCCATGCTCTACCTCATCTCGCACAATGACGAGATCTACGAGAACGATATTTTGCGCAGCGCTGGCAACGTGAGGGCTTGGCTGGACTATGCACACTTCAAGCGGCAACATGGCACGTTGCTCGAGCAATCATTCGTGCTCGAGCGCGCCTGCAATGCGCTGCCCCGAAGCTACAAATTGTGGAAGATGTATTTGGAGCTGCGCGCAACCCATTTGAAGGGCAGGAATCCGGCCAAATGGAAGGCGGAATACCAGAAAGTCAATGCCCTGTTCGAGAGAGCCTTGGTGCTGCTCAACAAAATGCCGCGCATTTGGGAGATGTATCTGGAGTTTCTCATGTTACAGCCGCTCATCAGCTTCACCAGACGGACCTTCGATCGTGCACTACGAGCGCTGCCCGTGACACAGCATGGTCGCATATGGAAGCTCTATAGACCCTTTGCGACCAGCGCAGGTGGAGAGACGGCGGTCAGGGTGTGGAGGAGATATATCCAGCTGCATCCCGAGTACATCGAGGACTTCATAGAGCTGTTGGAACGGGAAGGCCGCTACACAGAGGCCGTGCAGCGCTATATTGAGATCCTGAACAATTCGAAATTCAAGAGCAGGGAAGCAAAAGGTCCGTTTCAGCATTGGACCGAAATGCTGGAGATTTTGATCGATCATGCCCGAAAAGTGCCGAACCCCGTACCATTACTAGATGGTCGCGCAATCGACGTCGAGACCATTGTGAGATCAGGCCTTGAACGCTTTCCGGACCAGCGAGGCATCCTCTGGGTAGGCCTGGCCAGATACTACATCAACCTGGGCAATTACGAACGCGCGCGAGACATCTTCGAGCAAGGCATCACAACCGTCATGACAGTCCGAGATTTCAGTGTTGTGTTCGACACTTACGCCGAAGCAGAGGAAGCCCTGATCTCAATCAAACTCGAAGAATCTGCCGCGCGACAACAGAAAGGCAAGGTGGATGAAGACGCAGATCTTGATCTCGATATTCGCATGATGCGCTTTGAGCAACTCATGGACCGCCGGCCTTTCCTGGTGAATGACGTGCTCTTGCGACAAAATCCTCACAATGTCAATGAGTGGCGGAAACGTGTTGCTCTATGGGGCGATAACAAGCAGATGGTGGTGCAAACTTATGCAGACGCGATTGCTGCAATTGCACCAAAGAAAGCCGTCGGCCGCTTCCACGAGCTCTGGGTCAACTACGCAAAATTTTACGAAGCTGGCGGGGATCTCACGAACGCGCGGATCATCATGGAGAAAGCCGTCAAGGTACCATACAAATCAGTTGCGGAGCTTGCAGAATGCTGGACCGAATGGGCGGAGCTAGAGCTTCGGAATGAGAATTTCGACCAGGCCGTCAACATTATGGCGACCGCGACCAAGGCACCAAAGAGGAGCAACGTCGACTACTTTGACGAGACGCTTTCGCCGCAGCAGAGAGTGCATAAATCTTGGAAACTATGGTCTTTCTACGTCGATCTTGTGGAGTCTGTATCCTCGTTAGAAGAGACGAAGAAGGTTTATGAGCGGATCTTTGAACTTCGCATCGCCACGCCGCAGACAGTCGTCAACTATGCCAACCTGCTCGAAGAGAATGAGTACTACGAGGAATCGTTCAAAGTCTACGAGCGCGGCCTCGACCTCTTCTCGTATCCTGTCGCCTTTGAACTCTGGAATCTCTACCTCACCAAAGCAGTTGACCACCGGATATCCATCGAAAGATTACGCGACTTGTTCGAGCAAGCGATTGAAGGGTGTCCACCTCGCTTCGCCAAAACACTCTTCCTGATGTACGGCGCGCTGGAGGAGGAGCGTGGTCTTGCACGACACGCCATGCGGATATATGAACGCGCAACACGTGCTGTTGCGGACGAAGACCGCGCCGAGATGTTCGAGTTCTATATCACTAAGAGTGCTTCGAACTTCGGACTCACGTCAACGCGATCGATATACGAACGCGCAATCGCTGCTTTACCAGATAGGGAAGCTTCGTCAATGTGCATAAAGTTCGCAGAAATGGAGCGTCGGCTCGGCGAGATCGATCGCGCACGAGCCATTTATGGCCATGCATCACAATTCTGTGATCCTCGCGTTAACGCTGAATTCTGGCGGAAATGGGAAGCGTTTGAAGTACAGCACGGCAACGAAGACACTTTCAAGGAAATGCTGCGAATCAAGAGATCCGTGCAGGCCCAATTCAACACGGACGTCAACTTCATTGCATCACAAGCAGTGGCAAGACAGCAAGCTGCCAGTGGTCAGACAAATGGAGCTGCAGAAGACAATGACGAAGTAGAGATGTCAGGCGAGAAAGTCGATGCCATGGCTGCTCTTGAAAGACAAGCAAGAGCGCCGGCCGGCTTCGTTGCAGCTTCGAGCGGTCCAGAAGGTGGTAATCGGCCAAAGGTCAACCAGGATCAGGAGAATCGTGCTGTTCCAAACGCTGATGAGATTGATATTGACGATGACCTTTAGAGTAGGCGAGTTGCTACGTTACAGCGGAGCGGTATCCATAGCCATCTCGAATGGACGGCAGTATCCTCATCCAGACCTATCGGGCATGTTACACAAGAACTTTGTCTTGGTAGTTTGCCAAGTGGTGTAGCGAGCTGCACTGCCAATGTTCTAGAGTCGTATTTTCGCGCTGGGGACGGCAGGATTCGTTAAAAATACATAGCGTGGCTGAGCTCACCGGTGCAGCTTCAGCCCCATCTGCTTGCATCTGCATTCTTGTCGCTCGCTCAAACGAACGACATGAGAGCAGACAATGTCACAACACCGCGAGAGTGATGAGGCCTTGAATTCCAGGCAGCGCATGAGCTTGCACGCCTTACGCACAATCACCTCACCAGCGATCCGGACAAAACGAAAACTGGCCCGCCGTCGCACGAAGTTGCAACCATTCCATCACGAGCCATTGACGGACCCAGCAAGGCAAATCAGATTGTTCCGCATCTTGCCTGAGAGTACGGATACTCAACTTAAGCTGCAATTGGAAACACATGACCTTGATGCGGACCTCGCGAAAACCGGCATTCCCAATGTCGCACCTCCCTTCGTCGCCGTATCGTACATGTGGGGTATCAAGACTAGAGTACAAAGCATCACAGTCAACGGCAAGTCGCTGGATGTCACAGCCAATTGCCGTTATGCGCTCTGGCAAGCCTTCCGGTGTCCGCTCGTACCGCTGGATGGCCATATATGGGTCGACAGCATCTGCATAAATCAAGGCGACCTGCGAGAAAAGTCCGAACAGGTGAAGATTATGGGGTCCATTTATCGCAAAGCAACGAATGTTCTCGCTTGTACTGGAAATCATAGCGACGATAGCGAGTACATATTCGAGGTCCTGAACGACCTACAAGCGACTAGATGGCCGTGGCCGAGCGACCGCGGCGGCAGTCTGCAGGAGCGACTCGGCTTCAGCACTTCTGACGACGACGAAGCATATGGTCGCTTCGTCCTTGGTTTTCAAGAATTTGAGCAGCGAGCCTATTGGAACCGACTCTGGATCGTGCCTGAATTATCTCTGGCAACATCCATCACTATCCTTTGCGGATCGGACTCACTCTCTCTAGGCGCCGTCAACGACCCGCAATCCTTCTACCATGGCCTCCTGGACATTGCCCGACAAGTCGGCAAAGCGGTATCAGAGCATGATGATTTGCCGATGACCAAGCTTCTCTGCTCCATCAGCGGCGAGACACTTCATCGCTACAAAAATCGCGGTGCAACCGATCGAGGCTACTCCCTCCTCGTGGCACTGAGCGAATTTCATTCCTGGCAATGCACAGATACCCGGGACAGAGTGTACGCCTTTCTGGATATTGTGAAATGGCCACCTCGTTTGCCTCGAATAGAACCAGACTACACAATCACTTGCGCAGAACTGGCGAGGCGCTTGGTACCTATGGCCATGATCGAAGGCTGGCACATTGCAGCAAAACGGCAAGACAAGGATTTGAAGCTCATCTTCCAACAAGCGCTTCAATTGAGAGATTCTGAGGCGCGGGAAGTCTGGCAAGATGTTGATGCTGCGGCTGTCTGGAAGTATTATTGCCAGAGCGGCAATGAGTGGCACACGACTGGGTATTCTGAGGCCTTGAGCTGGAGAAATGGAGAGCAAGGATGACGACCGTGGAGTGCAGCGCCACTTAGAATGGCACCAGCTTAGCCGAATATGCATGTCTTTGGGAAGTCGACCGGTATCGTTACCAGCTTCTGTAATGGACTTTTGCCGCGAAACAGGGCTACATATCTGGCAGCGGTATCCTAGCACCATGAGAAGGCTCCGAATAGACATGCTTGCCGTGGGCATGCGGAAAATCCTTTGTCCACGCAGCAGAGACGTCAGTCATTGCGAGGATAGGAATACAGTATTTTCCGGACTGAGTCGCCTGAGTTCATGCTGCAGCAAGCGTTTCTCTCCAACACACGAGCGCAATTGGACAAATTTAATCATGACCAATATCGCTGGAGCACATCCTCTCAGTTCTGTTCAACCCGAAGAGCAGAAAGAAAAGAAATGAGACGCTATGAATCCGATTCCGATGTGATATCGAAGAAACGGGAATGAACGCTCGAGAGGAGAGGCCTGGGCAGTGGATTGAGAGCCAAAGGGGAAAGATCGAGGAACTCGCAGAAGACTCGTGCATTTTTAACACGTTGTCCATCTCCGATCGGAGACATTAGATGATCGACCGCAGAATCCCACATATAGCCAAAATCACACCACTTATCCAGCCCTCCATGCCATCCTATATATAATGAACTCTCTTCTCAACCCCACAGCCTCAAAACAAGGACATTTCGCAAAATCCTTGTCCCAATTCAAAAGGTAGATATATATTTCTTTCATTATTATATTGTGAACGATCTGATCTGACTATTCCCTCTTATCGTCTTCTTCAGACTTGTTTCTCTTACGTTGAGAGGGTAGAATATCTTGTAGTGGAATCTCCGTTTAATGACAGTCTTTGTTCTCTAGGAGTTACCCACATCGGCGTGGCGTGGCGTGTAGCTTTGAATGAAATTAGAAGCTGGGAAGGAGGATGTAAGATGTTTGGTACGATACCCATTCTTAGAGAAAGGGAAGAGAGGTGAGGTAATAGTAATAGGCTTGCGTCGTTAATAGGAAGGAAGTTTTTTTTTTATCTAAATGTAGTAGGTAAAACGTCTTTGTATTATTGAGGAAGTTGTGAATTATGATTATAGCTAGGCTAGACTAGATTGATTCTGATTAGCTCGGATAGAGCAGTTGCTAATAACCTGGAAGAGGCAGTGTAGGTTGCATAGTAGGGCTATAAAAGTCTAAGATTAGGTGACGGCTATTTATGGTAGTTATAGGTGTTCATCCGGATCTATGGATAGATAAAGCACAGCAGTAATGGACAGGACTCGAATAAGTGCCTTTACCTCTGCATACGAACGGAGTTTGGACACCTGGTACTTTCCTCCATTGCTTATATTGTTGGTGCCGCGAAGTATCGCGAAGCTGTGGTCATCCCGGTTTATCCTTGTCACAAGGTCTGTTCAGATCTTGTGTTGGCTGCATGTGCCCTCGACGCACGCGTCTATTGGAAGCTGCCGATTCTGAGCTCCTGACCAATTCACATGTCCATATTTGTACGGCTAGACTCGGGATTCGGCTTTGGTGAGAGCACATGCAAGTCGGCTCTTCTACCGGCGCGTGATCCGAATGAGCAAGACAAAAACACCATCTCTCGACCATGTTTCTCTTCTTCTCGACATCCACCACCGACTCAGTTCACGGCGTGGGACTGTTGCGTCTCATCTCTCATCTATCCTGAGTCAATGACTTGGTCTAGGAGAGGGGTGCCTCGTTGGAGTGCCAATTATCCGGTGACTATTGGGAGAACTCTCGTATCGGCACGCGGCGACCATTTTGCGACCAGCGACCACTGCAGACGGCCCGGCCGGCTCACAGTCAGAGATATCGTCGCTTACTGGGAACATCATCCATAGTCATACGCCGTATGACCAGCTTCGTACCTCTGTGGTCTCGGTTTCTGTCTATCCTGCATCGCCGATTGATACCCGATAGCCACGGCGTGAGGATGCGACTATCGGTCCACGGCCAGGTCGCAATTTGCGCTGCGATGTGGACTACAAGATTGTCGATCATCGGAGCAGCATATCTGCCTGCCATGCCATGAATTCCTTCGCCGGTCGACAGAGGCCATGGTTTTCGAAGTGATCACCAAGCATTAATTTCATTCATGCTCAATCCGCTCACTAGTCCTCCCTCTCCAAAAAGCTCGGATCAAGCTCTACTTTCTTCTCGAATTTCTCCCACCAAGCTTGGAAAGCTTTGAGAGGAATAGTGTCGCTTCCAAAACTGGCGAGAAAATTGAAGGCGTTCCCAATAATGCGCTGCGCAAGGACTTTCGTGGCGACTGTTGCAGGAGGCGTGTTGGCCACGCGTACCATGGCCGTGGAAACATTCGCTGCGCCTGCGGGCTGGCCACCACTTTTCAACGTTGCAAGCTGAGCCTCGACTTGTGGAATGGGCTCGATAGAGACACCAACCACGATTTCTCCACCTGCAGCATTCCCAGCGGCTTGCGCGGTCGGGTCGTCGATCATGGCGTTCTCGTCTAGATTCCCAGACCTCGGACCAGATACTTTAAAGATTGCGCTTTCTTTCCCAGGTCCGATGCCACCCAAAAGCTTGAACTCTTGAGATGGAGGGATTTGAACGTATACCGTAGCTGCAGTGCCCTCTGGGAGAATGAGTCCAGGCAGTAGAAATACGACTATATGGCTGAAAGCTGGTGCCGGTGGGATCTTGAAGGCATATTGGGCTTCTGTTATTGCTTGAGGCTGTGCGTCAACAGGTCGACCGGAGATGATGAGGCCAAACATGCTGCTGATGTTCTGCGTGTCGAGGGTACTGAAGAGGGAAGAAAGGAGTCTCGACTTGCCGATTGAACGCTATTTGACCTGCACACAGCGCAAGAGCCCTCTTCTGATCCTCATCTGCGTTTGAAGTGAAGTGTCTCGGAAGAACTCGATGCGAGGAGAAGGTTCGAACACAGCCGAAGTTCATCCACCTTGACAAGGCTGGACCCTGCATCTTCAGCTCTCGCTCTGACGCTCAAGCCAAGACCAACCACCTCCTCTCAGATCTCACGGGGAAGGTCAGCTCCCAATGACATCGGGCACAGGTTGATATACACGTTGATCTGCAAACGAGTTTGAAGAACCCGCCATGGCGTTCAACCTCAATCGCCTCAAAGACTTCATACCGAAAGAGCTCCCCAGCATCCCCTCCTGGTCATCAGCTCACGAAGAAGACGACGAATCCCGACCAGGCACCGCGCGAACCGGCGATTCGGCAGATCCCGACGCTCAAGAAACACAAGTGCCAGTCTCAATGATACTGGCAGAACCAGACCCAATCAGCTCCGGCCCCAAGAGCAATCTCGACCTCATCGCTGAATGCGACAACTTTCCCTACTACCAAACCGATCCCAAGCTTTTCTTTGCACACGTCAATACCTACTATGCCTTATACGTCAAAGACCACCCCGAGGTAGAGCTCGGTTACCTACTCCCAAGCGTGACAGAGGTGTTTAGAGGTCTGCCGGACTGGAAGATCAACGATGAAGATCGAAGTCTGACGTTGGTCACGGGCTCGACAGAGCAGGAACGGAGCAAAGTTGTGGGTGCCACGATACGTGCTATGTATGCGACAGGTCACTTCAAAGTGCTATCAAAATGGCGGGATGAGCTGTATCCTGTCTATGGGCCGAAAGGGCAGCTATTGTTCAGCATGGAGAGATCTGCGAGCGCGTTGTTCGGAATCGTGACGTACGGCTGCCATATGACGGCGTACATCAAGGGGAACGAGGCAAAAGAGCAGCAAATGAGGATCTGGGTGCCAAAGAGGGCCGCAAGCAAGAGCACGTATCCTGGCATGCTGGACAACACTGTTGCGGGTGGTATTGCGACGGGAGAGAGTCCATTCGAGAGCTTGGTCAGAGAATCTGCAGAGGAAGCAAGTCTGCCAGAGGAGATTGTGCGGAAGGGGGCAAAAGCCGCTGGTACAGTGACATATTTCCATATCCGCGATGAGAGAGCGGGTGGTGAGACGAGGCTACTGCAGCCAGAGTGTCAGTATGTCTATGATCTGGAGCTTTCGCCAGACGTGACGCCGAAGCCATCGGATGACGAGGTGGAGAGCTTCCAGCTGATGACAGTGGAAGAGGTGAAAGCTGCAATGCGGAACGGTGAGTTCAAGCCGAACTGCGCGCTGGTATTGCTTGATTTCTTCATCAGGCATGGGTATGTGACCCACGAGGATGAGAACTATATCGAGATCGTCGCGAGACTGCATCGGAAGCTGGACTTCCCTACGCCGTGAGCGCCGTTCTTCGATTTGTATGGCACGCGCATGCGACCATTCCGGCACGCAAGAAGTTGCGCCTTGGCCTGAGCTGTAGAAAAGCTAGCATCCCTCCTGTAGATGCGTGTATGTTGTGATACCCATAACGCGGCTCTTCTCTGCCGCGCCTGTGATCATGCTGTATCTCGCTTGTCCCACAACGCCTCGCTAATCGACTTTTTCTGGTTCTGCGCAAATGCCAGCCTCGAATTCCTCCCACCTCAAGCGCGCGCTCCGAGGTGATCGTTTCAAACCCATATCCAGCGCGCCGCCTACTTCTTGAGCAGCATATACACATACTCAATCTTCAGCGGACTAAGCTTCTTATACGGCCCATCAAGACAAAGCAGCAATCCCCCAAACGACACATACACCTTACTAACACCAAACAGTCAGCGTCCACTCAAACCCTCTCAACCCGCATTTCATGTCAACTCACATCCGATCCCCATCCTCCGGATCCTCAACCTTATAAACCTTC
This sequence comes from Pseudocercospora fijiensis CIRAD86, assembly GCF_000340215.1. Classification (NCBI taxonomy): domain Eukaryota; kingdom Fungi; phylum Ascomycota; class Dothideomycetes; order Mycosphaerellales; family Mycosphaerellaceae; genus Pseudocercospora; species Pseudocercospora fijiensis. Next base: position 774,293 of record NW_006921540.1, on the reverse strand, counting down.
CCATAACAAACATAATCCCACATATCCGCCAAACTCGGCTCGGTATTCCTCGGTCTCCACCCCGTCGCCGCTTCTTCTTTCGTTCCGTCTAAATTCAACGTGCTGGCGATCAACATGTTGAAAGAGTCTTGGGTTCCGATGGGGTAGAGTTCCGAGTTGATGTCCAGCGTTATCGAGGTGGTGTTGTCGTGCGATGTCCCCAAAACTCGGTGGACGCGGTCGTAGGTTTCTGTGATGAGGGTGGTGCATTGGAAGGTTTCTTCGTAGAGTTGGGCGTCGGCCATTTTTGCGGTGTGGGTGGGAGGTCAATATTGAGTGTGGGTGGGTGCAGGTGGTTTGAGGTTGAGGTTGAAGTCGTGATGCGCGCATAAAGAATGCTTGAATGCATGTGAAGAAGCATGTGGCGGGAGTAGCCGTGATGCCTGAGGCTAGAACTACTGTACTGTAAGGAGAATTTCTCCATGTCATGTCTTCACACGGCACACAACCAGAGCGACCGCACTGAGCTGCAAGCCATACTTTCTATGCATTTGCCATAGTTCATCTTTACAGTACCGTGCCGTGTCGAAGATCGCAAAACGTGCTGTACCTGATCGACCACAGCAGCTGCAGCTGCAACACATGGTCGCAACAATCTTGTTCCAACTACACTACATCAATACGTACTTGTCGTATCGTGAAGCAAAGCTCGCGAGAAGTTAGTAGGAACAGGAAATTTGAAGCGAGTCATTGATGATCTTCTCATGGAGTGCGCTATACACTATACAGGTAAGAGATCGCTAACGCTCATGCAGTACTGTCCTTCCAGCTTTTTGATCCTCCCAATAAACACTCTGCATGACTCCTCCTTCTGCCGCCGTTAAATCATCCACGTCTCAGTTTTAATTTGTCGCAAAAAATTTACTTGGTGAGTGGTCGTGGGCAGCCAAGGTTGGCGAAGTCGGTGCCGCTTAGCTTGGTGAGGACAAAAGCCAGAGCATCGACGCTTGGGGTAATGACACCGTTGAGATAAGATGGGACGGACTGAGTAGCGAGCGAATAGAGCAGGCAAGATGTGGTCTTGGCGTCAATGTCGACTGGGATAGAACCATTCTGGATAGCACCGAAGCTGATTGCGTCGAAATGGCCGTCGGCGGTGTTGCCTCCGAAGAGAACTGGCTTGAGGAGGTACATTTTCAAGATCTCCTGCGTAACCTTGTTGTTGTCGTATGGGTCGACACGGTTGGTCCAGTTTGGTGGGAGCTGCTCCTTGCCGTTGAAAGAGTAGGTTCCGTCGGAGTTCTTGGTGGCACCGAAGAAGGAAGAGATGGTAGCGTAGTCTGGTTTGTACCCGTTGGTGCCAGATGGCATGAGCTCGTAAAGGAAAGATGCGGCACCGAACAGCAGCAAGCTGAGTGGGCCGAAGTAGAAGTTGGGGTTGTTCTTGAGAGAGTCCTGGTAGCGGTCATATCGGTACTGGGCAAGACCCTGCAGGTCGTAGTTGCCGCCGGTAGTTTGGGTCATCTGGCCGAAGAGGGTGCCGTTGAAATTGAAGTTGTCACCCTGTCCAGTGAAGAAGTCGTTACGGGTGAGCGAGCTGTCAGCCTCGAACTTGTTGTGGCCGTCAAGGCCTGGCTCGCTACCGGTCAGGGCTGGGTTGACAGATGTCCTTGTGGTAGCATCACAGCCGATGGAAAGCTTCTCGGTGACAAGATCACCGTCGGTCAAGGTGAGACCGAGAAGAGCCAAAAGGTTGGCCAAGTCGTAGCCAACGTTGTAAACGTTCTGCTGAGCGTCAACGAGCTCGTTGTACGTGACGATACCGTCGTGAGCCAAGAAGTTGTGGTTGGCGGCGACGTTGAGACCTGGGCAAGGTCCACGGATGTCCTTCGAGTAGTCTGGGGCGACAAACTGATGGGCAGTGTCACCTGGAGCTGGAACTTGATAGCCACCCTTCTCGTTACCCTTGACACCGTTCTTGGCGTTGTTGTATGGGTATTGCGAGGTCACTGGGTTGGCTGGCTTGTGGTCTGCGTTGAATGGGCATTGTGCTGCACTTCCTGGACCAGAGCCGTTTTGCTGTCGTCGAATGCGGCGACGCTCAGCCTGGATCATGCGAGAGTCAACGCCAGGCATGTCCATGACGAATGGGAAGGCAGAAGCCCCCGCGAGGAGGGATGCGACGACGAAGGTCTTCATGTTGATGGTGTTTGAGTCGCTGTGATTTGGGTTGTTGACTTGAACGTGGAGAGCGATGTGAAGTGCTGATCTACAGACATATATAGTGATTTCTCAAATCTGATGAATAAATGTTTGCCTCCGAGGGAGATGCCTCTAGCCAGAAGTTGCCCTACGACTGCCCATCTCCGCATAAGGCACTCGACGCCTCGTACGCTGTCCGAGTCGGAGTATGACCCAAGGGCGTTTCCTGCAATTCGCTCGATGCAACATAGTCAGGAGTGTACAGTATAATACGGGGCGCATCATTGGCCGTCAGAGGCTTGCCTCGTTCCCGTAGCGCAGCCATCATTGTAAACGGCGTGCTTAACCGTGCATACAGGCCTCGGCAGGTAGATGAAGTGCTGGATGTGGCTGTGATCGTCGTTTAAGCTTGAATTAGGATTCCACCATACAGCACGCCTCGGACTTAGCTGACCAGGTGACGCTCGAACGCCACTGGGGCTCCGCAGTTTTTAGTCGCTAGGAGTGCTCAGCGGCGTTCGAGAATATGGATTTTCGATGCTGGTTTTCACCTGGGGCAGGTTTGAGCGGAGGCTGCAGGTTTTACGCCGGCACCCCAACAATGTAGTGGAGTTGACTACCATACTAGAGATGGCAGGTGCCACCTGTCACAGGTGTTACCTGTCAGGGTTCACCTGTCGCCACCTGTGTAAATAGACTTAGCCACAGACATCACCTACTACGACTTATGCCTCACACGCGTTACCTGTATGATTCTCTTCTCTATACTCTATTTCGCTTTCGGGGAAGGGACTCTCGTGGCGCAGACCGTCGAAAAGTAGGCAACACTACTGAGCGTTACATTCATCATAATTTGGGGGTCACAGCTTTCCGTAGGCCAGAGCTGCTGTTCTCTTCGTGCCCTGAGTTTCAGGTAGAAAATACGTCAGAGGATACATACCGCAATGGTCAAGTGAGCAACTTTCACGGATCGAGGTATTCCATATGGCCAAAATCTGGGAAGTAAAATGCAGTTTGTCCAAGCAATTCTCAAGAAAGCGGAAGCTTCGCCGCGACTGCTAGGGCTCCGTTGTGAATGCGACAAGGCGTTCAAATCCTCTGCCACTCATGGCTTATTTTCAATCGCTCGAGATCCTGTCCGGTGAGCGGTGATGCTTGATGATGGCGTGAAATGGAATTGGAAGGAACGGCGCGTGTCCTTGCGGCTGAGGGGAAGACATGGGGTGCCTGCAGGTCCAGCGAATAAAGCTCCTAAACATCACCGAGGCACTTACTGTAGAGGCAGATCTTTGGCTCATGGCGCATTAACGCATCGGGCAGGAGGAGTGTGTGACTACTGCAGTCGATAGGCGAATATGTCGGTACACACTGCGACATATCATTGGAGGTGCACTATTGATGTTTGGATCTTACAAAACACCCAACAGGATTGGCCGACAAACTTCGCAATAGCGGGTCCAGCAAAGCGAAGTCATGCAGCCAGCTCACGTTGAAAGGCGTGAAAGTCTCGCGCTGAAGCGTGGCTTCGTGCCCGTGCTTTAGATGGTCGCAGCAGAGCAGGAATACGCGGTGTCCTAGCATCGCTCGAACACGCGGTAAAGGCCTTTGAGGTTGGCAACTTCGATAGTGCCCTTAAGCAGGCATTTTGTAGCCACCAGCCTGGCCTTGAACGCCGGGAACAAGACGTTCTCAACTGCTCGATGGACTTGTCGTCGTCTCTCTGCGATATCTTCATCCTCCGACTCTCCATCTTCGGGGGCAGGTGGCAATGACTCTGGCGCATAGAAGCTTGCTAGCTCGCGAAGAAAGCTCTGGAAGCAGCCTTTCTCGTCTGTCCAGTCAACATGTGGTCCTAGCCTCAGCAGGAAGTTGGGAAGTTTGGCCATCGATGGTGCGTAGCCCTTGATCAGGAGCGGAATGGTTAGGAGGTCGCCATCTGCAGTAATTTCCATCGAGAAGTATTCCAGAAGCATGTCTTTACGAGACATGAGCTGGTTGGCCACGGCCGATACAACGTTGTCCCAGTCGAATTCCACGTTTTGCGGCTCTAACGTTTTCGCGTGTTGGACTGCAATCTGGAGCAGGTCATGCAAGGCCAATGGAGGGTTTAACCGGATCGACCCAAAATTGCCGAAGTCTGTCAGGCCAAGCTGGTAAAAATATTCCGCGGCAACCATTCCATAGTCCACGAGGAAGAGACGCACCCCGCCCTGAATAGCGGCGATGCGCTTGCACTCGTCTGCTATACCGACAAAGGTATGGTTGGCAAATGTGTCTGTAAGCTCATTATGCATGTTCTCTCTCACCGAGGCTCTCAACTCTTTGATGGTGGTCAGACGGCATATCGTAGGCTCCTTGTCCGTATACTCGTATTCCATTCCATTCGAGGCATGTTCGCGGGACGGAGACGACGCTCGCTGTGCTGATGGAAGCATGGCTGTAATTTTCCTCGTCTTCGCGTCCGTCCTCACGAGGTTGTTCTCGTACGGCTTTTTCGATGCAGTCTGATGAGACGTCGGAGGTCGCTTTTCGCCAGCAGTCGAAGTCGACGGAGTTTCAGGGAGTGTATTCGCTTTGGATATGCTAGGTGTCCTCGCGCCGCTCAGCAGACTCTGCGTCATAAAGGTCCTGCTTGTATCGACCTTTCCAAGCCTCGTGCGGACTTCCTCGCAGACGAGCTCGACGATTTCCTCTTCGTTCAGGAAGTTGACTTCTCGCTTTGTTGGGTGCACATTGACATCGACACGTGCGGCATCGATCTCTAGGCTAAGATAGACGAAAGGCTTGCTGCCTTTCGGAAGGAAGACAGAATACGTCTGCTCCAATGCTTTCTTGATCGCTGACGATTCGACAGATCTGTGGTTGATGAAGAGTAGGAGTGTAGTTCGCTTGCCACCATAATTGGCGTTGCTGACAAGACCCTTTGCAGTGAACCCATACGGTTCATTGGAGATCTGGAATTCGATGAGCTCATTTGCGACAGTTGTGCTGTGGGTGAGACGGATGCGATCACGGATTGAGGCGTTGGCAGGTACAGCAATACCAAGACCGGCTTCACCATGCTTCTTGCACGAGAATGCAACACCTTGACAATGAACTGAGTACTTGCCCACCAGCTCGGCAATCTTTGCATACTCCTCGCTGGCAGAACGGAAAGCGCGTCGCCGGGTCGGCACATTGTAGAAGAGATCCTCAACAGCAATCTGCGTGCCTTGCCGTCCCGCACAAGCCTTGGGATCAGCAGATTGGCCGGGCTTTGCAGGTGTCAGTTTGCCACCAGCATAGTGAGCTTTCCAGGCACAACTAGAATCTGCTGTCTTGGTCGTGACCGATAGATGTGCTATGTGACTGATGCTGGCGAGCGCTTCGCCTCGGAATCCATACGTGCCAATGGCCTGCAGGTCTTCAAAAGCCTTGAGCTTTGATGTGGTGAAGCGCTCGCACAGGATTGGCATGTCGTCCTTGCTTATGCCGCAGCCATTATCGGTGATCTGCAAGAGTTTGAGGCCCCCTTCTTTGACGAGAATCTCCAGGCTTGTCGAGCCGGCATCCACTGCATTCTCGATCAACTCTTTCAGGGCATGCACCGGTGCAACAATGATTTCTCCCGCAGCGATCTTGTTCACCACATCCTGCTCAAGAGCCCTTATGCGGCGAGGTGCTTGCAACTCATCCGCTTTTCGCTTTGTGCCGCGCGGCGGCGACGAGGTCATTGGCGGGTCCATCTCACATCGATGCGGTGTTGATATAGATGGTGATGGTGATGGTGATGGTGATGGTGATGGTGATGGAAGTGGGAGGGAGGAAGTTGTATGGACGCGACGCGCTTCTCGGCTACGAGTCCGATTGGCGAGAGCTTGCAAGGACAGACTCCACTTCTCTTTCACAGCACAGCAGGCATGCTCTTCAACATTCTGCCCAGACATCGCAGCGTGTGTCTCATGAGCAGATGGCGTTCAGAAAGCGCAACATCTCAATCGGCCGTTCGCCGAACTCTACATCAACCGAATCACCTGCGGCCAATGTTCCTGGAGTGCGCCCGTCGCCTCTGACATCGCATTCGGTCACTTCTACTGGCACTGCATCGCTAGATGGTTTGCTTGGTGGTCACTCTGGCCTTGCGCTAGGGAACAGCCTCCTGATCGAAGAAAGCGGAACCACAGACTTCGCAGGAGCACTTCTCAAGTACTATGCGGCTGAGGGCATATGCCAGGGCCACGTCCTGCATGTTGTTGGCCTGGGTGAAGGTTGGGTGCGGGAATTACCCGGCAAGGCGGAAGAGAAGAGCAAGGACAACCTTGCCAGATCAGCAGCCGACGAAGAGAAGATGAAAATTGCTTGGAGATACGAGCGATTTGGCCAAGCTGGGGAAAGAGGTGCGTAGGTTGTAGCGGCATGAGGTGAGTGTTCGAGCTGATGGTAGGTACAGCTCTTCCGGATCGAACAATCACACCATCACCAAGCAGTTCTGCTACGTCAGAGATTCCTTTCAATCACACATTTGACCTGAGCAAGCGTCTTGCAACACTGGCAGACGCAAGAGTCAATCACATTCCAATATCTCCTTCTTTCACTTTCGATGTGATTATCCAGTCTGTCCTGCGCAATCTCAATACTTCGCCGGATGCAGCGATCCATCGGCTGGTAGTCCCATCTATCCTGAGCCCAGCCATGTATCCGCCGACTTTGAGCAGGCCAGAAGCACTTCTTGGCTTCTTCCGGGCTTTGCGGTCTCTACTTCGACAGTTCCCAAGCAGATTGACTGCGATGGTCACATTGCCTCTGGAACTTTATCCGAGAGCATCTGGTATGGTTCGGTGGGCAGAGATTCTCAGCGATGGTGTCATTGAGCTCACACCATTCCCACACCTCATGGATGCTTCAAACAGCCTAGCAGAAAGCGGCGGCGCACGCGGGAATGAGGAGCAGCCGCAAGGTCTGGTACGATTTCATAAGCTTCCGGTCAACTCTGAGCGCGGTGAGGGAGGAGCAGGTGCTGGAAACAGCATAGGCGAAGATCTAGCGTTCACGGTTAGCAGACGGAAGTTCGTCATTAAGCCCTTCTCCTTGCCACCTTTAGAGGGAGATCAAGAGGCGCAGAAGGACGCCGGGAGGGTCACTGCGAAGGATGTGGAATTTTGAGAGGCCTTGTGCAAGGACGGCCCCTGCATGCCTTGAATATAGTCGTTGAGCCGCAGTGGGATCGCATCATGTGCGCGTGGGCGAAGAAGCGGTTAAATGACGGTCACATCGCTCCTGAGCGCGCACCACTATGGAAGAGAGGTATGGGTATTGAAGTCGCTGCCAAAGTGAAGTCTGGTTGGGAGCACTCAGTAAGTCTCGGATTCTCCCTCATATGGAGCAATCGGCTGATTGATGATCAGTTGACTAAGGACCTCGCGCAACTTCGTCCCAGTAAAGAAGATGCCGATGCCGATTCCGATGCGGACTGATGGGCTTTGAAGCAGAAGACGTTTCTCGTTCAATATCGCCGCGTAACATAAAAGTCTGTGCATGTACGAACGGCAATGGGAGAGGCCTAGGTTTCGATGTTGTCATGACCTCGTGAAGGACAGCACGCAGACGAAAGTACCAGCTCAATTGATGTCAAGACGCGATGTTTCAGGTATCGCAGCATTCCCGTGAACTATTCCACATAAGAATCTCCAACAACCGCCAATGTGAGGGAATATTTTGATGCAAGCAGCTATCCGAACGTTAGAACTAGCGAGCTCATCCCTACAGCTGTCCCCACAGCACCGTTTGACACACACATGCACGCATTCGCCAACCTGGATCGGCGCCTCCTTACCCTCAACTTCCATCATCTTCCCACAACGACGACGACACACTCATTATGGTCGGAAACGCAGACGACTTACGCACCCTCCTTGAATCTCTACCCCAAGAATTATACGAAAAGATCTACAAAGACACCTTCACTGCCACACCCGGCTCAGGTCATCACTCCATACCAAGTTGACAAGTCTCGTGTGGTAGCAAAGTCACAAGTTCACCTGCTCAAGATCGATCGCGCATCACGTGCTCTCTTCACGCAATCCTACTACTGAAACACCACCTTCATCGTTTACGGCGTCAAGACATGCCTAGACTGGTCGAAATGCATCCCTATCGAGACATTTCAGATGATTAAAGATAGTCGATGCGTATCTAGGCGTGGAGAGCATGGTGGAGGCGCTGGGATGCTTTCCTCCCTTGCGGACTTCGTCGAGGACTGTATGAACGATCTTGAGGACAGACTCATCTTAAGCTTCATACGAGGCGGCGCGGAAGTGGATAGACGGCTGAAGCATCTTGATACGGTGGTGAAGGTGGGTTATGAGTTGGAGGTAAGTGAGCTAGTCGTTACTAATGTTGTGCGTTCCTCACGCGGATGTTGGAAATAGGTTACGAAGGATATTGAAGGGTTCTGTGCCCAACCTGCGACGCATTGAAGGTCACACGGATCGTGGTGGCGCCGGATTTTGCAATCATCTGCCAGCAAGCTTGACACTGTTACAAGGACGCCTATTAAGAGGCACAGCATAATTCTAGGAAGGAGCAATCGTGAATATCAACAGATCACATGACTAGGCCGAAATCATAGCCACGACCCCAAACAACCACCTCACCCAAACCCCTTCACTTCTTCTTCCTTCTTTCAAACTCCCCGATCCATCTCTCCACAACCGCCGCAATCTCCAAATTATTCCTCTCCACCATAAAAAAGTGCGCATTTCCAAAAATCCCTTTCTCCCAAAGTTTAATCCACGTAACATCCTTGACTCCAGCCTGCTGCAAAAACAACGAAAAGCAATGATCGTATGTAACATGCGGACTCGCATCGGCTGTCAAAAAGACATAAGGAACTTGGGCGATATTTGGGAGGGTATGTATTGTAGCGTTGGGATTCTGGATATAGCAGGATCTTTGAGCGGGGGAATCTTCACCGATGAGGATTTTATTCAGGTCGGAGGAGGAAGTGATGGGAGGGGAGTAGGTGATGGGTGTACGGGTTAAACCGTATTCTCTTGTCACGTATCTGTCTCCAGCAGCGGAAGAGTTCCCAGACCACCATTGGAAGGGAATATTGCCCGGTTCGAGATTGATGTTGGCTTTAACTAGCTCGGGACATTCGTCGGACATCAGGACTGTGTAGGTCCCGGCTGCGGAGTGGGAGATGAGATAGGATTTTCCGATCAAGGATAGAAGTTTGCAGCCGGCGGCTCGCATGGAGAGTTCTTGGCTTGTGGAATTGGTGGTTAGGGGGACGACGGATGCCATGAAGGCGTCGAAGATTGGGTCGCCGCGGGTTCCGTTGCCGGGCCATTGGGTGTGGTTGATGGCTTGGGGGTAGGCGGCGTAGATTTCTGGTGCGGTGAATCCTGCTTGCATGTTGGAGTCTGTGGTGCCGATTCGCAGCGGGTATTTTTCTAAGTCGTTCTGGCCGCTACGGCCGTTTGCGGTGATGTCGAGGATGTAGACTTGGTAGCCTTGATCGAGGAAGTATGATGCCCAACCTTTGCGGTTGTCAGGCGTGTTCAACCATAGCTGTTTGGCCGTCAGCACTGAATTGTGACGTGGAGAGGAGAGGGATTGGGCAAGCATACGGAACCGGAAGGAATGCCAGCGGACAAAAAGACAATTGGAGTTGCTTTTTTCGATCCGTGCACTGATGTAAGCTTCTCCACATATATCTGGTCAGAGTATATGCTTGTTCCTTCCGTGCTGTTGTAGACCTCGTAGTGCCCGCCAATGTAGAATGTGTCCCGATGATATGCACTCTCGTTGGAGGCACAGCCGGGCCTGATAGCATTGACACCGGTGCAGGTGGCTGCACTGCCAGAGAATAAAAGGCTGATTGAGGCGATCGACGCCCATAAGAGTCCTGTGTGAAGCATCTTCTCACAGAAAGATGCTGTTGTTTACAGCAAACCGAAGCTGAAGTTGGTCAACTCCGCTTCTACTTCTTCCACTAGCCCTCGCCAAGCTGATCTTCGACATGGTTGTGTGGTGGTACAATGGATGACACGAGGTCGTGCGACTCAAGAAAACCCCTAGGACCACGACGTCGAATGCTATTGGCTATCATTCTGGCACATGCAAAAGCCGAACGAGGGCAAGCTGGGTGAATAATTGATACTCTCGACAGGAATCTGGCCAAAAAAATATAATAACTTTATCGATGGTTGAAACATGGCAAAAAGGCAGGTCGCGCCCGGATTCGAACTATAGTACAGTCAGGACGAATTCCTGTTATATTAATCAATCTTGCTTACCCGGGGTTATTAGAACTTTTGGCATAATCAACTAGTCCCTAGTCCGCGTCGCAGACGCGGACGGCGGGCCTTACATTATTATAACTTCTAGGCGCCGCGGCTATTACTATTAAATCCGGGCGTGCCGGCCCTTACTTCGTATAAGTTACGCGGGTGCGAATTTCCTATTATAGCGGGCTAGGCCGGTTACGCTACGCGCGCTAAGCTCTAATCGCTTAAAATTCGACTAATATCGGCTAATAACTATTAAACCTTCTACTACGTCTACGCCTTTAATAACGCTATATAGTACTACCTCTACCTCTATATACCCTTCTTAATTAATACTCCTACGAGTAACGCTATAGTAGAACGTGTTACTAATTAACGGTAAGCGATAACGCCTATAACGCACATTTAGCGCTAACCTCTCGTAGTTAATATATCGGTTATCTCCCCTTTACGTAGCGCTATAATCGACCTTAGAACTCCTAGCGGCTCTCGCTAGGGCTCGGGCTCTCCTTACGTCCTATCTCCTATTACCCTAGGCTCCGACGATATAACTTTCTCTAGCGCGAACGGTCCCGTTATCGACGTTATTAATAGCGTCTAGTACCTACGTAGCCTCCTATATTTTATCTGTATCGCTAAGTTTATTGCCTTCGTATAGGTTCCCGGCTTATAGAACTAGGGTAGGTATATCTAGTAGCGCTTAACGCTTTAGAAACAAAGTCCGCTAACTGTTACTAGTCCTAGTTAACTTCTACGTTACGGCTCGACTACGTAAATTACGTAATACGAACAAAGTCGATATTATATATAATAACGTCCGTGCCTTATACTAAAACATCCCGAACCTCGTTACTTACTAGCCCGGCTACTAGAACCCTGCTATTCGATACGACTTTATAGGCATTATCTCCTACGACTTCTTTACTAACTCTCTCCGTTAGTTGCCTCTATACTCGACCGGCCTCTTAGGTACTAGTATCTATACTCCCGGCTACGGTCTAGCTAACTAACAGACTCGTCGGCAGCTTATTATCGCTAAATAGCTACGCGCCTACGATATGCTATATCTTAACCTCGCGTAGATCGAGGACTATTAGTAACGCGTCCTCCGCTACTCCTTTATTAACGCCGACCTCGTCGCTAATCCGCGATATATATACTAGAAGCAGCTATTGTTGCTACCTACTAAGTATCTAAGGTAGCGACTAGAGAGCTAAAATAGAGTAGGTAGCATCGAGCTAGCCTAAGAAATATATATAAAAATTCAAGTCTTCTTAACTTTACTATCTCTCTCCTCCTATATACTTACTCTATTACTTTTATAAGAATCTCTTCGCCTCCCTACTACTACTCTATAAGCCTATTATTGTTTTCGCAACCCCTCTTTAGAGATATTCTATACTGCGACTTGCCTTATTTACGACGCTATCTAAGCCTTTCGAAATCGCGCTCTAGAGTCGTATATCGCCCTCCTCCCGAATAGAGAAATTTATTCCTACCTACGCGTTTGTCGTACTCCTCTATTATAGCTCTATAGTTCTTCGTAGGATCTCTACCGACCGTTTAACGCTTTATTAGCGCTAATAGTTCGGTATACGCTATTAGTATTCCGCTTATAGAGTATATAGTTAAGATCTTTAAATAGTGCTTATACGACCTTTCGATCTTAGTTATTTTATACGTCGAAATTCTCGACCGCTAAGATCCTTAATAGTGCTATCGCCGTAGTCTTACGCCTCCTATTACGTATCTCTTCGAGTAGCAGTCCCGTATACTAGCACGCCTAATAGATTTCTATATCGAGGACGTAGTCGTAAAGGTCGATAAGCCGTTTCCGAATAGATCTAAAGATTTCTTTAGAATTGTAGCTATCTTAAGACGCGGGAATAATATCCCGCACGAATAGACCGAGCGTAGGGAGCTTATTCTCGATAGGAATAGGGCATTTCGGGTTAAGAATAATAGAATTATTTCCTTGCTACTGCCCTGCTATCCCCTTACGCTCCTCGCTATCCGATCTCTACCGTTTCCTATATATCGGAGATCCTATATATATTAGTATAGCAACTATAAGTTAGAATAGTCTGCTATAGGCTTACTTTCTCTAGATTGCGCCTAGTAGTACGAGTACCGCTTCGGTTTGTATAACGCTACGCAATTTGTATAGTTCCCGTTCTTCGTAATAGTATAGCTATGTCTATAGCCTACGAAATGCCCGCTATATATATAGTAGTTGCAATCCGTCTACTATATATAGCCGCCGATAGTATACTAGTCCGCGTCTATCCTAAGAATATAGATAAAAGCGCCTCTCTATACTCGAATATCGGCGCTGTTCTAAGTGTTTCCCCTAAGCGACGCGATATATTTAGTCCGAAATATTATATCTCGCCCTTCTTCCGCGAGCACTCGCTAAGCGTACGCGCTATATACGTCTTATAAACCCCGGATCTCGCTACTTTCGTACGCGTTTAAAACAGCTTAGGCGAACGCTTTCGAGTAATCGTAACCCTCGATTAGCGTAAATCGTAAGCTAGGTAGAATCCTAGGATTTCCGGGATAGTCTACGCCGTCGATTGAAGATAGTAGCGACGCCGCGGAGTAGGATTTAGATATAGTACGTAGAGTACGGAGAAGAAGGAGGAGCGAAGATAGAAATCTAACGTCGGTAGTAAAAGGTAATTTATACCGCGAGTAAGTAAGTAATCTCCTCCCTATATAATTACGTACGATTAACTATTCTATTTTCTAAGACTACCTATATATTTTATAGTAACAGTCTTTAACTTATATCCTTAGACGTATCGCTACTATCTACGCTATCTATATCTTCGCCGATATATCCCTACCCGTACTATATAACTTCGAGTAGCGGATTAATACCGCTCTCTTATAAACTGAGGCTAGTAAAAATTCGCTCTTCGTCTAGAATGCGATTTACGATTACGGCTAACTCCGCCGGAACCGCAATGCTAATACCGGGCTAACGGACGTTATATGTCTCGTAGAAGAGGCGATTAGTTAGTACTAGATCTAGAATGCTAAACTAGTAGTCGTCGCCGTATACGTCTTCGCTTTTATTATTCTTCCTAATAGGTCCGTACTCTTACGCCGCTACGTAACGACTGCCTTTATACTACGGGTCTATCGAACGGTACTACTCCTTATCTACTAGTACGAACAGGTTTCGAATATCTATTACGCGCGACATCGCTACGTATAGCTATCTATACGAGAAGGGTAACGCCCGAAGGTCTATACCGATATTATCGAGAGTTTAACCCTACGCTTTATTAATCGTTATCGCGTAGCATACCTTTAACAGAAATTAGCGCCTAGAGATCGCCTACGGATACCTTCTACTCTCGATTAATTTAATATATAGGATAAGGTACTCGGCGTCGTTATACTCGTCGTTAAGCTTATATACCGCGATATTATAGTCGTAGAGCGACGTTACTACTATACGCGTTCCGTTACAAATACCCTTATATAGGATTAGGTTTCTTATAATAGTTACTAGCGTTCCGACTTTTAAGCGTAAGAGGGCTAGTAGTAGACTAGGCAGCCGGAGTAGGGATGTTATAGTAGATATACTCTCCTCGACTCCCGACTATTCGAGCGCTTTAGACGCCGCCTAATCGACGTAGTCTTTAGAGTAATACTTATACGCCTTTCCGCTCCTAAATATACCGTTATAGAAGTCGTTAATCTAATCCGCTACGTCGTTATATACGGTAAGGAGCACGCGCCTACGTAGCGTAGTTCGATCGACGTACGAAGCCTTTATTAATTCCTAAGGGTAGACGGCCTTTACTAGCTAGTTAATGTTTAGAACCCTCTTTAAGTACGGAGGCAGGCGTATCGGGCAATTAGCGTATAGTAGATTATACGCTAGGCGGAGGAGCTATCGCGAGTACTTTATCGCTACCGACGCTTCGGACTCCGCTCGTAGTTGTATATTTTCCGTTAACTATAGCACCCTAACGTCCGTCTAGAACGGCGCAGCGGTAATGTATAGCTACGTAGCCGCCGCTACCGCCGCGACCTCGTCGCCCTTAGAAGTTATATTAAAAAGCAAACACTACGCGAAATCTCTACTAAATACAACTAGGACACTACCGAACTACGGCGGCATTTTCTCCCTAAGTATCTCTTTAAGATCGTATAGAAGGTAGTAGACGACTATAAAGTCGAAGCGCCGCTACGATAGCGCCTCGTCCTAGATAATTAATATAGCGTCTTTAATTATATCTGCTTCGAAGATGCCTTTCTTTAGTATCGACCGTAAATTTTCGGTACTATCGATAGGGATCTTAAAGCGATAGTGCGCCGTTATACTACCTAGTAGTAGTAGGGCTACAATCCCGGTAGAAGCTATATAAAGCATAATCTTCCCTTCTGCGCGAAACGCCGTAACTAAGGTCTTATATATAAACGTCTTCCTAGTACCGCTAAACCTATTTAAGAAGCGAAGGAATAACGACCGCTTTGCCTTCTACTCGATACTAGCCCGAATCTCGACGAACGCCCTTCGCTAACTAGGGTTTAAAGCCTCTAATATAGACGTATATAGGTCGAACTAGTCTAATCGGTTATAGTCTAACTCGCGCCGCTTCGCTATATTAACCCTAAACTTCGCTTCCTAATATTCGTCTAGCATTAGTAAGGTAAGTTCCTACGGGTTTACTCCGGCGCGCCTTAGCTAGTCGATAATCGTCTAGAGCCCGAAGCTACGGATTTTCTTCTAGCGATCCTCGTCCGCTACGAACTCTTCCTAGCGACGGAGCGTTAAGTAAACGTCGCTATAAAACTTATCCTAATAACGCTCCTAAAACCTTAACTACTTATTACTACTTAGCTAGTTCTACGTAATAAGGACTATAAATATCTAACGGAGTATCGACGCCGTCCTAGTATACGCGGCTTCCTTAAATGCGACGTCCTAGTAGTCTTCGGGTTGCACCTTACCTAACGCCTTAGCTGCTTGCTAGAAAGTCTCGTATACGATACTATTATAGGTACGAAGATGCTCGTACGATCGCGGGCCGCGCGTTACCTATAAGAGCTTTAGTAAATATAGTAGTTTACCCTACGCTCGCGATAGCGTAAGTAGACGGCTAATCGACTACTGTTTCTTCCTTAGCTTCTAAGCGTACGCCTTTAGATCCTACGTAAACGATCGCGGGATAGCGATATATAGTAGATCTATCGTCTACTTATAGAATTTAGGATCGGAGTACAAATCGAAGAAGGCCGTTAACTTCGAGCGCTATAGACGTCGCGCCCTATCGTATACCTCGTCTAGTTCTTCGTTTATATCGAAATATATTAGATCCTCGCTAGGCAAATATATATTAAGTCGCACGATAGCGGAAAACGTATTCGCTTCCTTATAAGAGAAGATCCGGTATACCGCTTAACTAGGACTAATATAGCGTATATTAAGGTACGCCTTCGTTTCGTCGTCTAGATACTTAATATATATTAATACGCGCTCGACCGCTTTAAAGATATACTTGTAAATGTACTTTACGATCGCTACCGAGCGTACCTATTCGACGTTAATATAGTACCTAAAGCGCTTTAGTAGGTATAGATTATAGGGAACGATCTATTAGTTGTCGAATATATACGACTTCTTCCCTATACGTTTCTTAAAGCACTTCTTATTATCGCGACGCCGGTACTTAGCGAAGCTATCTAGGGGTAGGGTAGTATAGTCGCTAAAGCTACGCGGGAACCTCTGTAAGAAGGGTTATATTAGTAGGTAGATAGGGTGGTAGTGAATCCGTTTAGTATTCGATAAGAATCTAGGAGGAGAGGGAGGAAGGTAGGAGAGTTAGCCCAACGCTAAGCGCTAAGCCCTGCCTAAGGCATCGAGACCCTAGCTTTACTCGACCTAGTTACATGCCAATCACGTATAGCCTCTTTAGCCCTAATATATGCTTCCTTTCTAAAGGCCGCGCCCTCGTAGCCTGCCTATATTCCAATCCCGACCTCTATTGCCGCTAACTTAGCAAGTCTAATAAGCTGCTTAGCCGCGCTAAATTAAACACTTAACCACCTAATTATATAACTATGTTAAACCTCACCTCTAAACAATACAATATACAACTCTAACTGCGCTATCCTTATATATAATAAAGTAAAGGGACATAAAGCTACAAGAATTAAGGACTATCGACTAATTATAATACGAGCGCGTCTTCCCTACTGCAATAGGTAGACGTACGAGGTATTGCAGCACTGCCTCCGTTCTGAGTGATGTCGTACGAGTTCTTTGCGTCTACTCTAATAGACCTAGAAATGTCCGCTCCGAGGGTTTGTCCGCTTCCGAAGGTTGTTCTTGTTATTACGAGGGCTATTATTTACTATCGTAGTTTCACTAGCCCAAATTGGTTAGGTTTGGTAGCCTTTAAGTGTCAATCTTATCTTATCCTTTTAAAAAACTCAGTTCTTCTAGTTTCTATAGGTGAAGGCTATTGTAAGTGCAGTAGTAGAGGTTCGCCTCGCTTAAAGGGTTAGATAGATCGAGGAGTAACCTATTGTCCGCAAGATCGACCCCGGCTAGCTTAGCTCTATAGTTTTGCCCTTAGTTAGTCTATTAGTCGCTTAATCTTTTAGGCGGCTCAAAGCTTTAATTAAAGCTTTAAGCCTGTTAATTAAAGTTTTGATTAAAGATGCCTTAAAGTTTTAACGTAGGTAAGGTTAATAATAGTAGCGACTAGGTAATGTTAATAATAGCGGCGCTAGTCGTCTTAGCGCCAACTTCACCTCGCTTCTAATCTTCTTCTTCAACCAATAGCACACTCCGCAATACCGTTACTAACATAGCTGCGCCGGCCGCGCCGTCTTCGCCGGTTGCCTAGGCCTCGAGGCCTCGACAGAATAAGAGAACAAGAGGGGGACCTGCAGGGCGCGTTAGTAAAGAGTTGGAGTCCTTAAAAGAGCATACGATTAATTAATAGACGCGTCGTAGCGCGCCTGGTATAGTCTTATTGTCCTAGTTTGCCGGCCTCTAATTAGTTAGCTAATAGCACCCCGGGGGTAGCATTATTCCTAGGCGACATTATAGGCCCTTAGCCTTCTTCTTGTTCTTTATACTAGTCCAATACTTATCTAACAACTCAGTTATATCCTTAAAGGAACCTTCAGCTTCCTATAAGTCCTATTCGGGTAAATAGCCTTGCTATCTTAACAGGTACTCCTTCTTGCCTTGCCTAGTCCGGTGCTTTAGAATACGTTCTACAAACTATAGCTCTTCACTATCCGCTAGTATATCTTTATGTTTAGCAGGGGCTTTATCCCCCTCGCGTAGGTAATATAGCTTAAGGAGGGATATATAGAAGGTATTATAGATAGTGTAATAAGGTAGAAGCTACAACTAATAGGTCTATACGGAGGAGCCCTTAACTTCTCGAATACGGAATAGACTAATGTACCTTAGTGCTAGTTTAGGGCGTGTTTTACTATTAGGTAATAGGTGTTTGCGGATGCGGAGGTTCTTCGTACTAAGCATAACTATATCGCCTTATTTGAAGGTTATTAGCGTATAGTGTTTGTTATAGTAGGCCTTCTAATAGGCCTAGGCCTTTGCTAGTTTGTTAGCCATTATAGCGTGAATTTCTCGCATCTTTTGAACCCTCTTAATAGCCGCTAGTGTTTTAGGGGTTAGTACTTAACACGCTTCCCTTTCCTTACGCTCGGCCTCGAGCGAGGTAAATGGATCTTATAGTAAGGCAGCGTTCTAGCCTATTATAGCGAAGTAAGGTGACACCTTAGTAGATAAGTAGACACTGTTATTGTACACGAATTCGGCTAGTTGTAGGAGATTAACCTAGTTATTAGGGTTCTTATTGATATAGCTGCGTAGGTACTGCTATAGCGTGGCATTCTGCCTTTCGGTTTGACTATCTGTTTGTAGATAGAATACTATAGATAGGCGATGCTTAAGTCTTATCTGCAGGCAAATCTCACTCTAATAATAAGATGTAAATGTCGAGCCTCGGTTAGAGACTATCCCTTTAGGGGTCCCCTAATAGGTATAGAAGATGTTGTTCTATAGCGCTTCTACTATATTAATAGCAGTCTAATCTTTCCGTGCCGGGATGTATCGAGCGCCCTTAGTAAACCGGTCTATAACGACTAGGATAGCGTTAAAGATATCCTTGCTTCCTCTTCGCTTAGTAGAGGGAAGACCTGTAATAAAATCCATTGTAAGCTCTATAAAAGGCTTCTTTAGAACAGGGAGTAAAGACAACTCGCTAAATGGTAAGTGCTTTAGTACTTTAACTCGCTAGTATACTGCACAGGTCTGTATATACTCCTTTATATACCGCTTACTATTTAGCTAGTAGTATATGCGCGATAGTAACTCGTGCGACCTCTCTATACTATAGTAACTAGCGAGTTCACTATTATAGTGCCTCTTTAAAAGCTCTTATCTGATCGATTGTTTAGCGGGGATATAGTATCTGCCCTTAAACTTTAAGTGACCTTTATCGTCGATCGACTAATTGTTGTTACTCTTGCTAGATCGAGTCGCCCGCCTACTTACAAGCTTATTAATGCGCTCGATAGCAAAGGCGTCCCTCTACTAAGCACGCAACAGCTTATCTATAAACGATTGACTATCCCTATTTGTAAGGTTATTTAATAGTACCCTCGCTATCGAACGAGGTACGCATTATATACATCTAATAGCACTAGCAGCCGGATCAACTACAACCTCTTCTATAGTGCTATCGCTATAGATAGTAATATCTTCAATCGAGTCGTTATAGCTCGAGCGATCTACGTCCTTTCTTTTAACGTATACTAGAAGAACGACAACTCCGCTATAGTATTTGTTGCCGCCGCGGGGTCCGGAAGTCCGCTTATCCTACGCCTGCTTTATAGCAAGGTCTATAGCAATCTTATGCTGCAGGGTTAGAAACAGAGAATTGATGTGTTAGGTTTCGCTGTCGTAATTAGGTCGCCTCGATAGGCTATTAGCAGGGTTACTTACGCCTAGCCGATATAATATATTAAAATCGAATCCGGCGAGGTAGACGGCCTATCTAGCCTATCGACCTATAACCCTAGTAACCTTCGTAATTCTACGGAGGTTGTTATAGTCCGTGTAGACCTGAATAGGGTGCTAAGCACTATCGAGATAATAGCGCTAGTGCTTGAAGGCTTCTACGATTGCTAGGAGCTCTTGCTCGTAGGTCTCGTACCGACGTTCTATATCGATTATCTTCCGTAAAAAGAAGGCAATCGGGTGCTAATAGGTATTATTAGCCTGCTGTAATATAATAGCTAATATAGCGAACTGTAAAGCGTTAGTCTCAATTCGGATCTGCTTACTTAGCACGAAATAGTACAATAAGGGGACATTAGTAAAGCGTTGCTTTAGGCCGTTAAAAGCGGCTTATGCTCTATTAGTCCATTTGAACTCTCTAGTTAGGTTAGCCTTGGTTTTAGTAAGCTTAGTTAGGGGTATTATATGCCGTGAATAGCCCTTAATAAACCGACGGTAGAAGTTAGCAAAACCTAGGAATGATTGAAGCTCTTTAATAGACGTAGGAACGGGCCATTTAGTAATTGTTTTGATCCGGTTAGGATCAGCCTTAACACCCTCGGTTAAAATGAGAAAGCTAAGGAATAACACCTCCTTAGCAGCAAAGGTGCATTTGGAAGGCTTGCAATACAAGCTATAGGCCCTTAGGCGATCGAGTACCTTACGGACTGTAGCCTAGTGTTCCGCAATGTTAGGAGAGTATGTGTAAACTAGGATGTTATCTAGGTAAACTATATAGAGGTAATCTAATAGGCCTAATAGGGCCCGATTGATATAGGACTAGAATATAGTAGGGGCATTAGCTAGCCTAAATGGCATGACTAAGTACTCAAAATAGCTATAGCGAGTACGAAAGGCTGTCTTCTATTCATCGCCCTTACGAATGCGAATGCGGTAATAGGCGTCCTTAATGTCCAATATAGTATAGTAGTAGGCACTAGAAAGGCGATCGAGGGTCTTATTAATAAAAGGAAGTAGACAGCGATCTTTAATAGTAACAGTATTAAGCCTACGATAATCGACATAGAGGCGTAGGCTACTATCCTTCTTTAGTACGAACAGGATGGGGGCACTAGCAGGGCTGTTACTGTACCGAATGCGACTATTAGCTAGGTTTTCCTCTAGGTACTTACGCAATATAGCAAGCTCTCGTTTACTAAGGTTATAGAGGGGCCTAAAAGGGACCTCCTTGCCCTCTATAATGTTAATCTTATAATCTGTCTCCTTAAATATAGGCAATGTCGATGCTAGGTGATGTTTAAATACATCAATATAGGTCTCTCGAATAGGCACTAGTATACGTTCGAGCTAATTAGGGTCTATGCTATTAGGGGGTATAGGTTTATCGTTATTACTACCGAGCAGGTCGGCAGTCGGATTAGCTAAGGCGGAGGCTAGTGTTAGGTTGCTAATAAATAGGACCCTAATATTATTAGGACACTCGCTAATGTCGATATATTCAATGTCCTCTTTCCTAGCGATTCCAAATCGCTATTATTAACTGCCTAAGTCTATAACTATAGCATAGTACTTAAGAACAGGGTTGCTAATAACAATGTCGGATAGGAGGCTGTCTATGTCTACCGCGTAGGCAGTGAAGTTTAGTAGGCGTTCATTTCCGAGGTCGTCTTTTAGAACTATAGGAACATAGTAGGCCCTATAGGTTAAGTGCCGAGCGTTATTAAACTAAGCAAGGGTTAGTAGGTTAGTCTTCGGCAGTTGTCGAAGGTCTAACTACTTAGCTAGGTAATAGCTAATAAGGGCGCTAACTGAATTTCCGGGGTCTAGTATAACCTTTGCCTTATAGTTAGTGTCGGGCCTAGATATAAGACAGGTACGTGTAATAGCTAGCACAATATCGATAGTCTTACGCCGTATAAGGCTAATAGTTAGTGCGGCGCTTACTCTTTTTTCGAAGGACCGATAGGGGTGGCATTAGCGGCTAAAAGGTGCTTACGGTGCTTAGCGGCAGTACAGTCGATTCGGGCCTAATCCTTAGGTTTGTCGCATTGGCCTAGTAGATAGCTAGTACTGTTACAGTTAAAGCACTTTAACCCGGTTAGTAGACTGCCGTAGCTGTTATTATTGTTAGTAGAGCGGTTAGCATTGTAGGGATACGAGCCCCTTCTACGGCCCCTATCGCGGCCTCCTCTATATAGCCGTCGGCTACGGCCTCTTCTACGGTCGTTACTGTTCCCGTTATTAGTATTATTGTTATAGTAGGAACCTTGGTTTCCTCCGCGGCTACTACGATTGCCGCGGTTAGTGCTAGCTAGTCGGATCCTCGATTCTAGTCGTTATTAGAGCTAAATAGCCCGTTCGGCTGTTTCTACTTCGACTATGAATTGAATGCGCGTTAGATTGGCCTATTCGAATATACGACGGCGGTCTAATTCAAGGATAAGCTCCTACCTGAGTTTTGGGCGTATCTTAGAGATCTATATAGAATCAGTCTTAGCCGGGAGATCGTCCTCGAGGGTCTTTAAATAGGCCTTAAATAAACGAGCCGATTAATTAGTCTTTTGTTTAGCTCGAAGGTACTAGTCCTAAGCATATTGTTGCCTTAGGATAGGGTTTCCAAGGGTGTCTAGCATAATAGTCTTATAGGTCTGCTACTGAACAGCGGTCTAATTAGTAAGGGAGTCGAAATAGTTATTCTAGGTGCGTTTTAGGTCTCTATTAATGTATTGCATAGTATAGACGACTAGTAAGTAGTCATCTAGCAGGGCCCTTAGTGCATTCCGCTAGTTCAATTTACAATTACGTATATAATTATTATACTACTTACGGCTAGAGCTATCAAATACAGTACAGTCTTTAAGCTTAGTATCCTTCTTTTGAATAGAAGGTACTGTTACTAGTTCTAGTCTAGTAGTAGTTATTAGGGCTTCCTATAGGCGGCGAATCTCGAGGAGATTATCCTTTAGCTATTGTTCTTGACGTAGGGCAGTAAGCCTGTTCTAAGTAGCTTCTTAAAGTCTCGCTACTAGTTGAGGGCCAAAGGCTAGCTAGCTATATCGTCGATTGACAATGTTGTTAAGAATGTCGTCAACAGGCAATTCTGGATTATTACCTAGAATTGCAGGTTCTTCTTTAGCAGGTCCTATAGTAGGCTCTTCGGTAGGAGGCACTTTAGCAGGTGCTCTAGTAGGCACTTTAGCAGGCACTATGCTACTAGCATTGTCGTTGCTAGCGCTACTAGCGGCAGTACGGTTGTTGTTTCGTAATAAGCCGGCTATTGTAATAGGGGGTAATACTAATAATGTATTATTAGCCCCTAAGATGCGGATGTAGCGGAATTAGTAGGTATTAGTCTAGTGCGATTAACTTAGTATAATAGGCCGTATAGAAGGCCTTGCTTGATAATTGGTACGGTTGTTTCGATAGAATAGTACGTATAGGTCCCGTTCTTAGGGCGTAATATAGTTAGATTAGTCTTGTTCGTAGCTACACCGCTAAAAGCTTGAAATAAGGACTATCTAGCTGCTGCCCTTAAAGGGTGGATCGAATACTATGTAAGAAGGGTTATATTAGCAGGTAGATAGGGTGGTAGTGAATCCGTTTAGTATTCGATAAGGATCTAGGAGGAGAGGGAGGAAGGCAGGAGAGTTAGCCTAACGCTAAGCGCTAAGCCCTGCCTAAGGCATCGAGACCCTAGCTTTACTCGACCTAGTTATATACCAATCACATATAGCCTCTTTGGCCCTAACAACCTCTTCTTATACTATATAGCTCCTCGTCCCTAGTCGCACTCCCGCCTATAGTAAAGCCCGTAGGTTATACACTTTTTAACTAACTTCCTAAGCGAACTATCCGGGTCGATGTCCTCGCCTAGCAGTTCGGCGAGAATAAAATTATCGATATAGGTAGCTAGCTCGCCTACGACATCCTTGTCTATCTAAATTAGTATATATATATAGGGCAACCCGCGCTTCTAGTACTCTACCCTCTAGCAGCGTGCGATACACTTCCCTATTATATTACCTTCGGATAGATTATTAAGGAGCTACGCCGCCTTATAGGCAAAAATACGCGCTACGATATCTAGTCGATCGGATGCCCTCTAGTTCGTAAACAAACAACTCTGCACCTCTAGCTAGTCTAGATTCGCTATTATAGTAATAAAGTATATTAGTACCCTAAAGTACTCTACTAGCGCTATCGAATCTTTATACTAATTGTATATCCGAGTCTACCGATCTCTATCTACGAACGACGATAGTAGGATTACCCGAGGGAACCTAAGACTTTCTAGGCCCTCCGCTAGTTGCCTAGACTTAGGATTCGTACGCTGCCCGCCTACGGGCTCGCGCCTCTTATTAAGCCTATCTGCAACCTTACCCGCTATCTGCCGACTAATATCGCTAGCGTTTTACGTTAGGAAGAAGTCTTGCACCTAATTATATAAGGCGGCGCGAATAGTCGCTTAGTTCTTACGATACTATAGGATTGTATTTAGGTCGATAGTAGCCTAAGCGTCGACCGCTAGCTACTAGAAGAGCCGCCGCTTATAGAAAATAGTCGGGAATACCGCTAGACGCGTATATAGTATAAACTTCTAGTAATTACGTAGCGTTATACTTTTACTGCGTCTAACTCCGCGCTCTAACTCCTAGGAGTAACTAGGCGTGCCTTTCGCCTAGAGTAAAATATAGTAGAGTAGGAAGTAGGCGGGATAGAACCGATTTACGCGCTATAACCTACCCGTACTACTATCCTCGCCTTAAGACGCGATAGTAAAATTACGCGCCTTACCCTCTAACCTTTTATATATTAACCGCTAGGCTAACTCGAAGCCGGCCGCCTACTCGATACTTACTATATCCCCGTCCGGGTATAGCGCAGCTACCTCCGTCGACGTAGGACGGTAGAACGCGCGCGTCTACGTTTTCCCGTTATATACGATATCTATCGTCGCTGCTCGAAATTTAACCTTGTACGCCTTATCGCTTTACTTAAAAAATTCGTATACCGACTTAAACTGCTAGTAGAACGCATTCTCTCTCCGAATTACCTAGATAAGTTTTCTAAGCGTATCTATCCGCAGCTTAGGGTACTACTTATAGCAAGTTTCTGCGGTATAATCTTAGTCGTAGAAGTATAGCTACGTATAGCGTAGAACGCCGTTTTTACTAAAAAAATTGCTACCTAAATAGTACGCTTCGCTATATACTATTACTAGCTAAACGCTAGAACCGACGTAGGAGCTAGTGTCTACTATAAACGACGTAAAAGCTATCGTACCGTTATATCTACGTATATTCTTCTAGAATTCGCGGGCGGCAACGTCTATCCCCGTTAGTAACTGCTCTATTTTATTAGAAGGGATCGGGCTATCGAAAGGCGTAATGCTACTATTCGAGTAGTACGAATTGAATTTCGGGGCTGCTTTACTGCTTAGGTATATACGCTTGTCGATAAAATAATTAGCGTTATACTTCGAATAAGTATAAATTATCTCTCTAATAGAATAGACTTTAAGTAACTTTAGCCGGTATACGTAGGCTTTAGGCAAGTTTCTCGTTAGCTCTAGCTATAGCCGCCTACCGACTACTCGCTTCCTAGCTCTCCTCTCCTCCTACGTATAGTTCGAGCCGTAGATATACCTAGCTAGCGTCGCGGTAGCTTCCTACGTAGCGTCTACTAGTTCCCTATACTTAGCTAGATTTTCTAGGGATAGAGAGACGGTAAACGCGAGACCTAGCCGCAACTAGTATATCCCGAAAGACTTACTAGGTACTCCTTCTCGCGCGGCGTCTATATCTCTCGCGGTATCCGCGTCTACGTACGTCTCTTAGCCGATAGGGACGCGGTTAATTTCGATAGTACCGCGTATCGACTCTACTAAAAAAGGAGAGAGATCGTCTACTAGATAGAATCCTAGTAAGTTATTAGGATCGAATATATCGAAATCTCCCTATTTTTCGTC
This sequence comes from Pseudocercospora fijiensis CIRAD86, assembly GCF_000340215.1. Taxonomy (NCBI): domain Eukaryota; kingdom Fungi; phylum Ascomycota; class Dothideomycetes; order Mycosphaerellales; family Mycosphaerellaceae; genus Pseudocercospora; species Pseudocercospora fijiensis. The sequence goes on along the minus strand of NW_006921540.1, from coordinate 748,849 downwards.
TAATATATCGGCGTAAACCTTATTACTCCTGTCTAGCCGCGCCGCGATCTCGGCGGTTACGCTAGGTTCGTTATATATTAGAGTAGCGCCGAGGGTCGACGTCGAAAGAGTCGAGCTGTTATCGCCTATAGTATTATCTTTAGGAGGAGCGCTATCTACTACGGGCGACGCTAACGTATACGACGCAGTAGACGGCTATACGACCTAGACCGCCGCTATAGTAGATAGTATATTCTACTCCCGTAGCGCCTAATCGAGCGTAGGAGCCGTTTTAGGCGCGCAAGTACGGTAGAAAGGCGTCTAGTTATAGCTAACGGGACCGCTAAATGCTTTAACTTCCTACCTTTCGCTATACTATATATACGTAAGTAACGATAGAGAAGAGAAGGTAGAGGACCGCGTATTACGCTTCGAACGCTTACTCTACCTTACGACTATCGTCGGAGGCGTTAGTAAAGTACGCTTACGCGTAGGAGTTCGGAGTTTAGGTGCTATAATTAGATAGAAAGTAATCTAAGGGATGTTAGGATATTCGATATATACGACTATAGCAGCCGATATTAGGCTCTTTAATATAGCTCCTCTACGGCTTACGGAATTGTAGTAGCCGATATCGCCTAATATTTGTAACTCTGCAGTTACTAGACATTTCTACTATAGCTAATTAATATAGGTAAAGTTTCGCTAACCGACCCGATAGGCCTATTCGCAATCTGCATTTTGCGATATATTATAAAAAACACTATAACGCTATATATTTCACGTAGGGCACATCTATTTAATTACGATATATCTAGCTATAGTAAGACTAAGAGACAAGGTACAAATAGCTAAGGTAGGGAATATTAGAAAAAAGCAAACATACGAAAGTTAGCTTAGGGCGGCAATAAGAGACAAAGTACGCCCGCCTAGTTTTCTAAGTCTAAGTAATCCGCATCTCTTCTAGTTTTCTAAGTACCTCGACTACTTCTACGCTATATAAATAGAAACTATTTTTCCCTTACCGCCTTTAGCGTTATACCTAGACTCTACGGTCTACCGCGTCTTTGCTACCTATAAGCTCGTTGCCCTTATTCTATAGGAACTAGCCGTACTCTACTCTCCGACCGAAGTCGACGAATTTAAGTATATCGATCCTCGCGGTACGAAAGACTTGTTCCGTCGCCTCCCGACTAAACTAGTAGCTATTTAACGCGTCTATTACCTCTTCCGTATCGTCGTATAAGGCCGTATTAAAATCAATAACCTCCTCCTAGATCTAAAATAGTATACCCCGACGCGGTACGATACCTACTTCGCGCCGCTACTATAGTTCCTCTATTACGTCGGACTAAACCTAAAAGAACTAGCCTCCCTGCCTATAGAGAATCCTCGTCTGCAATTACGGATCCGATAGAACAACGTGCTCTCTTACGACGTTAAGTTCTATATATTAAACGTTATCTACGCTTAGGGAAGTAGCAACTACTTTCTATACCTCCCGAAATAGGTAAATAATACCGATAGCGTATAATCGTAGCGCCTATAGCCGGCGGCCGTCTCTAGTAGCACGCGTCGCATTATACTTAGCTTGCTATTCTACTAGTACTCCCCTTTCCTATACGAAGGCGAATTGTATCGCTATCGTAGTACGATCGGCCGAGATATCGATATCGACGTAGCGAACGCGCCGACGCTAGGAGACGTCTTTAACTAGATTACAGCCCTACTAAACTAGGTGCGACCTCCCTAGACGCGTAGCGCCTTCTATATAATAGTAGATCGGGCGTAGTTTAATAACTAATACCGTTAATACTTTAATTATAGGCGATACGGGCCGCTTAGAGTTTGCAACTATAGCTACTCCGGACGGCCTTAGTATCGCTATCGCCCCGATACCCTAGCTATAAGGGAACTGTTAGACGAGACGTAGGAGGAAATCCGCGGCTCGACTATATAGCCGTTCTCTAAGCAAGCCGTAATCGATATTATATATAATTACAATTTAGGCATCTATCGGGGTTTATAGTTTAACGGTTACGTAGACACAATATGCCTACCTAGGTTAGTATTGCGCGAGGTCTACCTAAACGGTATACCGAATAGTTAATCGGAGGTTAATAATACGTAGGCTATTTAGTAAATTGCGACATAGTAGGGAGGTAGTAGTGCAGATCTTAGCTTAGATATCGCTCGCTCCTTTGTAGTTTCTAACAACGTAGCTGCCTTTATGTCTACTATCTCTATCGCCCTTTTATATATCGTACCCGGCCCTTATATCTATCGGCTATGTCTTTTATATCGACTATGTAAACTGTTAAGCTCGAGGCTTTAGGCCGCGATAACGTAATCGCGTAACGCTCGGCTACTTCCGCGTAACTTAGATTTCGGCCGATATTAGTCGCTTTTTCTACCTACTCTAACCTACCTTACTTTAAACACCTTCCGTAGTATATAATACCTGTACCTTTATTTAGACTTAAGTACTACCTATTACCCGTATATCTACCCTTAACGCAACGTTAAGCACCTTCGAGGTATGTCTAGCGTATTAACTAGTACCGACATAGCTAATATAACCTAGATAGCGACCGCGGGCAACGCTTAGAACCTGCCTATTATCGATATAAACGCGCTTAAAACGCCGCGCGCTGCCGACCTAAGGCGCTAGCCGGTCTTCTCTAGAGTGCTAGATAGTATAGAGTTCCCTAATAGCGAGCCTATTAAGGCGGATAGCGGCCTTACTATGCGTAGTACCTACGCTTAGCTACTCGAGGCATACGACGAATATAGCGGCCGGATTATTAGCGAAGGAAACTCGGAGGAGATCGATTACTTATAAAAACACTAATCTACGTTTGCATTACCGACGTTAGCCGCTAACTGCCGCTAGTATATACGTCGGCTATATAAAGCCTCTACTAGGCGCTACGTATACCGTAGCGCGAGCTGTATTCGCCTACGAAATACGCGACCTTATCTAGGTTAGCGATACGGGTAGATACCTAAAGCTTAAGCTTATCGCCGTCTAGTACGACGGTAACGTCGGCCGTAAGACCCTCTATACTAAGCAAGATCTGCTCCTATATAGTGCGCTAACTCTACCGAACAATCCTAGTAAGCCCGCTTCCTATATACTCGTCGTAAACGACTAGAGCTAGGTAACCTTTACGTAGCACCTATACGACGTCTTACGTAAGAGAAACCTAAACGTTAATAACGCCTATAGTAACGACGATATTAAGCGCAATCCGGATAAGTACGTATAGTATATATAGTAGGCGATCTCGATACTAATATAGGAATTGTATAGAGATAGCGGACGGTATAACTCTAGCAACCTAGTATAGTCGTAGCTAAAGTAATCGATACTATCGCGTCGGAGGTACGCGTACGCGATATACTCTACACCTTCTCTATATCTACCTTTACCGTCGCTACTATACGACTACTATACCTTACGTAGCGGCTAGCTATACGTAGATAGTACTACTAGTAATCTTACGAAGCGCGATAGAATGCCGCGAATCCGGTAGTACCTAAATCGGTAGAAATGAAATAAAAATAGTCTTACCCTTACTATCGCCTATATTCTACTATATATTTCGCTCTCCTCTCCTACTTCTCCTATTTCCTCCCTACTACTATACTATCTTTCCTATAATAGACTAACCCTCTACTTACTACTATCGCGAAAATTGCGACGACCGCGTACGCTGTCTTCGCGATATACTAGTAAGACGTATCGATCTGCGCTATCCTAATAGCGAAAAGGGAGTCTCTCTTCTAAACCTTGCCCCTTCCTTTTCTCGTTTTCGCTAATCCTCTATTTACTCTCTACTCTCTCCCTATCGCGCGCCGACACTATACCTACTCCTCTAGTAAAGAAAGACGCGGTACGATAGAAGCGGCGTTCTAGTACGTAACCGGAGCTAAGCGAGCGGGGACGTTTATAGCTACTACGTAAATAGAGTCTCCTAGCTAATTAGGTAGTCCTAAAGGTTATACCCTCGCTAGTTATTAGTATTAGAAGCTAGCTCTAGTTAGCGAAATGCCGAACTATATACCGTACTATATAGGGTAAAGTTTAGTAGCCTACCTTACGTAATATTATAGATAGGGGGTTTAATTCCCTTATTAGCTACAACATTTTTTTTTTTTTAGATTTATATAATTATCTATGTTCTGCGACCCTCTAGCTAATTAGATCGGTTCTAGATACTAAGAGTTATTCGCTCGTAGTCCCTATAGAGATACGGGGTAGTAACTAGCGAGGGTATAATTTTTAGTATCGGAGGTTCGAATCCTCTATTAGCTATCCTTTTACGCTTACGTAAGGAAGACGATCTATACCTATTCGCGAGGCGGCCGCGAGGCCCGGGAGTAGCCGCGAATTTTAGGGTTCCTATGCGTAATTTCCCCGCGTTCTCCTTGTTCTCGTTTCGCCCGATTTAGTTAGTCCTAGTACTTGTTTTCGGGTTATTCTAACATTATATAGAAAATCTAAAGTAATAACCGCTACCTGCTTGTAAGTTAGAAGATATCCGACCTATATAAATAGCTTTATCTACTTATACTACGCAACCGAAACTATTAATAATTAGAAGAAGGTCGAGAAATCGTCCGTATCTATAGACAGCATTCTAGTAACGTAAACGATTGTCTTAGATGCCTCGGGCACTCTATAGAAATTGCTCTAAGCCCTTTAAGCATTAGTTAATTACAAGGCTATATTCGAGGAGTATTAGCGACTCTCGACCTGAAATAGTAAATCTCGCTAGGATCTTATAGAGTCCTCAAAGCACCTCTGTGTTCTTGCTGTCCGTCGATTACAATTGATTGTTCGGATCTAGTTATTCGAAGCCAGTCGGCAGGTCAAGACGACAGGTCAGGTGTCGGTCCCACGGTCGTCCATATTGGGAGAGATGGCTGTTATCCGCCCCTGCCAAGACCATCAGCGATGACCCGGACGCCCGAAGTTCGGCCTTGCAGCCTCCCCCACTTGCTGGCGAGCTCTGTCCCGCGCGACGGCCGGCAAGCATTACATTGTGTTGATGCCATTGCCCTGCAGGAATAATCATTCAGGATAAACGTATCAGCCCGCGGCCGTAGAAATTTCTGCTGCGCTCGCTATCCTTGTCTTTCGTGTGAGTCTTATCAGCTTGCTCTGTATGAGTTTCTTCAAGTCAAGACAGCTTCTCCATCCTCTGACCACGTTCGCCTTCGCCCATTCGAGAACCTCCCAGCTACCTTGGCCTCGCATCTTGAAACGGACAATGGCTACAGCAATGGGGAAGCGCCTGGAAGGCAAGACGATTATCATCACAGGAGCTTCGTCAGGAATTGGTGCAAGCACCGCAAAGGAATTCGCTGCAACATCACCGAAGAACCTCAGGCTCATCCTCGCCGCACGACGAATAGACACGGTCAAGCAACTGGCCGCCGAAATCAACAAAGAGCATGGCGATGGTGTCAAGATTCATCCAGTCCAGCTTGACGTCTCGAAAGCCGACCAAGTTCTCAACTTCATCCCGAACCTGCCAAAAGAGTTCCAAGATATCGACGTCCTGGTGAACAATGCAGGTCTGGTGAAGGGAATGGACAAGGCAGGAGATATCAAGCCTGAAGATATGAATGTTCAATTTGAGACGAATGTTACGGGTCTCATCAACATGACACAAGCTGTTCTCAAGGTCTTCAAGCAGAAGGGCGAGAGCGGGCAAGGAGATATCATCAACATTGGTTCCGTCGCAGGTCGTGAACCATACCCAGGCGGTTCCATCTACTGTGCCACAAAAGCTGCCGTGCGATCATTTACAGACGCCATGCGGAAAGAGTTGGTTGCGACGCGGATCAGGATTATTGAGATCGATCCTGGTCAGGTCGAGACGGAGTTCTCGGTGGTCAGATTCTACGGCGACAAGAGCAAGGCAGCCAAGGTGTATGAGGGATGTACGCCCTTGACCCCAGCCGACATTGCTGAGACGATCGTGTGGAGTGCTGGAAGGCCGGAGAACGTGGTGATTGCGGATATGTTGGTGTTTCCCAACCATCAGGTATGTACAGAGATGTTTCGGCCGCAATGTGACCATGCTGACTGTTGGCAAAGGCCGCAGCGACTGTCATGCACAGGAGATCGTAATTCCGGGTCTGACGAAGAGACAGGCCGGTACCAGTGCCATGTACAGGAAGCCCGTGCCGACCAATTCGAAGATGTAGCTGAGATAGACATTCCAAACGAAGGGTACTCTTCAGCAACTCAAAGAAGGAATTGGATCTCCGATTTACCGACTCAGCTCAAAGCCTCGTCCACGCCCTACGTTCTGTCGCTGGGTAGCACTTGCAATCTCTCGGCCGAGGACAGCTTAGCTCTGCGGAATGGCCTTAGCAAGTTTGTCAAATTATGACAAACCGACCTGACTGCGGACTTGGAACAGCATAGCATGTACGTTGTAGAGCTTGACAATGTGTGTATATCGAAATGGAACACTGCCTTGGCACATATCCGGGATCGGCAAAAGACCCCACCTCTCAGCTCTTTCGTCACCAGGAGCTCCCATGGCAGCTACAAGCAGCTTACCAATAAACATACTAGGGTCTCTCGTAGTTAGGAGTAACACTTCCGCATGATCCAACTTCTCTCTTTTCTTCAGACATCGCGTGAGCCAGAATCTTATGTCCTTTCGTAACGCAGCTAAGAGAGTCGTAACCTCGAATCCGTCGCAACGAGTCGCAGCTATCTCCTCACACCTTTCCAGACCAATTCGAACCATGGCTTCAGTCCCAAGCACCATGAAGGGTGTGATCATTGAGAAGACTGGAGGACCAGAAGTCCTCGAATACAAGACTGATCTACCCGTGCCTGAGCCGAAGGGTACTGTATCTTGAGCTCGTCGTATTCCTTCGAGGAAATGCTGACGATTGACAGAGGGCCAGATTCTCGTCAAAAACGACTTCATCGGCATAAATTTCATCGACACCTACTTTCGAACCGGCCTGTACCCGGCACCTTCCTTCCCATACGTTCTCGGTCGAGAAGCTGAAGGGACAGTCGTAAAAGTTGGTGGCGGGGACACTCACGGGCTCAAAGATGGCGATAAAGTCGTGTGGATGGCAGAAGGGGCATATGCAGAGTACACTGCGGCGCCTGCTGCAAAGGCTGTGAAAGTCCCTAGTGACATGGATCCAAAGATCGGGGCAGCTGCTTTGCTGCAAGGTCTGACAGCGTTGACGCTCGTAAGAGAAGCTCATCATGTCAATAAGGGCGACTGGGTCTTGGTGCATGCTGCAGCTGGTGGTACTGGACTTTGGCTGGTTCAACTACTCAAGGCAATTGGAGCAAACACCATCGGAACTGCCAGTACCGAGGAAAAGATCAATCTCGCGACGAAAGCTGGCGCGACACATATGATCAACTACTCGAAAGAGGATGTGAAGAAGAAGGTCGATGAGTTGACGGGAGGAAAAGGTGTTATCGCGGTCTTCGATGGCGTTGGCAAGGACACGTTTGATCTCTCGTTGGATTGCTTAGCAAGAAAGGGCTCTCTGATTTCCTTTGGCAATGCATCTGGCGCTGTGCCTCCAGTAACGATTGCTAGACTGTCGGCGAAGAACGCAAGGCTGATGAGACCCACTCTATTTGGATACCTCGTTACTAGGGAGGAGTTTGAGCACTACGTCAAAGAACTGTTCGACTTTGTGCTGAAGGACAAGCTAGACGTGAGGATTCATGAAGTGTATCCTCTCAGTGAGGTCGCAAGAGCACACCGGGATCTAGAGGGACGGAAGACGACCGGGAAGCTGTTGCTTGATCCATCAAAATAGATTGAATGTGAAAGCCAACGAAGAGCAGATGACGAAGCTGACTGAGCAACGCTCGGCTGCTCACATGCACCAACGTTGATAAGTGAGGAGGCTCGAAGCTTCTGACTTCATCGCATCACTTCTAGCTCTTGCCTGTATACAACAACAATCATTGACCGGACTTCGCTAGTGCCTTCTGATCAAGTCAACTACTTCTTGCCTGCTTCATGCCACTCTATCGCGCCTTCACCCGCGGAGGCTGCATCGGAACATACGCAAGCATGAGCGCTGCAGAGACCGAGAACTTGAGGCAGAACAAGGACGCCATCAAGGCCGACGACAACATGGTGGGTGGTCGCGAGCGACGCACCTCCGTAGATCCGGATACCGGCGAGGAATTTGAGGATCGCAGTCTCGCCACGATCGGCGCGCGGATGTACGAAGAGCTGATCGAGCGTCGAGAAAACGACTCACCATTGAATGCCACCTCCAGCGCACCATCAGTTGGCCATCCACCTACTAGCGCGGACGAGCATGCTGTAGCCGATGAGGGCTCGGACAACGCAGCACCAGAGCACAACACTCGCAACGACAGTACTGCTGCTGCTACTGCCACTGAGGCTCCTTCTCAGGCCACAGACCGGGTTCACAAGGAGAATGAGCCACCAAAGAAGTCGGACCCTGGCACAGAATTTGTCGATGCGCCCGCTGGTCATGAGTCCTCCAAGTCCACCAGCGAGAAGGAGAAGCCGCCAGCGGAAGGGGCTGCCGATGATGACCAGCCGTCACTGCTATCAACCCTGCCTAGTAGGCTCAATGCATCAGAACACAAGGATGATATTATCAAGCAAGTCGAGTTCTACTTGGGGGATGAAAACCTTCCTGGCGACGCTCATCTGCTTGCCCGCACAGGCCCAGCAGGTGATGGCTGGGTATCCCTCAACGAGATCCTTGGATTCCGGAAGATGCGTCCTTACAAGCCCAAGGCGGAAGTGAAGGAGATCTTGAAGTTAAGCAAGATGTTGGAGATCAACGACAAGAATAAATTCATTCGGCGTAAGTGGCCGTTGAAGAGAGCGCCGACTGTTACTCCCAAGCTCGACGAGTCTAAGGAACGCAATGCAAAGCTTGCCGAGCAGCCGTGGATGACCAAGGCAATGTTGAAGCCGACAGGTTTTGAGAGCAATGCTAATCAAGGTCCGCTTGCCCTCGGTGATTACCTGGAAGAACGTCCATTGTACGATGCTGAGGAGTCCTTTGTTGCTCGCATCGACCGGGCTGTGGCGGAATACCAGAATAGGCGCAAGTTTCACGAGATGACTGCTAAGGTGTTCGGGTCGTACCTCAAGTTTGGCGGCTTTGCTGGCGGACAGAACATGTTCGCTGGTCGTCTGAACGATAAGGAGCTGAAGGAAAACTACGACAAGCATGAAATTGCTATGATGAAAGCCAGATGGGGAGTCGCTGACAAAGTATCCGAGGGCGTTGACGAGGGCAAGCCTACCTGGGTTGTCGACTTCGAAGGCATGACCAAGGCATTCTTGTCCTCCGAATTTATGCAACATTTCGACTGGACTAACAGCAAAACCGTTCTCGAAACCACGAACATCTTGCGCAACTTCTTCAGCTACCTCAACATCCACGATGTGTGTCCAGAATACAAAAAGGACATCGACAAGGCAGTGGCTGCTACTCATCTCGCGGACAGCGAGTTCCCGAAGCTCGCAGCAGTTGACGCAGGTTTGCCTGGTGAATTCAATAAAGCCTGCTCATCGCTCTACGGCGGCTATTATGCTCAGTACAGTCCAACAGATGCCAACGCGGACTGGGTGACTAATGCCGATAAGAGCTTTGGAATGGCTAAGGACCTTGCCGACCAGGTATTCATCATTGGCACACATGCGTATTGTACCAGCGAACAGCTCGAATTCTTCGAGGCGGTGAAGGACGACAAGAAGCCAGCGGATACATGTATCGTGGAGGAGAGTATGGGTCTGGAGGTCACTGGCGTGGAGCTGGAGACCGAGCAGGGCAACAAATACTACGATGCGCCGCAATATAAGAACAGATTCAAGAAAGCCGGTTCGCTGCATTGCATTCGCTGGACTCTCCCTCAAGCTAGTCCGCGAGACCTTCCGAAGCACGTTCTAGAGGCCGAGAAAGCTAAGCAGGGCAAGAGTCTCAGCTTCATCGTAGATGAAGACTTGTTGAAGCATTTCGTCCCGGGCATGAAGCTCGATGCGATCATCAAGACTTTCGGCTGCGGCTTGTCCTGGATCGATGCGGTCGAGTGCGTCTATCCCTCATTCTTCACCTGGACTCTCAATGAGCGCGCTATGGACTGGAATGAGCCAGGTCCACCAACCGAGTGGATGTTGCGGCAGGAGGAGATGAAGAAGTCTGGCATGGGCGATGAGATCATTCGGCGTGAGGACGAGGACGAAGATGAGACTCTGGATTGAGCCGAAGAGCTTGGGCGGCGCCGATCGAATAGAACTACAGCATTAGCAATGCAGAGGTAGTGCTTGACACCGCGCTTTGCAGTGGCCTTACTGAAGCAGGATAGCCTAGGTAGAGAGTAAAAGGCATGGTACTGGTACAGAGTCTACAGACGCTATGGGATGAAGTTCCATAGGCCGGTACCTCTTGGCAAGTTGAGCCGAGCAATGGGGCGGATCGTCACCACTTGACATGCACCACTTTCGCGTCTCATCCCGCAGAAGACCCTCCATGGCTTGCTTACTTACCTGTAACTGAGCAGCTAAATCTGAAAAGGCGGCCACGTTCCAAAGCTTGATGCCTGTCAGGTCTAGAATACAGCTGGAAGGTTCCTATATGCAGGGGAGCATCCACGCTCCTTCAGGAAGCTTCAAATGGCATCCAATCGATCAGACCACCGATGTCGACAGCGATTTTCGATTTCGATTGAAGCTGGAAACGGCACTTTGATGATGGAAGTGATCAAAGTGAAATGGACACGTTGAGTGATATGGGGAAGAGGTGGGCGATAAACACATACAGTACCTGTCTCACCATCGCGCAGCTTGTGCTTGCCGAGCGTCTCTGGTTTGACTTCAGGGTAGCTCTTTGCACGGCTGCAGTAGTGGAGCTTGTCTAGACTGCATATTGTGGAAAGTCAGAAGGAACTTGCTGTCTATGGTACTCATCAGAATGTCTCCTGATCAGGCCCGAGCTGAGACCTTACCGCAAAGATTCCATGTGGGAAATGTCTGAACGCACGAGTTTCAGTGGTCATCAAAGTTCGTGATATCAGCTGAAGCCTGAAAGCTGAAAGCCACTATCCTGATATGAGCTGTGCAGCTCAGCCAGCCACCAAACAGCCGAATATGCATCTGTACCACGAATGAGAAGAGGATGGAAGCAATTCAGAAGTCGACAAGGTCTAGACTTCTCTGGATACAGAATGGATTGCAGTCGGCTGAAGCTGTGGCTTCCGCAAGCTCGGAAGTCGTGGCTCGTTGTGTGGAGTATAAGAGCAGAAATGTGTCCTCGAACTCTTACGGACTGATCTTTTCTCTAGTCCGGTCTCCTCTCGCAACATCTGACTAGTAGTTCTGTTCATTCCGCACGCTTAGGACCTCCATCATGGCGGCGACCCAGATCACGGATGATGGCAAAGTCATCGCACCATTCAACATCACAGCACCCGCTCCGGTCATTGAGCTCAATGGATTCCATTGGGGAACAGTCGACCACAAACTGGAAGGTCCTGAGTTTGTTGAGCAGCACACCGTGCAGCAACGTGTAGCAGAACCACCTGTCGCTCTTGCTGCCGCTGCTGCTGCCGCTGTCTCTCAACCAGCAGCACAACAATTGCCAGTGAGTGGAGCAAATCTTCCCGAGCAAGTGGAAGAGCAATTAGGCTTCAGGCCAAAGCCGAAGGAACTGCCCAAGCCAGCTCCTCCCTTCCCTTTGAAACAGATGCAGGGCGCGTTTGCTGGAAATGGATTCAACTCCATCTTCCGACCAAGGTCAAAAATGGACGGCGTGAAGGAGTCGAAAGATGACTTCACAGACCTGAAAGGCAAGGCAATCGGAGGCGCGCCAACAAGCCCGGGCGACAATATTCTTGAACTCAACCTGACCCTAGAGCAATGGAGCTTTGGTAAGACGATCGGTGACATTCCAAATCGTGGCTTCAATGGGAATAGCCAGCCGGATATCACGCTTCAAGGGTTTCCGTACATGCAAACAGTCCAGGATGCAACAGACCCAAAGACTGGAAGGTCGACCAACCCTGATACCACTGACATACATTTCGAGACCGGCATGTGGCTCTTCGTGGAGAAGTGCGACAAGAATCCGCAATGTGCAGAGACAGTCGTGCGAATGGCGTCCATCCCTCACGGCACGACGATTAATGCACAAGGCTTGGCCGGCAAGCAGCAAAAGATCACCACTACCACTCCTATCGGAGGCGTGGCTGGTCCCCCAAACTTCGACAAGGACAAACTCGATACTAGACCATTCTTCATCGGCGGCAGCCAAGTGCTCGGTGGCGACGGCAACAGTGTCTTCACAAACATGGATGCAACCAACAAGAACACCTTCAGGATACCACAAAATCTCGATCCATACATCAAAGCAGGCACGATCACCACGGAAGTCATCCAAAATCCAAATCTCTTCCTCGCAAAAGCTATCGAAAATCAAAAAATCCTCGACACCATCTCCTTCGAAGTCACAACCGGCACTCCCGACGACAAACTCAACGGCGGCGGCGTCACCAACATCGCCTTCCTCATGGGAACCCAAGGCCCGCGCCAAATCTCCAAAGACCCCGGTGGCTTCCTGGAACGCGAAATCTCCCAACCCAACGCCCACGTCCCCTTTGTGAAATCCAAATTCTGGATCGAAACGGTAGAATACGAAATCAACGTTCCACGCCTCACTTCCCCGAAACCTATTCTTTTGAGACCGAACATGCCGAAAGGGAAAGATGGGAAGGATTCTACTGCGCCCACGCCCGTGTTTTTGGTCACGCCGCCGGATCGGTTGCCGTGTGAGGAGAGGAAGATTTCCGTGCGAGGGATTCAGATTCAGTATAGTCAGATGGTGATTTTGAATTTTGTGGGCATTAGTTGGCCGCATGTTAGTTGTGCTACGTTGGTTCCTACTGAGGCGCAGGTTTTTAAGATGGTTTAGAATAGTCGTTGGGAGGAAAGCTAGGTAGGTAATCAGGGTTGGGTGGTTATAGAATGAGACGACGACGACAGAAGAAATTTTTTAGTGATAGCTTTGCGAGGAAGAAAAAAAAAAGAAGTCCGTCAAATGTTTTTTTTTCATTCCGATATCTGATAATTCATCATTTTTTATTCACAAATACAACAGCACAACACTCGGGGGTTTTCACAAGCAAAACCACACGTGCGACTTCATTTTATCACACCGCTCCGTTCCGCTCCAGACTCGATCAACGTGTTGAACGCACAAACTTCCAGTCCACTACATCCAGTCAGCATGGTAGAAATTTCCTCACGCCTCGATCCTACTACTTACTACACATCACATCATCATCCCAGCCCTTCTACATTCTCTCATTTCATTCAACAGCACGGACCGCCCTAATTTTTTTTTCTCCTTAGTTTCTTGACGTGTGATAGATGGGTTTATCGATATACTACTTACCACAGTCTCGCACTTTCCGTTATAGCAACCTGCCGATGGACAATAACATTTTGTGCCGTCGTCGGCTCTTATGCCGATTGGAATTGCGGCATTGGCGACTGCGACTAGGGTTGCGATGAGGGTGAGGAGTTGCATTTTGGGTGGAGTCTTTTGTTTGTGGTGGTGAAGTTCGTTTGTGTGAGTGAGGGTTGGGTAGAATATAACGGTTGGAGGTGGATTTGGGGTTGATATTTATGCTTCCCTCTGTCTTACCCCCTCATGTTGGTGTAGACGTTGTAGAGTTTTGTGATGCTGGTGGTTCCGGATGCCGCCCGCTTCCCTGCGTGATAATGCGGAGAAAGGTTCAGGTTTATTGTTAGGTACTGAGGACAATATACATATTTCTTGCTGATCGCCCTGTCTTTTGATCAAATGCCGAGTGGCTCGATGCAGTGCTCGATGCAGTATCAATAAGAGCACCCTTCAGTCGTGGTCAGACTTCACACTCGTGTGGACTCCTGCCGCTAGCTGCATCTCTACAGTAGTACCATTAAAGTGGCACTATTGCAAGGAAAAATACCAGGATTTTTTTCTAAAGCTACCTTGTAGTCTTGTAGATGCAGCCAGTCTCAACTGTATCGAGACCACGGTCTACAATCCGTATATCGTGCCGAAAAGAGACAAAGCCTGGTAGACGACACTTGCTAGGTAGATTTGTATCTAGTCTCTCCAACACGAATGTTACAGTCCCAGACCGGGCTATTTCGCCGAGGAGACTCCAGGATGTTTTTATATAGAGCCAGTGCAACCCGGGTTATTGAGTCCGGCGAGAGTGTGAGATGTCCGGCTGTGAAGCAACATTCAGTCGTCGTCATCGCAGACAAGGCTGTGCTGAAAACCCCGCAGAGCGACCCTGAAGCAAGTAACTATGTTGTACATATACTATAGGTGAAGGCCATAGGGATTAGAAACCTACCTTAGCGGGGTATGTGCTCACTCTATACCGTAGGATTGTAGTAGATTTGCAGTACGAAGATATCAACTGCAGGTCATAATAACAGCATTTCTGCAGATATCCAAAGCGGTGCTGTTTACAGTGAGATGCCATTGTGGCCTCGGTGCTGTTTGCTAAGGCTGCTGATAATTGGCCTCTGCAGCAGAAGTGGGTCTCTGCAGCAGAGGCCGGTCTCTGCAGTTTGAACAAGTATACAGTTTAGACAACGATACAGTATAAACAGCATTTACGAGAGACACCAGCCTATTCAGTATAGGGTATTATACGAGTGACTCAACACATTCGATTGCAGTACTACATGCAGGCCACTCAGCCTGCCCTGTTCGCTTCCCTGCCTCCGCAATACCTGCTATCCAGCCATCCATTCATCCATTCACCAAGTTCCTACTATCCGAGAAGCTCTAGTTGATATGCCGTAAAGGGCTTCGGTCGTGGCGAAGGCTCGGTCGTAGTGCGAAGGGGATATTAGTAACAGTGGAACGCTCGATTCGTACAAAGGAGATCTATACTCAAAGTTAGCCTTCGTTAGAAGAGCATAGGCTTCGGACTTACTGAAGAAAGAGGAAAGACCGTGTAAAGAAAGCGTATCTAGATCTTGGTTAGTAAAGAGTATAATGCGATACTAAAGTTGACTTACTATACAAAGGGTATGTTTAATCGACATCTAGCTATAGATATTTAGCTGTACCTGTTAACAATTTAGCATTGGATCTTCTGCTGTTGGACGAGAGCTGAGCATACCTAATCAAGCTGAATCATCTCGGTGTGTATATACCTAGATACAGTCAGCTTTGTATAGTGCTTATTAGATATGTCTTAATGCTATACCTTTAAAGAAACTGCAGGTCCTAATCGACAAAGAGGGCACGATCACTGCTTCTTATATTAATAGCAGCCTTGCCCTTTGTCATCTAAAGGCCCTGTCTAGTAACTAGCACTATCTAGATCTTGCTACTATCGATACCGTTAATGCCGATAGTGACCTGCTTGTTAGTGAGCTTGTACACCGAAAGCTGAAGCATTAGGTCCTTACGATCCATCTAGGCGATAGTAATAAGTGCGAACAGTGAGAGGCTACGAGCTGTACGGTACGTAAAGATTTGATCGATACGACTAATACTAGTGCTACGGTATCGAACGAAATCTCTACGGCGAAGAACAGTGCGACGCTAGGTAGGCTTATCGTTAAAAGCAAAGCGCTTATACTAGTGTACAGCATCGTTGTTGTCTAGTGTGCAGTTCGTCCGGTTGTAGTCGTACTAATATGCCGCCTTAAGTGCGTCTTTAAACGGCTTCTTTATAGCATCGTTGCGGATAGGAAGTAATAAGAAGTCTTTGCAATAATACTGCAGCAGTCGATCACCCGTAACTACATTCAGATAGTTATTATCGCTAAGAATAATCTCCGTACCGTCGAGGATTGATCGATTATCGTTATTGCCTTGCTTAGAACGTAGCAGTACGCTGTCGAATAATTGAGCGTTGTTCTCGAAGAGTGTTTAAATCTGTACTAAGAGCTCTAGCTTGTCCTGCTTATAAGCATCCTATAGAAGCAGTCGTACAGTCATTTCTAGGCCCTGTCGCTCGAGGAGGTCCTTTTTAGGCTTGTACTAGTTAGTGAGATAGACCTGCTGCTTTATTGTCTTATGCTTAGCCTCTCTAGCAAGCACATTGAGATTACTAGCTATAGCGTATTCAGCGATGGTCTCTGTATAGTGCTAACTAATGTAGACGTTCGGACGCTTTGCTATCGCTCGATACTTAGCGGCGCCTTTAGTCTCTTTTAGCTGTTGCTTAGGGCTAGGCGTCTAACTGAGATTAGTACTAGCAACCGGAACACTCTAACTGTAACTGCGGCTACGCTGTCTTGTGTATAGATTCTTAATATTGGAGATAGTAGCGCACTCTATAAGCTCCTAGAAGATTCGCCGCATAGCAATCATCTTAGTTATGAAGTCAATTCGCTGCTAAGAAGTAATCTTCTTCGATATAAGGTAGACATTGGAGCGTACTAGTATAGCAAGGAAGCGGACGACAATAGCTAATACAGGAATGTCTCTAGATAACGGTAACTGAAGCTCCTGCGCTAGACTATTAGCAACTTAGTTCAGTATCGTACCTTGTTGCGAGACAAGTCCTCGGACAGCCTCGCGAAATGACTGCTCGATATAACTATCCTATAGCTAAATACGACCTAGTATTGGGACCGTAACGGACTACCGGGCGTGTTCGGAGAGGCTGTACTATGCAAGATAGTAAAGAGGGGATTGAAGGCGGTTCTAGCTAGGAGGCATTAGAAACTTATAGATTGCTTTGCCGTATTCAAGTTAAGCCGCGTTGGTAAGGATCTCTCTAAGGAGTACAGTATAAAACATACTAGTAATACCTTTGAACTCTAAGTGAGTCGGATCGGATAGTCGTGTTAGAATGATATCCAGGGCTAGAGATAACTGCTGTAGTGCTAGTGCTTCGCTAAGCATGCCAAATTGGCGGCCATATATTGCTCGTATAGTAGTCGCTATAGAAGACATATATTGACGGATACGCTCGCTTTTATAATAGAAGCGCAGATTATAAGCATAGACATCGAGCGTGCCGCGATTATTAGCGTATATAAAGCAGAATCGGCATGATACATTAGCTCTAGGACCTAGTATACCAGAGTTCTCCTACTGCTGTAGCATATCGCCGGTGTACGATAAGATAAACGCGCACACTAATGTCTTCTAGCTAGCAATTTCAATCTCCTACCCGGCATCTAGCTACTTTAGCCTCGGAGCGATAGCGCTAACCACATCCTCGGTGTTGCTGCTATAAGGACTAAGTGTAAATGGTATAACGTTGGAAGTCCGATTGCGCTCCTGTATCGTAAGACTAGCTATAATAATGTACTAACCCATTAAGGATCGGTGCATGTTTCGGTAGAGACCAAAGCTATCAATAAACAATAGGAAGGGCGCTAAGATGACTTTCGGATTAGAAGTGTCAAACTTCAGAAGCTGCCGACGGCTATAGACTATAATCTCAAGCTCGCTACGTATTGGATGTGTCTAGTAGATTAGCCGCACAACCCTAGTAGGATTAACGATGCGACGAACAACGAACTTGTGTTCATTAAGCGGAAGTAGTGCAGCCTTAATCCTGCTTTCGTACGGATAGTGCATCGCAATTAGACCCAAGTTGAATAGCTGTACATCAGACTCTAGAGCGAAGTAGAACTGGCCTTCTGCCTGAAAGAGCTTATTGCTAATAACATCGCCACCGAGGTGTTGTCGTATATGTAGCGGTAAGGTAGCGAAGTTGAGAAGTGGCACAATTTAGACAACTACCGAGCCTTTCTCGCCCTTGTAATCTCCCTTCGGATTGCGCTTAGTTAGTTCACGGTTGTCGATCTATATAGCAATTACGCGCCTAGCGTAAGCTTAAGTCGTCCTGCAATTGCAGCTAACGTCCTAGTATAGAAAGCGGACGAAGTCTAATAGAAAGATTAGTCCGCTAGGTATGCCGATAAACTGCTGCTAGTCAGTTAGAGGCGCCGCTATTGATTCCTCTTCGTTAGCGTTGTTATCGGTTCTCGCAGTCTTCTTAGTACGCGTCTTCTTCTTCTTCTTAAGCTTAGGTTGTAGAGCGACTCCGCGTGCAGGTCCCGTACCGTATATAATATTAGGTGCATTGTAATGCGATAGATATCTCGCGAACACACTAGATGTCGTACGGATAGAGCTCGCCTATGCTCGCGACTAAAACAGCTCTTTAGGGACATCGACAAGCTCGGCTAATCCGCTATGCATATTGCTAACTGTGCTAGAGCTAAGTATGCGAGAGAACAGCTCCTATGGATCGAAGAAGAACAGCGGCTGTAATGTCTTAATGTCTTGAGATCCTAGTGCAGTTAGAAGTGTCTTCTGCTTCTGTAGCAGAATATCTTAATAGCGTAATGTAAGCAGCGGAAGTACAGACTTTAAATGCAACTTGATCGTGTCAATCGATTTTAGTAGCTTAGAGAGCTTGTTACTGTCTAGTACTAGGGTCGTAAAGATCTTATACAATGATACATAGTCGGAGCGTAAGATACTAACGTCCTAAAGCTATATACCAAATGCTATTTCCAGGTCGTTAATAGCGCTAACGGTGCAGCCCTTCTTCTAATTAAGGACTTGAGACTAATTAACTGCAGTAGCTAGAGTCGGTAGCGGAAGCATTAGACTAGTCTGTTAAGGTGGTGCGTAATCCTTATTAGCTTCGATGTATTCTTAGCCTAGTATAGCAGTGGCTTCCTGCACTCGATTAGGCTCCTTATTAGGCTGAATTTGATACTCGGCTGTCTCAATGACTTCTTCGACGGTCGGTTGCTTAACATCGTCGACTGCTTGTGTTAATGCGAGCTGTAGATTAAGCATTTCAGTAGTTATACGTGCTATAGGATTTGCGGCCTCTATTTGCACTAGTTCCTCGTCGACGTCGGCGGACTCAATGCTTGGATAAACATTATCTAGAGCCGGCAAGAAGCTCGAGTTAGCGGCTGCGTCTTTATCTTAATCTTTAGCGCCCTTATTATTATTATTATTATTATTATTATCATTATTATCATCTTCGCGAGGGCGCTTTGTTCCTACGGCTGCTAGAGCAGGTGTCGATCTAAGACTAGGTGTTGTACCTTAAGTAGAGTTTGTAGCGATACTCGAGGGTGTAGGAGCTACGGCTGTTACTGTTGGCTAAGGAGTTGCCTAGGGAGGGTCAAGCTTGATTTTTAGTGCGCCTAGCGGCAAGAATGAGAAACGTAGCGGCATTGTTCGCTGAATGCTGCAAGGTGCGTTGTGTTAAGCAATAAGTGCAGAAGGCGAAGTGTAGAAGGTGTTTTTAAAGGTCGCGAGTATATGTGTTTAGGGTTTAAGGCAGGTAGTGTTTGCTGCGGAAGGCACCTAGACGCGCTTTAACACGCCAAGCCTAACACGCGCTAGGC
This sequence comes from Pseudocercospora fijiensis CIRAD86, assembly GCF_000340215.1. Lineage (NCBI taxonomy): Eukaryota > Fungi > Ascomycota > Dothideomycetes > Mycosphaerellales > Mycosphaerellaceae > Pseudocercospora > Pseudocercospora fijiensis. Next base: position 729,461 of record NW_006921540.1, on the reverse strand, counting down.
TTTGTGTGCTTCGTGAATAAAGACAAGACGCGTGAATCAAGCTGCGTTCTTTGTATAAGCTAATATTTGTATAAGCTGACATTGTCTTATCTCGTAGATGCGGTCGTGTTCGTTGCATGTTCTTGCTTGCTAAGCGGCCGTACCGGCAAGGTCTCGGGGATACTAGATGTCGATAGCGATAGCATTCAATACAGACCTGTTCATCGCGGATATACGGTACATCTACAAGTAGCAGTAGTTAGTAAGTAACAATAGCGTTTCATCTAGGTATCATAAGCTAAAATAATGCAGCAGTAGCTATATAGCGCAGCCGAAGCAAAACAGCAAAACAGCAAAGCTACTAGCGCCATCGCTCAACTAAGATCTTATGCAGAAATGTAGAAATATAAAAATGATATAAGGCCTAAGCCTTTGCAGGCGGAAGCTGCATTAGGCGCTTCTTAGCCCGCTTAGCGCCAGCGAGGTTCTTTCTCTATTATATGATTAGCATATCCATACGTGTGTTGCTATAGTAAGCATTAAGCTACTAAAGCAATAAGATAGTTATACCTTGCGACCCTTGTCGCTAGCACTAGTCTTAGTCGGCATAACTACCGCAAAGTCGGAGCGGTCTACCGCATCGTAATCTTTGTCGATACTATATACTCATTAGCTAATACTCTTCCGCGGAGCAATAACGATTCGAATTAGATCGTTATAGATGGTAGATGGTAGATGGTAGATAGTAGATGCTTAAGGGTAGATCGAAGGAGATACTAAGCGTAGATATTGCGATAGAGTAGCGACAGGTCTTGTTGAAAGACAGGTTATAGAGCATGTAGATATAGCTAATCTATTAAAGATCAACTTACGGGTAGGAGTCGTATGCCTCTACGAGCGCAGTATTAGCATTAGCGCACTGCTTGCCTATATAGTGTTAGCTCTATCTATACACAAGCAGCATTGCGAGTAACACAATCTAGGCAAGACATACTAAGCTTCTTGTCTTCACGAAGGGCCGTAGCCACTTCCGAGCACAAAGTACGGTACTACCCTACATCTAATTAGCATAAATCCATTAATGCGGAGCTTCGGAGGTATCGAATTAGATAATGGATAGATGTCTAGGGAAGGCATTAGGCATAAAGCTTATAATAAATAATGCTTCTCGAGTCAAGGTAGACTTAAAGACTATAGCTATGTTAAATGACATACACTTGCAGAAGGCTTTGCCCTAAGGGCCGGACTTGTCGATATCTAGGCGACCTTTTATATACTTGAAGCTATATATTAATAATGTTAGCATCGTTTATCGGCCACCGATTAATAGATTATAAGAGAGAATACTATATAAAAAGAAATAGGAAATAAGACATTAGCATTATGATCAACTTACACAACGAAGAACTCGTCTTCGCTAAAGAGCTCGTCGAAGTAATCGAGCGTCTCTTCGACGCTTATGTCCTAAAGGGACGGATCTTCCTTCATCTGCTTCGCGACATATCCCTATATATATATTAGCCACACCTATACCATGCATGTATCATAGCGACTAGCAAAAGGAATAGTCTTTTACTTAGACTCATGCTTAAACTTATGCTCAAACCTATGCTTAAACCTATACTAAAAGTTGAGAAACCGAAGATTGAACGTCTTAGGACTATAATATTCGAAAATTAGCTAGAAATTTGGAGGTTTCAAAACTATAAGATTCGAGAATGTGCTAAAGATTAGTAGGCTTCGGAATTATAAGGTTCGAAGGATAAGTCCTGCTAGATTAAAGGTGCTGCCAAATGGCAAAAAGATAGCTCAACTTATGAGTTTGAACATAAGTTAAGCATGAGCTAAGCAAAAAGATGTGAACAGGCAAGGCTAAAGGGATAACTTACACGACAATTTTTGATAGTGTCCGACTTCAAGGTGCGGGTATTAAGGGCTTTGCTCCGTGCCCATGCATACAGTAATTTGTTCTCCTTAAAGACATTCTCTCTATAGACTCTTTTAATAATATCATCTTTTTGCTTATAAGTACCAGTTTCGAAATGCATCCACTTAAATTCTTAATTAAGTTGATTACGCTTGTCAGTCTCAGCTTTAAAAGCTGCAGACTCGGTAGTACTGGGTACAGGAAGGGACTTTGTAGGTAGTCTTATATGGGGGTAATCAGCAATGAAACGTAATTGCTCTCGCAGCTATACAACTGTTAGCTACTACACTATATTGCCATAGCCGCCTGTTCACATATGAAAGCTTGGCAAACAATGGAATAGATGAACAGTGTACGCGTGCATGTGTTAGACATAGTCGTAGTGGACCGGAGGTTGAAGATTTAGGCATTGGATTTGGGCAGAATTTAGGCATTCGTAGAGATGTCGGCTTTGAATCTTGATAGGATATTCTTAACATGATATTCTTGACATTCTTGACATGATAGAGTGCAGTGTTTGAGTGTAGACCAAAGGATAATGATAGACCAAAGGATAATGATATACCGGTGCTTCTAGTAGTAGCCTCTTCGGCGGTGGAGCTGGAGTTGCTGCTGCTGCTGCTTCGGCTATATCGAATCGTGAGCGCGCGCGAGATCTAGAAAATCGATATATAAATGACTTAATCGTGCGGAAACGTGCGATGCGAGAGCCTTGGTGCGCGTGAAGGAAGAATACTATACAGCACCGTGAATCGTATGAAGTCGGAAGTGCCGGTACCCACTCCGCAACCGCTTGGCACCTGTTCCTATTGGGTTCTGCAGTAGAAGTGGGTCTCTGCGGTTCAGCAAGTTCTGCGGCAGGCAGGTCTATGCAGAAGAATGCTTTTGAATGGTATATGGTCGATCTACTGGTGTGGTACGGTTCAAAATAGTGCATACAGTTGGCGTTGAGATTGCTGTAATACTACGGTTATTTCTTACCCCATATGCGCGCTAAGGTAGGGACTGAGCGGAATTACATCATCCTCGGAAGCTTCGCAAGGGCGTCAAGTGGTGTCATTGGCCTGCATGGTTCGGCATGAAATCTTATCTCGCTGCTGCTGCTGCTGCTGTTGTTGTTGTTGTTGGCGTTCTTTGCTGGAAACCATCGTAAATTTGCAAGTGTGGAAGCGTAAGAGGTGTGTGCTGGAACAAGCCAAGAAGAACTGGTCTAATTCTATGGCAGTTTCTCATTATATGTTCCTGTCGAATTCGTAGTCGAGCCACCGGTGCTGTTGGCGCTCTTCAAGCTAAACCGTCCCCGAGCACTTCCAGATTATGATCTACGAGCTCCTCTTCTGCATCCTTGTACGCGAACCCGGAATGGCAACAGTCACGAGGACGTGATTTCCAGATCTATTGGAAATGAGAATGGTGTTCCCAGAGCTTCGCTAAAATGCTTCGTTTCCTCTCACCGCTGGCCAGAATGGGAGCGGTAGGCAAAGACCTGCATGGTCCCAAGTCCGTATCCAGGCGTCGCTGCAGGTCACCAGTGGACGCACCGGAGAGCGATCTTTGAGACCGCTCGGCTTCCATGGCGTTGATGATATGTATGTAACAAGAATCCTTGACTGTATCCCTTTGAATGGTGGTGTTGTCCTGGCATCGACATTCCACGAATTTGGCCTCGGTCGTGGATGGGGTGTTCCAAAGAGAATTGAGACAGGGTTACTGCTCGTCTGGAATACCTTCATCTGCATTTCCCCGGCACTTGCTCCATCCGGCTTCTGTCCTTGATTCGGCTTCTGTTTCAGCCTTGAGAGCTTCTTCGTTGGCGCTGGTGTGATCATTCAATGGAAGAGCCGGTTGAGATGGCCTTTTTGAGCCTAGTGCATCGCGAGGCTTTTGATATGGCCCATGGTTGACGTCGGTCAGCTGTTTTGCTGCGAAAGTGGGGCGAGATTTCTTGTATCTTGGTTGTCTGAATAGCCTGTCGCCGTTTAGATGATACTGGCTCAGCCCACCAAACCTTTAGTGGGCCGAGCGAGGGGCTTGTGCGCCGCAGATGCTCTGCTGTAGCCTGCTGCGGCCTGCTGTGGCAGTTTTTCCACGCCAGCAGCTACGCAAGCAGTATGTAGGCATTTAAGAAGGTTGATAGCGTGCGCGTGCGCGTGCGCGTGCGCGTGGAGAGGAAGAGGAAGAGGGAGAGGAAGAGGAAGAGGAAGAGGAAGAGGAAGAGTTGGTGAAGTTTGGGCTGAGCTCCAAGACTTCACACCATACCGCTGTTGGACGCGTCTGATCATGCGAGACAGAGCTCCTGAGGACTCTTGGCAGACCAGGGATTCGATTCGTGAACCTTCACCGCACCACATCCTATTTTTCACCTACACCTACACCCTCTACTTTCTATCATCGACGAGGCATCGCGCTCAAATTGAATATGCGAAGATGTACTGAAAGATCGTGGCCAGGCCTCGGGTACAATGGCGGCCGCACGGGGCCACACCACACCTGAGGATCGACGAGGCTCAGCCGCACCTCCAAAGCGAGATGGCGTTCCGGTAAGTGATGACTCTGTATGCATTTCATCGGCTGCCTTTCGTACCCTGTGCGTGCTTGTCTCCTTGCATTGCTGGCACGATCATGTCTGGAAGTTCCGATTCAGAAGGCGACCTGGCAAATGTCTTCATCCGACGCAATAAGCGAAACACGGACAAGGAGCTGCATCGCATACAGATAGACAAGCCGCATCAATCATCACGGAAGAAGAGCCGTCGTCGCTCTAGTCGCCGCTACGTCGAGGCACCTCCCAAGAAGGACCATGACCATGTCACGGACCAGGAATCTGACGACCTGCTAGACGACTACTATGGAGGCACATTCCTAGGTCCAGACATTCGCTTGGACCATGATGCAAGACCCGAACGAATCTCTGCCAGGCCTGAACCTCTTTACATCCGCCCGTCCAGTATGCCTCAACCATTACGACCTTCTGCTGGATTTGGAGCCCCTCCACGCCCGCCGCCAAATGGACCCCCTCCACCACCGCCCCCAATTTCTCCATCGTGGTCAGACGCATCCTCATACCATCCTTCACATATGCCTACAAATCCGGCGTATAAACCATTCGTACCACGATATATTCCGTATCGGCGGAACTCGATCATGGTACCGATCAGAAGACAAGGATTCATAAGAGAAGCGCCACCCCACAGTAAAGGTCTTTGGGCTCGAGCGGCAGTTCCGATCTACAGCAAAGGCAACGGTACTCTAAAACTGACCCTCAAACTTGTACTAACCCGGCACGGCGAACGCTACAAAAGCCGTGGCTTCATCTACGAAAAAGGAACCTGGGACGATTTCGCCTTCGCCACACGTCTCACCCAAGAATACCGACGTCTCAAAACCGACCACATCGGCCTAGTCCAAAAACTCACAGCCTACAAAGCCATCTCCTTCGTATACTTCCTCCAATACCACGCCTTTCCCGACCAAGCCTACAAACACGGCCGCTGGCAAATCAGCGAAAAGAAAGCCATCACGAACCGCGACGACGATCGAGGTCGAGCGTTTTTCATGTTCCAGCTCCGCAAGAAAGCGCGAAGCGTTTCGAAACTTTTCCATGTTTTTCGAGAGGAGAAGAACAGCGAGGCGAGAAGGCAGAAACATTCTAGAGTTTGGGTGGATAATTTGGATGAGTTGATCGAACCCGGTGCCGTGGTGGATTTGGAGATCAAGGAGACGTTTGACAGTGCGAAGGTGTATGCTGCGTTGCTTCTCGTGATTTTGATCAGTCTTGGTGCGGCGCTTGGGTATGGGTTTGGAATGGAGAAGGATTTCTCGACGGGGTTTTCAATCGCGGGGTGGCTGATTACCGCTTTTGGATTTTTTGCGGCGATTGTTGCTGCGGGCGAGTACTTTGGGTTGGAGAGTCCGAGCATGACGCTTTGGGATGCGGAGCCGTTGGATAAGGGAAATGTGTTGCCTGCCGGAATGTTATATATGTAAGAAATCGATTAAAAAATCGATCCGATGCAGATGGAAGGAATTCTTCCGAAATTTGCCACTCTGTACACAACAACTCTCTAGGAAGATGTATCTTTCACTGAAATACGGGAGAAGCGGGACGCCTTGGGGGCTAGCAGAAAATCGCACTTTGCACAGTGTTTTCGAAGGTTGGGCTTGGATCGACGTATGCTGTAGAACTATCGACAAAAGTCAGGTATCGGGTAGCTCTACTGAGTTACAGTATCCGAAGCAAGAAACTCGATGCAATAGTCCACCGTCTGTCGTGCGTCTACGTTGGTAAAGCGCCCAAGCAGTCCTTGACTGGATCTAAATAGGACCATCGATTCAGATTTTTCTTCTTCTATAGTTTTTGATGTGATGTCGCTCTGTGGACATATGCATCCGACTTTGCCCTTGTTCTTGTTCTATTTCATGCTAATGGTGGAGTGATTTGCAAGAAGGCCATGCGACTTCTGAAACCACGGTCCACTAATCCTCCATATATCTCTGCTGCTCCGTGAACCACTCCCTAATTTCAGACGTCGTCGCACTACGCCAAATGACCCTTCCTCGTCAATGAGCGAAAACAGCTTCTACTACAAAAGCTGCCGACAAGCAAGCATCCACGTCCAAGAACCCTCATGCTGCTCGGTGATATCTTTCTCGTTCTCCGACGAAGTGAAGTAGCCGTAAGTGGCGGCCTTGCCATTTGCGTCGTTGATAAGATTGAGGCAAGAGGCTCCTAGGGTATCGAAATTAGTGTCGTCGGAAACGGAGTCAAGGAGCTAAGCAGAAGTCAATACGGGTATAGAACTGCAGGGGTAAAAACTTGCTTACGTTGGTTAGGAACGCGCCGTCGAAACCTATAGCGATCTCCTCGTTCTTGTCGACGTTGACGAAGAAGTATTTGCCTAGAGTTTCATATTAGGATCCTATTATTTAGATAAGGAGCGCGTAACGTACCGTAGACTTCGTAGCCGTTAGTCTTAGTTCTAGTAGCTCCTTTATCTTCCTAACGCTTAGCGCTAGTACTACTCGAGGTTATACGGGTTTCGAGAGCATAGACGATACTAATACTATTCTTATATAGAGAATTAGAATAGTATATATCGAAGTAGCCCTCGGTACTAGGATTCTTATACTCTAGGGCTTTAATCTAAGGACTACCTAGAATGTACGCGGCGGCAAGCTGCTTTAACGGTATATCGCTACTATCGATTACTAGGAAATAATAGATATAGTTAGCGTTAAACTTAGCTATAGCGGCGTTTTCGCGCTTATCGAAGGAGCGGAAGAAAGCTAAGAGGGTAGCGGTAGTAGCGAAGATTATTAAGACTCTATACTTCTAAAGTACTTCGATATCGGCGGATACTTCGATCGGTACGGCGTAGTTAGCTATAAAGGACTAGAGGATAATAGAGAGGGGAGTCGTTAGGCGAAGGTTAACTTTAATCTTAGAAGCGAAGAGGATAATATCGTCGGTAGGGCGGATCGAGATAGATATCTCGGTAATAGCTATACTATTGTTACTAAAAGTAGATAGAGTAGATTTAGGGTAGGCGGCGATAGCTAAGAAGAGGGCTAGAAGTACTACTAGGAGTAGTAGCGCGTTAGAACGTATTATAACTATTACGAGGTAGAGCTACTACTATTACGAGGTACGGACGCTACGGAGTTAAGTATATAATTATAGTTCTTATTAAGAGCTATAGGAAGGTTATCTTAAATACTCGGTTAAGTTGCGTTAGTTACGTAAGGAGTACTACGGCCTGCGTTTTATATAATCTTAACTACTTTACTTTAGTAAGAGCTAAATAGTATACGTATATAGAATTAAAAGACTTTCTAAAGTCGTCTAGTGCTTATTTCTTAGCTATAACAACGTATATATATCGCCGCTAATGCTATCTATATAAATGCTTGTTTAGTAAAGGACGGAAACTAATACTACTACTACTACTTGTAGCAATAGTATAGGCTACCGAGGGTAACATAACCTATAGCAATATAGGCAGCTATGTTTAGTAAGATAGGATAACGAGACTGTCGCTTAGGCTAATAACTAGAGCCCTACAATATAGGCATTATAGAAGTGTAATATAAACAATGTGCTATACGAGGTTAATAATCTATCTACTCTATAGAAGGAGGCCTCTTATATAGGCTTAAAACTAGCCTATAGGTATAGGGCCGGTTACTAGCTAATATCCCTCCCTTTCTTTGTGTCTAACTAGACACGCTTTATATTACGCGCTTAAAACAAACATATATACATCCTTAGCGGTCTTAGCTAAGGCTATTTTTACAACTCCGTAATAACACCCCCGGGGTAGTATTAATCCTAGATACTATAATTATATAAAAACGACTTCCTAAGCAATACTATACAGACCTACTATTGCTTTAACGCGCCGTAATCCTTACTAGTAATAACCTTATCTGCTAGTCGGCTCTCGAAATCTCCTCTATATACGTTAAAGCTATTAGCACCGAAGTACTGTCCCTTATAGAAAGCTTAATTAACGAGGAGATTAGTAGCCTTTTCCCTCGCAGCTTTCTCCTAATCGTATAGATACTCCTTAAGTCCTTCGTTATTAAGCTAGAGGATCTGTTTAACTTCGTTCTAAATAACGTAACTTAACTAAGGAATCCTGCTAACTAGGGCGTCGGAGATATAGCCGAGGCCTTCGACCGAGATAGCTATAGGGAAAGCGAATAGTATAAAGGAGTTAGAGGCTAGGAGGGCGGTTAGATTGCGGTACGCTTTAGCAACCTAAGAGACTGTTAAGTTCTCGTAGCCCTTAACCTTAGTGCTATTAATAACGCGAGAGTAGCCTAGGTTAATTAATATACGGTTGCTCTTAGTCTTTAGATTACTATACGGAAGGTATAGTATCTAAATAGAGACCTCGCATTCCTTTAGAGGGTTAAGGATCTACTCCGCTTTACGCCCCTTACTATTAGGCTAACTATCGAACATATAGTCGAGGTCGTCGCCGGTAAGGTACTTATTAGTAAGCTTGCCGATCTTGCTTAGTAGGACTAGGCTACGAGCCTTAAGCTTCTTAACCTAGTTCGCAAAGACCTCGGGCTAATATATGCCTTCGATAATAGTAGAGTAGCTAGTCTTATCCTTAGATATAAGGCAGACCTTAATGCGTAGGTAACTAGCACCCTCGCTAGCTACGAGCTTAACTATATCTTATCCGAGATAAGCAGACTCCTTAGAAGGACAGTTTTTATAAGTACCGCTAACCTTAAAGAACTTAGTAGGCTTAGGGACGGAGATAAGCTTGTATATATAATTAGGTCGAAGGGCGATAGCTAAGAGCTATAGGGTAGGGTACTAGCGGACGATTTAGTTGCTTATACTATAAGTTTAAAGGGCATTGCGGCCTTCTTACTTAGACTTAGGCATCGTACGTATATACTAAAGGTATATTTTAAACTCCTCTTATATTAGATCGATAAGGAAAGGAAGATATACTCTATAAGGCTCTTATAACTAACTAAAGACTTAAGGGAAGATAGCATTGCCGGTCTAGCGAAAGCGGTCGAAGGAGGTGCCTTAGCTAAGGATGCCGGTAACGAACTTGCTCTAGCGATCTGTTAGCGTAAGGGCGCGAGTAATAGTACTAGTAGGGTTAAACGCGTAGAGTCCTAGAGATATTAGGGCGGCAATAGGGCGTCTAGGAAACTAGTTAGTATAGGCCTAATTAGCCTTAAAGGCAGCGAAGGCATCTTAATTAGCGATATTACGTCTAATCTTTAATAGGCGGCTAATAAGGACACTCGTCTTAGCACTAGTATAGAGACTATACGCCTTAGCGGCCTTCTTAACATAGCTAGCATATATAGTAAACGGATCTTCGCCTAGCTTACTAAGGTCGTCGTACTACTAACAAATAGATAGGGCGATAGATGCTTTGCATATATCGGCCTTATAAACTATATCGATCTCGGTAATAAGATATGCGATAGAGTTACCCTTATAGGAACTATAGATGTTCTTAGTTAACAGTATCGGCGAGAGGCCTCTATACCTACGCTTACTAAAGGAACCCTCGGAGGAAATACTATCTTCTAGTAGCGTATCTAGTATGTTAATATCCGAGTTACTATAGTTAGTACTAGAAGCTATAGTAGACTTCTTAGCGGCCTTCTAGAATGCCTAGCGAGCCTACAACGCCTTCTAACGCGCTGCTTCTACTTTAGCGCGCTTATCTTAAACTTCTTAAGGGACCTTACGGTTACGGGTCGAGCGGCGATCTTATACCTATATCTCTATAGCGAGCGCTAGACTAGTAGCCGTATCGGCTTCCGTCTTAAGGCGAAGGACCTTACGTTCGAGAACATCTACGATAGGAGCCTCTTAACCCTTAATAATAAAGCCTATACTATTAATACGATAGCCCTTCTCTTTTAGCAGATCTTTAGTAGACTAGGCGTTAAGATCTACCTCGGTAATAGCATCCTTATACCGCTTCTAGTAGGCTATCGTAAAGTCGTTAAGTACGAAGGTTAAGTTAACTAATTGCTTACCGTGCTTCTTACTAGTAGTAGAGACTCGATAGATTATAGTACGGGAAAGGTGCTCTACTCCCTTACGACGGACCGGATACTTATTAACGAACGACGCAACCTGCTTAGCACGCTCTTCGTTACGGAAACTTTTTTACCGATCCTATCGATCCTATCGATCCTAGCGATCGCGAGCGATCCCGAGCGATCGCGAGCGATCCTAAGCGATCCCGAGCGATCGCGAGCGATCCTAAGCTATCCTAGAACGATAAATAGGTAACTTATAAAAGTTAGACTTTTGCCTAGTACTATACTAAAAATAGAACATTTTTGTCATATATTACTAAGCCGTAAACCTTCTAGATAAAAGCCTTCTTAATGTTTCGATCGATCACTTTTCTAGACATTTTACCGGTCTTAATCTTCTTTTAGGGGTCGTCGATAGCGGTAACGATCTAGAAACAGTACTCGAGGCTAGTTATAGCGACTAAGGCGCTATCGGAGGGGGCTTCGATTAGGACTAGCGCGCCTAGGTTTAGGGCTCGTAAGTTACTGCTACTACTAGCGCCTAGCGGATTTAGGGCGCCGGAAGACATCTTAGTCGACCGGAGTAGAAAGGAGTTAGTAACGAGTTTGCAAAAACGTTCGTAGCTTGTTAATAATAATTAAAGGGTTTAGATAGAAGAAGGGGGGGGGGGGGGGGTAGGCGGTAGTAAGTTAGTTAGTATTCGAGTAGAAGAAAGAGCTTAGAAGGCTCGCCTTAAATAGAGTACGAAGGTAGCGTAGTCCGTATATTCCGGTAAAGCAAACGGATAACGATTATATATAGACCCTAAAAAGTAAAGCTATATACGAGACTCCTTTATTAGTAGGGCAGACTAAAGTTTAACAATCGATCTAGCTAATTACTAGTAACGACTACGCGCCTTTATTAACCTCTAGCTTTCGTAGATTCTCGCGTACTCGAAATATAACTAGTTAGTTCGAGTACCTAGTAGTAATCTATAGTAGTAAGGCCGGCGGGACTAATAATATCTCTAAGGTAGTATTAGCTTTTCTCTAGAGATGCTCGGCAACTAGGAGCAAATCGCCTAGGCCTAGCGCAGTTTATATTAGCCTATAGCACTATCGTTATAGATACAGCATCACCTTTTATAGTAGCAGGTATATAAACGTAGCCCGTGCGTTCTTCTTTCTTCTAGATACTAAGCTTAGCGGCCTAAGGTCCCTATTCTTAGAGGCTATAGGCCTAGGTTGCTACGTCTATCTAAGAGCTAGGAAGGGAGAGGGATCCTCTCTTTCTTAGTGTCCTACGTAACTAATACTAATTAGGGTAGGAACAATCTTCTCTAGCGGAGTATCTTGTTATCGTTACTACCTAAGGGCGGTTGCTAGAGACTAGGAAACTAGAGGGAAGTAGTCCTAGAAGGGCGGGAGGTTAGGTTCGGCTAGCTTCCGAATGCTACCCCTAGGGTGTTATTCGGAAGTTATTCCTCGTATAGTTCTTTCTAAGGAAAAACAAAAAAGAGTAAAGCTATAACAATATTAATCGAAGGCAAAAGAGCAAAACAACCGACAAGGTAAAAGTAAAAGAGGGTAATAACTAAGAGCATTAATATTAGTAGGAATAGGTAGTAAGGACTAAAGCTATAGGGCGGCACTACATTAATAGCGCGGAGAATAGTTAATAGAGGCAAGGAAAGTAACGTAGTAGAGGCAGGAAAGGATATACGATTATTTAGTCTCGGGGTCGTCTAGCTATAATTCTAGGCGGTCTTTATCGCTAGACTAGTTAGGTTCCTCGGAGTTAGAGTTAGATAGCTAGAAGTCTAGTTTACTATCGGAATTAATATCGGAAATGCTCTATATATAGTTAACCCGTATATAACCCTCCCTCTATTCTTAAGTTACTAGTATTCCTAATAGCTTACTAAGACGAATCTAGGGATAGGCATAGTCCTTAGGCAGAACCGGATCTATAATAGCGGTAGGATCCTCCTTCCGATAGGTATCTAAGGACGGCAGAGGGTCTATAGAGGCACTAACTTCCTCCTCGGTCGGCGGAGGGCGGGTAGGTTCTTGTAACTTAACGATCTTCTTTAGATTAGCCCGAGGGTAAGTGTGCTTTAAGGTAGTACTATCTAGCTCCTAAAGAAGGTATACGGAACCCGAGTAAAGGACCTCCTTTACTCTATAAGGACCCTTCTACTTAAAGGCTAGCTTATAGGAGTAACTATACTCTAATTCGGACCGGTATAGAAGGACTATATCGCTAACCTTTAGAGGTTCCCAATTAATAGCATTATAGTTATTAAAATACTGCTTAGCCTCTTCTTAAAGCCGACGTTGTCGAGTAAGACCCTCTTAAGAAGTCGTAGTTATATCCTTAAGAGCCTTAGCCCGTAGGGTAAGAAGATCTACCCTAGTACGAATAGACCCCTAATCGTAAACGCCGTACGTGCGATAGGACAATTTAATAGGAAGAACGGCGTCCCTCCTAATTATAAGTTCCGCTAGTATAAGTCTAGTCGTATCGATAATAGTAGTTCGGTCTGCTTAGAGAAGGGCTAGGACGCGGGTAGAAATAGGAACTAATCTGTCGCTACTATTAGTTATCTTAGATAGGGCATCAATTAACGACCGATAGCTGCGCTTAATAATAGTATTCGACTAGGGATAGTATAGGGAGATGCGAACGTTCTTCGCCCTATACGAAACAAGTAGCGCTTAAACCTCCTTAGCTATATTGTTCGTAGCGTTGTCTAAGATAACCTCGTAAGGTGTTCCCTAGCGGCAAAACAGATCCTTAAACAGGAAGGTAGCTATATTACGGGCATTAATAGCACCGTAACCCTTATAGAAATAATAGGCCTCCGGCTATCGAGAAAGACTCTCTCGAATAATATATAGGCTATTATTGCGGCTAAGATAGACCCTATCGCTATACTACCGCTCCCTAACTAACTAGGTAGTAGGGATACGTAGCTCTCCTAGACGCCGGTAGCTGTTCCTAAAGTTGCACTTAGGACAGCTCTTATAGTAGCGAGAGACATTAGCCTATACGCCGTCCTACTAGTAGCGCCGACGAAGGACATCGAAGGTACCCTCCGCCGCCCGGTAGCCGAGCTTATCGTAAACAAAGCGAAGGATTTCTTATCGGGCTACTAGATCGTTAATAATACGCTAGAGCGGTATATTAATTATAGCCTATCGCTAAAGGATGCGATCCTTAATAAGGAACCTCCGAGAATAGCGAGTAATACGACGGTATTAACTCCTTAATAGACTAGGAGCTCTCTTCGTATAGGTAAGGAAGTAGGCGATATTATAGGAGTCGTCGGAGTAGACCCTATTAAGGATATTATCTCTACCTACTTCGCTCGCCTTAGTATCGTCCTAGTCCTCGCCGTTAGTAGTATAGTCTTCGTTAGGCTAGTTACTAGGTTAGTCGTTAGCAGTAGACCTAGTAATTACTAGTATAGCATTAATATAGAAGATAGTAAAGAAGGTACGGTTAATAACCGCGTCGATATCCTCCTCTTCTATTATCTCGGCGATGTCCTCTTCTATAGTAGGCCTTCTAGAAAGGCTATCCGGTCTAGTATGCTTCTTACTAGGAACATAGAAGACGTCGAAATTAAACAAATAGATCTAGGCAACCTACCGAGCTATCGTAGAGTTAGGCAGGTCGGAGGCTATATAGTTAAGTTAATAGACTAGCGTCTAGGGGTCGACTTCTAGGCGAAAGAATACTCTAAAGAGCTAAGAACGGAACTTCTTAAGAGCTTTGTAGACACTAAGGCACTCTCGCTTGCTAGCATTATATCGGGCCTCGATAGGTTTCTATAGACCGGACTCGTACCGGATAGGGTAACGTAAGGAGGGCTTCTTACGATCGCACTATATTAGTATCTCGCCGTAGCCTTCCCCGCTCGAGTCGATAGCAATAATTAGTAGACCTACGCCTTCCGAGTAGTTAATAGAGGTAAGCGTAGGCGCGCTAATAACTGCCTTAGTAACCTTATCCTTAGCGGCTTAGTAAACGGAGGTCTATTTAAACTCTGCATCCTTCTTAAGTAAAGCGTATAGAGGCTTATATACTAACGCAAAGTTTTCGACCTAGATACGGAAGTAGGAGACTACTCTAAGCTAGATCCGGACATCTTTCTAATAGGTAGGGTCGGGCTAGGATACAATCTTTAGGACCCGCGTATTATTAGGATAGCGGCCTTTCTCGTTAGTAACAAACCCGACAATGTTTATACGCTTATATAGGAGCTAAAGCTTCTCCCTATATACCGTTAGGTTAGCTCGCTCTAGGTCGCAGAGGATACTATCGAGGTTCTAAATATATTCGAGAAAGAACCTATAGATGCTAGGCTCTACTTCTTTATTATCGTACCTAGTTTTAGGGCCCTTAATACCGATGTCGTCGAGGAAAGGCATTGCTATATAGGAGATATAGGCCGCGAGGACTTAGTTTATAATGCGAACAAACTAGGCTACGGAGTTAGTTGCCTCTTAGGGAAGGGTAGTTTGTCTATATAGCCTAAGAGGTGTCTCGAAACTAGTAAGGTCCCGGCTATTAGGGTAGAGAGGTATCTAGTCGTAGCCCGAGAATACATTAACTAGCGAGGCTACTATACAGTTAGTAAAGGCTTCTAAGAACCTATTAGTTTCCGGAGGAAGATTAGTATCTCTAATCGTAACTACGTTAAACTTCTAGGTAGCGTTAATTAGCCGATACTTCTTTAGTTCCTTAGGAGCTGTCTTCTTCTAAACTAGGAAGTATAGATTGCGATACGAGGCATAGGAAGGCTCTAAGGTACTAGCCTTTATACGCTACCGTATTATATTCTTAACTATACCTCTTAGGCTTAGGTTTAGCTTAAACCCTAGGTAAGCCTAAGGCTTATACTCGATCGTTCGGATCCTCTATAGAGGGGCAACCTCCGGGTTAATCCTACCTAGATGCGTAAAGTTATATACTAATACGGCTTCGCGGTTGTATAGAAGCTCGTATAGCAAATCTAGTTCAAGATCCGAAAGCTCGATACTAGGTTTAATGTTCGCTAGTCTCTCCGGCGTTAGCCTCGATCCCCTAGGAATAGCGGAGAACTTTTTAGTAATATACCTCTAGTCGTATAGACTATCCCTAGGTATTAATATCGCTTCGCGGTTAAGGCACTTTTATCGCTAGTTAGGATTCCCGCTAGGATTAGACCTATTAGTTATATATACGCTGCCTTTTACGGGCTTAATCTTATTAGCTACCCTCTTATATAGGGTATATATACTAACCGCTCGTAATACCCGAGCCCTCTCTCTTTAACGTTAGGCCCGGAGATTAGCGCAATAGAACAGCGCGTAAACTTTATTAGAAGTCTCCTTAAGTCGGTAGGTATATAGCTAGTAATCCTAATTTATAATTCCGGCGAAAACGTTAGATTCCTAATAACACCCCCGGGGTATTATTCGATCGGCGCTCTAATTAGTTAGTTCGGATTCGGGCTCGGGTAGATCCGCTTCCGGCGGCGATGCCTACGATAGCATTATTACCGAGATTCGTATACTAGGTAGTCGTTATACTATTATGCTCGCTATCGCTTCGAGTATTCGTCTCCTTAGTATAGAGCCTAGAAACTAGCCTTATCGTACGGAGCGGCGCACCTCTAGATATAACCTATTTAAGCTATATTAACTTATAGCGTAGATTGCCGGTCTTATAACCGCGCTATAGCGTTTCCCGAAGAGCGTTTAGAAGTAGCAAGGATATCCTCGTAGGATTTATAGCTAGTGTTTCCGATATAACTAGTAAATACGACTCGGTTGCCCTTCTAGTTAGCGATAGTTCCTTCCTAGGAGCTATCGTCGCAGTTGCGCTAGATACCCCGGGTTATACGAGACTATAGACGACCTAGAATAATTAGCGTATTCGGGTCCGCGGTAATCTAGAAGGTAAAGGAAAAGCATATGCCGAAAGCGTCTACTATAATATTATAGTAGGCACCTACTAGCGTAGCCTCCCTATTTACTCCCTATATACTAAGGGAAATATCTCTGTTTATTAGTAGTCGGAGCTGTTTAGCCTAGCGCTTACTTATAATAAGTAACTCTAAACTATTATTAAGCATTACTAGCAACTACTAACTATAGCTTCCGATAGTAACTTAAATATAGATAGTAGGGACGACAGCAAAGGAACGGGTAACTACGGAAAAGTCTATATTATTAGGGATAGAGTAAAGCTCCTTAGGTCGAGGAGGTCCTACTCGACCGATTTATTAGCTAGTAAATCGGATAGCCTTAATAGAAACTAAAACTAAAGCAGGGTCGGCATTATTATTATCCTCTCGGCCTATCTCCTTAATCCCCTCTTCGTTAGCATTATCGATAGTCTCCTAGCTCTCGTAGGTTACTAATTCGCCTTCTACTAACTCCTAGGCCCCTAAAAATTTAGGAAGGAACTATAGGGAAGAGACGTCGATATAGTCCTCTTGCCTCTATTTACGTCGGAGGGCTATAAGGTCTTTTATAAAGGTAGCATCGTTAGGAATCCGGCTCTAGAATAGGTTAGTAGGCAAGCTATTAAAGGACGGAAACCAAAACTACTACTACTACTAGCAGTAATAGTATAGGCTACCGAGGGTAACATAACCTATAGCAATATAGGTAGCTATGTTTAGCATAATAGGATAACAAGACGGTTGCTTAGGCTAATAACCAGAGCCCTGTAACATAGGCATTATAGAAGTGTAATATAAATAATATACTATACGAGGTTAGTGCTCTATCTACAATATAGAAGGAGGCCTCTTATATAGGCTTAAAACTTAGCCTAGGTATATAGGGCCGGTTACTAGCTAATATCCCTCCCTTTCTTCGTATCTAACTAGACACGCTTTATATTGTGCGCTTAAAACAAACAGTTATATAGTAACCTTAGGCATCTTAGCTAAGGCTATCTTTTAGAGACTCCGTAATAATACCCCCGGGGTAGCATTGTTCCTAGATTCTATTAATATACAAAAACAACTTCCTAAGTATCTAATCTACTACGCTAACCTACTGCTGCTTTAATGTACCGTAATCCTTACTAGCAATAACCTTATCTGCTAGTCGGCTCTCGAAATCTCCTCCGCATACGTTAAAGCTGTTAGTACCGAAGTACTATCCCTCGTAGAAAGCTTAATTAACGAGGAGGTTAGCAGCCTTTTCCGTCGTAGTATTCTCCTAATTGTATAGATATTCCTTAAGTCCCTCGTTATTAAGCTAGAGGATCTATTCAACTTCGTTCTAAACAACGTAGCTTAACTAAGGAATCCTACTAACTAGAGCGTCGGAGATATAGCCGAGGCCTTCGACTAAGATCGCCGTAGGGAAAGCGAATAGTACGAAGGAGTTAGAGGCCGGGAGGGCGGTTAGATTGCGGTACGCTTTAGCAACCTAAGAGACTATTAAGTTCTCGTAACCCTTAACCTTAGTGCTATTAATAACGCGAGAGTAGCCTAGGTTAATTAATATACGGTTGCTCTCGGTCTTTAGATTACTATATAGCAGGTATAGCATCTAAATAGAGACCTCGCACTCCTTTAGAGGGTTGAGGATCTACTCCGCTTTACGCCCCTTACTATTAGGCTAACTATCGAACATGTAGTCGAGGTCGTCGTCGGTAAGGTACTTATTAGTAAGCTTACCGATCTTGCTTAGTAGGACTAGGCTACGAGCCTTAAGCTTCTTAACCTAGTTCGCAAAGACCTCGGGCTAATATATGCCTTCGACAACAGTAGAGCAGCTAGTCTTATCCTTAGATATAAGACAGACCTTAATACGTAGGTAACTAGCACCCTCGCTAGCTGCGAGCTTAACTATATCTTGTCCGAGACGAGCAGACTCCTTAGAAGGACAGTTTTCGTAAGTACCGCTAACCTTAAAGAACTTAGTAGGCTTAGGGACGGAGATAAGCTTATATACGTAATTAGGTCGAAGGGCGATAGCTAAGAGCTATAGGGTAGGGTACTAGCGGACGATTTAGTTGCTTACACTATAAGTTTAAAGGGCATTGCGGCCTTCTTGCTTAGACTTAGGCATGTTACGCATATGCTAAAGGTATATCTTAAACTCTTCCTATATTAGGTCGATAAGGAAAGGAAGATATACTCTACGAGGCTCTTATAACTAACTAAAGACTTAAGGGAAGATAGTATTGCTAGTCTAGCGAAAGCGATCGAAGGAGGTACCTTAGCTAAGAATGCTAGTAACGAACTTACTCTAGCGATTTGTTAGCGTAAGGGCGCGAGTAATAGTACTAGTAGGGTTGAACGCGTAGAGTCCTAGAGATATCGGGGCGGCAATAGGGCGTCTAGGAAACTAGTTAGTATAGGCCTAATTAGCCTTAAGGGCAGCGAAGGCGTCTTAATTAGGAACCTCGCGACTAATCTTTAATAGGCGACCGACGAGGACACTCGCCTTAGCACTAGTATAGAGACTATAGACCTTAGCGGCCTTCTTAATATAGTTGGTATATATAGAGAACGGCTCTTCTCCTAGCTTGCTAAGGTCGTCGAGCTATTAACAAATAGAGAGGGCGGTAGGGGCTTCGCCTATTACGGCTTTAGGAACTATATCGATATCGGTAATGAGGTACGCGATAGAGTCGCCCTTGCAAGAACTATAAATGTTCTTAGTTAACAGGATCGGCGAGAGGCCTCTATTTCTACGCTCGCTAAAGGAGCCTTCGGAGGAGACATCTTCTAGTAGTGTATCTAGTATATTAATATCCGAGTTACTATAGTTAGTACTATAGTTAGTACTATAGTCGGTACTAGAAGGAGCGCTATATTTCTTAGTAGCCTTACGGAGGGCCTAGCGAGTATATAATACCTTCTTACGCGCTGCTTCGGCCTTAGCGCGCTCGTCTTAAACTTCTTAAGGAACCTTACGGTTACGGGTCGAGCGACGATCTTTAGCCTATATCTCTGTAGCGAGCGCAAGACTAGTAGCCGTATCGGCCTTAGTTTCTAGGCGAAGGGCCTTACGTTTAAGGACATTAACGATAGGAGCCTCTTAACCTTCAATAATAAAGCCTATACTATTAATGCGATAGCCCTTCTCTTTTAGTAGATCCTTAGTTGTCTATACGTTAAGATCGACCTAGACAATCGTATCGTAGTGCTTCTTCTAGTAGGCTGTCGTAAAGTCGTTAAGCGCAAAGGACAAGTTAAGTAACTACTTGCCTACCTTCTTACTAGCGGTAGATATACGATAGATTATAGTACGGGAAAGATGCTCGGCGCCTTAACGACGGACCTTATACTTGTTAACGAACGAAGAGACCTGCTTAGCACGCTCTTATCTACCGTAGGCGAAGTTAATAAGGCTCTTAGGAAGACTGCTTAGTCCTCCCTAGTGTTCGAAGGCCTAGTCGAGGGTCTTAAAGCGCAAACGAATCTAGGTACCGGCCGTCTCGAGGCTATAGACGATAGGAAAGGCTTATTCGATATCTATATCGTTAAGAACCTCGCGCTTAAAGATACGCTTACCGATAGACTAACGCAAGTTGTTTATACTATACGCAACTAAGATAGTAGCCTTCTTAATGTTCCTATTAATAACGCGTAGCAGGGTACGAGCGTTCTAGATCTTCTCTTAAGGGTCTTTAAGGGCGGTAACGATCTAGAAGCAGTACTCGAGGCTAGTTGTAGCAGCTAAGGCGCTGTCGGATAGGGCTTCGATCGGGACTAGGGCGGCTAGGCTTAGGTTAATAGGGGTAGGGGGGTCGTTGCTACTACTAGCGCCTAGCGGATTCGGGGCGCCAGAAGACATAGTCGACCGAGGCGGTTTAGAAACGAGTTTGCAAAGTGTGTTCGTTGCTTAACAATAATAATTAAAGGGTTTAGATAGAAGGGGGGGTTTTAGGCGGTAGCGAGTTAGTTAGTAACTAAGTAGAAGAAGGAGCTTAGGAAGCTCGCTTTAAATATAGTACGAAGGTAACGTAGTCCGTATGTTCCGCGCTAGTAAAGCAAACGGATAACAGCTATATATAAAAGTGAAACTGTATACGAGACTTCTTTGTTATTAGGGCAGGCTAAAGTTTAATAATCGATCTAGCTAATTGCTAGTAGCGACTACGCGCTTTTATTAACCTTTAGCTATCGTAGATTCTCGCGCACTCGAAATATAACTAGTTAGTTCGAGTCCTTAGTAGAAATCTATAGTAGTGAAGCTAGCGGGACTAATAATACCCCTAGGATAGCATTAGCTTTTCTCTAGAGATACTCGGTAACGGGGAGCAAGTCGCCTAGGCCTAGTATAGCTAATCCGTCGATATATTAGCCTATAGCACTACCGCTGTAGATGCAGCATTACCTTTTACATTAGCAAGCACGTAAAGGTAGTCTATACATTTACCTTCTTCCTTCTTCTAAACGCTAAGCTTAACAGCCTAAGGTCCCTATTCTTAGAGGCTATCGGCCTAGGTTACTATGTCTATCTAAGAGCTAGGAAGGGAGAGGGATCCTCCCTTTCTTAGTATCCTACGTAACTAGTGCTAATTAGGGTAGGAACATCCTCTAGTAGAGTATCTTATTATAGGTAATATCTAAGGGTAGTCGCTAGAGTCTAGGAAGCTAGAGGGAAGTAGTCCTAGAGGTAGAGGGTTAGGTTCGGCTATTTTCCTAATACTACCCCCGGGGTATTATTAGGAAAACGCGCCTCGTATAGTTCTATCTAAGGAAACAAGAGTAAAGGAATGAAGTTATAGCAACATCTCGAAGGCTAAAGAGTAAAAACAATAGATAAGGTAAAGGCAAAAGAGGGCAACAACTATAAGTATTAATACTATAGGAACAAGCAGTAAGGACTAAAGCTATAGGGCGGCACTACATTAATAGCGCGGAGAAGGCAAGGAAAATAACGTAGTAGAGGCAGGGAAAGACAAGCAATTATTTAGTCTCGGGATCTAGCTATAATTCTAGGCGGTCTTCGTCGCTAGACTAGTCGAGCTCCTCCTCGGAGTTAGAGTTAAATAGCTAGAAGTCTAGTTTACTATCGGAATTAATATCGGAAATGCTCTACGCGTAATTAATACGTATATAACCCTCCCTTTGTTTATAAGTTATTCCTAATGGCTTACTAAGATGTATCTAGGGATACGTATAGTTGTCGGGTAGAATAGGATCTATAATCGCGGTAGGATCCTCCTCTCGATAGGCATCTAAGGTCGGCAGAGGGTCTATAGAGGCATTAACTTCCTCCTCGGTCGGGGGAGGGTAGGTAGGCTCTCTTAATTCGACGATCTTTTTTAGGTTAGCCCGGGGGTACGAGTGCTTCAAGGTAGCACTATTAAGTTCCTAGAGTCGGTACGTAGAACTATCGTAAAGGACCTCCTACACTCTATAAGGCCCTTTCTATTTAAAGGCTAGCTTATAGGAGTAACTATACTCTAACTCGGACCGGTATAGGAGAACTATATCGCTAACCTTTAGAGGCTCCTAATTAATAGCATTATAGTTATTAAAATACTGCTTAGCCTCTTTACGAAGGCGCCGTTATCGAGTAAGTCCCTCCTAAGAAGTAGTAGTTATATCCTTAAGAGCCTTAGCGCGTAGGGCAAGGAGATCCGCTCTAGTACGAACAGACCCCTAATCGTAAACGCTATGCGTGCGATAGGACAACTTAATAGGAAGAACGGCGTCCCTCCTAATTATAAGCTCTACTAGCGTAAGTCTAGTCGTGTCGATAATAGTAGTTCGATCCGCTTAGAGAAGGGCTAGGACCCGGGTAGAGATAGGAACCGACCTGTCCCCTCTATTAGTTATCTTAGATAGGGCATTAATTAAAGACCGATAGCTACGTTTAACAATAGTATTCGACTAGGGATAGTACGGGGAGATGCGAACGTTCTTCGCCCTATACGAAACAAGTAGCGCTTAAACTTCTTTAGCTATATTGTTCGTAGCGTTGTCTAAGATAATCTCGTAAGGTGTTCCCTAGCGGCAAAACAGATCTTTAAACAGGAAGGTAGCTATATTACGAGCATTAATAGCGCCGTAGCCCTTATAGAAATAATAGGCCTCTAGCTATCGAGAAAGACCCTCCCGAATAATATACAAGCTATTATTACGACTAAGATAGACCCTATCGCTATACTATCGCTCTCCGACTAATTAGGTAGTAGGAATACGCAGTTCTCCTAGACGTCGGTAGCTATTCCTAAAATTGCACTTAGGATAGCTCTTGCAGTAGCGGGAGACATTAGCCTATACGCTGTCCTACTAGTAGCGCCGACAAAGGATATCGAAGGTACCCTCCGCCGCTCGGTAGCCGAGCTTATCGTAAACGGAACGAAGGATCTCTTATTAGGCTACTAGGTCGTTAATAATACGCTAGAGAGGTGCATTAACTATTGCTTATCGCTAAAGGATTCGATCTTTAACGAGGAATCGTCGAGAATAGCGAATAACCCGACGGTATTAACTCTTTAATAGGCTAGGCGCTTTCTTCGTATAGGTTAGGAAGTAGGCGATGTAATAGGAGTCGTCGGAGTAGACCCTATTAAGGATATTATCCCTCTCTAGTTTATCCGCCTTAGCTTTAGCCTAGTCGTTATCGTTAGTAGTAGGGTTCTCGTCGAGCTAGTTACTAGGTTAGTTACTAGGTTAGTCGTCGGCAGCAGGCCTAGCGATCGCTAGTATAGAATTGATATAGAAGGTAGCGAAGAAGGTGCGGTTAATAACCGCGTCGACATCTTCTTCTTCTATTATTTCGGCAATGTCCTCTTCTATAGTAGGCCTCCTAGAAAGGCTATCCGGTCTAGTATACTTCTTCCTAGGAACGTAAAAGACGTCGAAGTTAAACAAATAGATCTAGGCAACCTACCGAGCTATCGTAGAGTTAGGCAGGTCGGAGGCTATACGGTTAAGCTAATAGACTAGCGTCTAAGCATCGATTTCTAGACGAAAGAACACACTAAAGAGCTATAGCCGGAACTTCTTTAGAGCCTTATAGACCCTAAGGCATTCTCGCTTACTAGTATCGTATCGGGCTTCGATCGGTTTCTATAGTCCGGAGTCGTACCTAATAGGATAACGCAAGGATAGCTCCTTACGGTTACACTATATTAGTATCTCGCTATAGCCTTCCCCGCTCGAGTCGATAGCAACAATTATCAAACCCGCACCCTCTAAGTAGTTAATAGATATTAGTGCAGGTACGCTAACGAGCGCCTTAGTTACTATATCCTTAGCCGCTTAGTAAACGGAGGTCTATTCGAATTTAGCATCCTTCTTAAGCAAGGCGTATAAGGGCTTATATACTAATGCAAAGTTCTCGACCTAGATGCGGAAGTAGGAGACTACTCTAAGCTAGGTTCGGACATCCTTCTAATAGGTAGGATCCGGCTAGGACACTATCTTTAGGACCCGTATATTATTAGGATAGCGGCCGTTCTTATTAGTTACAAACCCGATAATGTTTATTCGTTTATATAGGAGCTAAAGCTTCTCCCTATACACCGTTAGGTTAGCTCGCTCTAGGTCGTAGAGGACACTATCGAGGTTCTAAATGTGTTCGAGAAAGAACCTGCGGATGCTAGGCTCTACTTCTTTATTATCGTACCTAGTTTTAGGGCCCTTAATGCCGATATCGTCGAGGAAAGGCATCGCTATATAGGAGATATAGGCCGCGAGGACTTGGTTTATAATACGAACGAACTAGGCTACTAAGTTAGTTACCCCTTAGGGAAGGGTAGTTTGTCTATATAGCCTAAGAGATATCTCGAAACTAGTAAGGTCGCGGCTATTAGGATAGAGAGGGATCTAGTCGTAGCCCGAGAAAACATTAACTAGTAAGGCTATAACACAGTTAGCAAAAGCTTCCGAGAACCTATTAGTCTCTAGGGGAAGGTTACCATCTCTAATCGTAACTGCGTTAAACTTTTATATAGCGTTAATTAGACGGTACTTCTTTAGTTCCCTAGGAGCTATCTTCTTTTAAACTAGGAAGTATAGATTGCGATACGAGGCATAGGAAGGTTCTAAGGTGCTAGCCTTTATACGCTGTCGTATTATGTCCTTAACTATACCTCGTAGGCTTAGGTTTAGCTTAAAACCTAGGTAGGCCTAAGGCTTATACTCGATCGTTCGGATCTTCTACGGAGGGGCAACCTCCGGATTTATTCTACCTAGGTAAGTGAAATCATATACTAACACGGCCTCGCGATTGTATAGAAGCTCGTATAGCAAATCTAGTTTACGATCCGAAAGCTCGATACTAGGTTTGATTTTCGCAAGCCTCTCCTCTATTAGCCTTAACCCCCTAGGGATAGTAGAAAACTTTTTAGTAATATACTTCTAATCGTACGGACTATCTCTAGGTAGTAGTGTCGCCTCCTAATTAAGGCACTTTTGTCGCTAGTTAGGATTCCCGCTAGAATTAGACCTATCGGTAATATGTACGCTACCCTTTATAGGCTTAATCTTATTAGCTACCCTCTTATATAGGGTATATATACTAATCGATTGTCGAATCCGAGCCCGCTCTCTTTGTCGCTAGGCTTAGAGATTAGCGTAACAAAACAGCGCGTAAACTTCTTTAGAAGTTTCCTTAAGTCGATAGGTATGCAGCTAGTAGTCCTAATTTATAACGCCGGCGAAAACGTTAGATTCGTAATAACACCCCCGGGGTAGCATTAGACTCGCGCTCTAATTAGTTAGTTTAGGTAGACCCGCGTCCGGTAGTAATACCTCCGGCGACGATATATAAGATAGCATTATTACCTTAACTTGTATAGCAGGTATAGGTAGTCGTTATATTATACTCGCTATCGCTTCGAGTACTCGTCTTCTTAGTATAGAACCTAGAAACTTGCCTTAACGTATAGAGCGGCGCACTTCTAGAAATGACCTATTTAAGCTATACTAACTTATAGCGCAGATTGCCGGTCTTACAACCGCGCCGTAGCGTTTCCCGAAGACCGTCTAGAAGTAGTAAGGATATCCTCGTAGGACTTATAGCTAGTGTTGCCGATATAACTAGTAAACACGACTCGGTTGCCCTTCTAGTTAGTAATAGTTCCCTCTTAGGAACTATCGTCGCAGTTGCGCTAGATACTACGAGTTATGCGAGACTATAGCCGACCTAGAATAATTAGCGTGTTTAGGTCGGCGGCGATCTAGAAGGTAAAGGAAAAGCATATACCGAAGGCGTCTACTATAATATTATAGCAAGTACCTACTAGCGCAACCTCTCTATTTACTCCCTATATACCTAGGGAAATGTCTCTATTTATTAGCAGCCTAAGTTGTTTAGCCTAACGCTTACTTATAATAAGTAACTCCGAACTATTATTAAGCATTGCTAGCATCTATTAACTATAGCTCCCGATAGTAACTTAAATATAGATAGCGGGAACGATAGCGAAGGAACGGGTAACTGCGGAAAGGTCTATATTATTAGAGATAGAATAAAGTTCCTTAGGTCGAGGAGGTCCTGCTCGACCGATTTGTTAGCTAGTAAACCGGACAGCCTTAATAGAGACTAAAACTAGAGTAGGGTCGGGATTATTACTATCCCCTCGGCCTATCTCCTTAACTCCCTCTTCGTTAGCATTATCGATAGTATCTTAGTTCTCGTAGGTTACCGATTCGCCTTCTACTAACTCTTAGATACCTAAAAATTTAGGAAGGAACTATAGGGAAGAGACGTCGATATAGTCTTCTCGTCCCTGTTTCCTTCGGAGGGCAGCGAGGTCTTTTATAAAGGTAGTATCGTTAGGGATTCGGCTCTAGAACAGGTTAGTAGGCAAACCGTATACTAGCAGCTCTCCTATAGATACATTAGACTTAAGGTCTAGGAACTATAAAGCCTAGAAGAGAGCGTTTGCCTTTGTATCTAAGGAGTTAGCTAGGCTAGTACTATACTTTTTTATATACCTATTAAAGCGAAAGCTCTTTAGGTCGGATAACTTCCGTTTGTAGGCAGGTAGGTTAGCTAGGCCTAGGGTACTACTAATATCGGTAGTAACATCCTCTATATCGACCTCTAGAGTCTCTAGGACGACTAGGCTTTCTATAGGTAGGGTGCTAGGGGCGGTGCTAGGTACGGTACTAGATCGGGTAGCGCGGTCTATAGCTATCTAGAGAGTCTTAGTTTTAGCGGTTAACTCTCGCTATTGCTTAGCCTTGTCGGCCGCCTTGTTCTTTAGTACCCTAGTAGGGGCTGCCGCACTAGGGCGAGTAGGGTTCTAAGGGCTCTTACCCTTGCTTTAGGACTAGGTCTAAGACCGTATAGTAGCGTAGATATCTATACTGTTCTTAGTAACCGCGTAAACATTAGTAACTACGTCCGGATCCTAAGAAACAAAGTTGACTTTAATAGGCTTAGTAGTTCCGTTACTGCTTCGCTCCTTAACCTGTTTTGCCCTAACCTTCTAAGTTTCTTGTTTAGTAATAGCGGCGAGGGTACTGTTCCTAGTGTCCTTAAACTCGATCTTGCTGCTATACTTCTTTTCTAGAAGGGTCTTTAGCTAAGGCAGCTTCGGGGCTCTCCGATCCTATTCGAAATCAATCTTGTCGCCGGTGTCTATATAGTAGAATCGGCTATTTACTTATATAATAAGCTTCCTTTTAAGAAGCTCTTTCTAGATAGGGCAGGAGGATTAGATATGTTTGAACCCGCTACACATCTAGTACTTGCTATCTAAGTTAGAATAGATCTTCCGTATAGCGTAGACATCTACTAAAGGGGCTTTAGGGTAGTTAGGATCTGAAACCTAGTAGACTAGTAGTATATCGCCTAGTATAGTAGCATTAATAACCTCCCTAACTCGCTATAATGCTTTCGCATTTAGGTTTAGCTAGGCTAGGGATTCAGCTAAGTCCGCGACATCCTAAGAGTACTTAGTAATAGTAGGAGTTACGGTCTTAGGACTACTTTACGATTTAGGAAGGAACTTAGGTCCCTTACTTACTAAGGCTTCTTTCCTAACCTGCGCTAGGTTATTCCGGTCTTCGCCGTAGATAAACTTCCTCGCATCGGCTATACTATTAATGTCGGCCTTAATATACACTAGGACCTCTTTATATTTCCTAAAACTCTTAGGATCGGACTCGCTAAGCTTATAGCGACGGAAGATACGCTAAGCTATAGGCTACGGCAACCCCTAGAGGAGCAGCCTTGTTCTCTAAGAGTTTTCGAGATTACTCTGTTCGATACTATCTACTAACTCGACAAACTCGCGGATATACCCCTTTAGGTCGTTATCCTTAGTACGCCTTACTAAGTAGAGGGACTCGAGCTACGTACGACTGCCTTTAATGCGACGGCTATCGCGCTCCCGATACTCCCTTATAAAGGCTATCTTAAAGGTCTCCTAGTTAGCATTAGACTTGTCGTCCTTTTCTAGGTAGCTAACTAGGGTTTTAAGGGTTCGGTAAAGCTTAGAGGAGGTAGTCCTCGTAAAGGACCGAATCTTGTACTAGTCGGATTCTCTATCGAGCTCGTAATTAACTAAGCCTTCCTTAAAGCGCTTAATATGTACTATAGCGTTCTACTCTTCGAATAGGGGATTTGCCCTACTCCCTAGCTCTAGCGGGCGACGCTTGTTTTAACGGAGAAGCTTAGTTTGCTTCTCTATTATTTTTATAAGGATAGTATAGAGCGCCTCTAGCGTAGAGGGCGTAGGAGGCTTACTTATGTTAACTAGTCGCCGCCTAATTTCTTCGTTAATAGGATCTAGGGCGTTTTCGGATTTAGAGGATTCCGCTAATTCTCGATGTTCGTTTTCGCTAGAGCTAGAGCTTATTCGATTGTTATAAAATAGTTAAAATAGTTGAAATAGAATGCTATATAAAGTTGAAATAGAATGCTGTATAAATGTGTTTTTAGTAACTTTAGTCTGTTTGGTTTATTATAATATTACTATACGAGAGAGTAGTATATTAGGCTATTTCTCCTAGTATTACCCCTAGGGTAGCATTAGGATTTAGCCTCCTAGGGGTCGCCTAACTACCTCTAGGAGCTAAGTTTAGTAGATTTTAGACAAAAGCCGCTTAGAGGGAGAGACTGCAATCTCTATTTATACCTAGATCCTAGAAACTAGCTTGTATCTCCTTTAGCTAGGCGGGGGGGCGGTAGCCTTCTTTTTCTAGTAGAAGGCTAAGTACTATCTAAGCGAGGCTGCGAATCTAGGAACGCCCTACCCGATTAATAGGGGACTTCCCGGCTATCCGACCTGTAATCCGTATTTGCTATTAATTGATAGTCTTAGCAAACTAAGCAAAGCCGATAGGTAATTAGTCTATCTCCTCCTTAGGCGGGGCTTATCTCGAGCAAGCGGTACTAAATAGGTCTTCGACCTAGAGCCGAGTCCTTAGAAGCTAGCTATAGCTATAGACTAGGCCCTAAGCTGTAATAGTCCTAAGGGTTTGTAGCTTTTCGGGGTTAAAGCGATGCCCTCGTTAAGAGGTTTCTCTGCTTATCGTAATAGCCCCTTAAGATACTTCGGTATCGTCCGTATCGTAGGCTCTTATCGTGCCCTCGCTTTAGTTATAGCTATTCGTGCCTAGAGACTACCTTTAACATACCCGAACCTGTTAGATATAAAGAGATAGCCCCACCTTCGGCTCTAATAAAGGACGGAAACCAAAACTACTACTACTACTAGCAGTAATAGTATAGGCTACCGAGGGTAATATAACCTATAGTAATATAGGCAGCTATGTTTAGCATAATAGGATAACAAGACGGTTGCTTAGGCTGATAACTAGAGCCCTGCAATATAGGCATTATAGAAGTGTAATATAAACAATATACTATACGAGGTTAGTGCTCTATCTACAATGTAGAAGGAGGCCTCTTATATAGGCTTAAAACTCAGCCTAGGTGTATAGGGCCGGTTACTAGCTAATACTATATACTAGAAGCTCTCCTATAGACACGTTAGACTTAAGGTCTAGGAACTATAAAGCCTAGAAGAGAGCATTTGCCTTTATATTATAGGAGTTAGTAGGCCCGGTACTATACTTCTTTATATACCTATTAAAGCGAAAGCTCTTTAGGTCGGCTAACTTTCGTTTATAGGCCGGCGGGTTAGCTAGGCCTAGGGTACTACTAAGGTCGGTAGTAGTATCCTCTATATCGATATCTAGAGTTTCTAGTACCTCCGGAGTAGCTATACTAGCTCGCGTTGCACGGTCTTTAGCTGTCTAGAGTGTCTTAGTCTTAGCGACTAATTCTCGCTGTTTCTTAGCCTTATTAGCTGCCTGCTTCTTAAGTATCCTAGTAGGGGCTGCCGCACTAGGGCGGGTAGGGTTCTACGGGCTCTTACCCTTGCCCTAGGACTAGGTTTAGGACGACTAAGTTTAAGACCTTATAGTAGCGTAGACATCTATACTGTTCTTAGTAACCGCGTAAACATTAGTAACTGCGTCCGGGTCCTAAGATACAAAGTTGACTTTAATAGGCTTAGTAGTACTATTACTACTCCGCTCCTTAACCTGTTTTGCCCTAACCTTCTAAGTTTCTCGTTTAGTAATAGCGGCGAGGGTACTATTCCTAGTATCCTTAAACTCGATCTTGCTACTATACTTCTTCTCTAGAAGACTTCTAAGTTAAGGTAGCTTCGGGGCTCTACGATCCTACTCGAAGTTAATCTTGTCGCCGGTATCGGTATAGTAGAACCGACTATTTACTTATATAACGAGCTTCCTCTTAAGAAGCTCCTTCTAGATAGGGCAGTCTAATTAAATATATTTGAAACCGCCGCATATCTAGCACTTGCTATCTAAGTTAGAATAGATCTTCCGTATAGCGTAGACGTTAACTAAAGGGGCCTTAGAGTAGTTAGGATCGGAGACCTAGTAGACTAGTAGTATATCCTTTAGTATACTAGCATTAAGGACCTCCCTAACTCGCTATAGTACTTTCGTATTAAGGTTGAGCTAGGCTAGGGATTTAGCTAAGTCCGCAACGTCCTAAGAATGCTTAGTAATAGTAGGAGTTATAGTACTAGGACTACTTTGCGATTTAGGAAGAAACTTAGGCCCTCTAGTTCCCGAGGTATCGTTCCTTACCTAGGCTAGATTATTCTAGTCCTCGCTATAAATGAACTTCTTTATATCGGCGGAGCTATTAATGTCGTCCTTAATAGCCTCTAGGACCTCTTTATACTTCCTAAAGGTCTCGGGATTGGCTTCGCTAAGCTTATAGCGACGGAAGATACGCTTAGCCGTAGACTATAGTAACCCTTTAAGGAGCAGCCTCGTTCTCTAAGAATTCTCGAGGTCCTACTAGTCGATGCCGTCCGCTAACTTAACAAACTCGCGGACGTACTCCTTTAGGTCGTTATCTTCGGTGCGCCTCTCTATATAGAGGTTCTTAAGCTACGTACGACTACCTTTAATACGACGGCTATCGCGGTCCCGATACTCCCTTATAAAGGCCTACTTAAAGACCTTCTAGTCGGTATTAGACTTGTCGTCCTTTTCTAGGTAGCTAACTAGGGTTCTAAGGGTTCGGTAAAGCTTAGTAATAGTAGTCCTCGTAAGGGACCGGACCTTGTACTAGTCCGACTCCTCTTCGAGTCTATACTCGGCTAAGTTGTCCTTAAAGCGTTCTACGTACGCCGTAGCGTTCTACCCTTCGAATAAAGGGTTTCTACTACTTCCTAGCTCTAGCGGGCGACGCCTGTTCTAACGGAGAAAGTTAGTTTACCCTTAAATTATCTTTATAACGATATTATAGAGAGCCTCGGGTATAGAAGGCTCGATAGCCCCTAGGTCGACGGCGCTTATAATAACTAGTCGTCGCCTAATTTCTTCGTTAATAGGGTTCGGTAGGTTATTAGATTCCGAAGATTCCGCTAACTCGTAATACTCGCTTTCGCTAGAGCTTATTCGATTGTTATAAAGTAGTTAAAATAAAATGCTATAGGAAAGTGTTTTTAGTATATATTGTAGGTTTGTTTCGATGTTGCTATGCGAGAAAATAGTATGCTAGGCTGTTTTCTTCTAATATTACCCTTAGGGTAGTATTAGAGTTTAGCCTCCTAGGGGTCGCCTAGATACCCCTAGGAGCTTCAATTTAGTAAATTTAGATAAAAGCCGCTCGGAGGAAGGAACTACAATCTCTATTCATACCTAGATCCTAGAAACTAGCTACTTTACTAACTATTGTTATCTCCTTTAGCTAGATAGGGGGGCGGGGACCTTCTTTTTCTAGTAGAAGGCTAAGTACTATCTAAACGAGGCAGCGAATCCCGAAACAATCTACCCGGTTAATAGGAAAACTGTCTAGGCATCCGACCTGTAATCTAGAAATTGCTATCGTATAGATAGTCTTAGTAAACTAAGTAAGGCCGATAGGTAATTAGTCTATTTCCTCCTTAGGCGGGCAGTAGCTTATCTCGAGCAAGCGGTACTAAATAGGTCTTCGACCTAGAGCCGAGTCCTTAGAAGCTAGCTATAGTTATAGACTAGGCCCTAAGCTATAATAGTCCTAAGGGTTTGCAGCTTTTCGGGGTTAAAGCGATGCCCTCGTTAAGAGGTTTCTCTGCTTATCGTAACGGCCTCTTAAGATACTTCGGTATCGTCCGTATCGTAGGCTCTTATTATGCCCTCGCTTCGGTTATAGCTATTCGTGCCTAGAGACTACCTTTAATATACCCGAACCTATTAGATATGAAGAGATAGCCCTACCTTCGGCTCTAATAAAGGACGGAAACTAATACTACTACTACTACTTATAGCAATAGTATAGGCTACCGAGGGTAATATAACCTATAGCAATATAGGCAGCTATGTTTAGTAAGATAGGATAACGAGACTGTCGCTTAGGCTAATAACTAGAGCCCTGCAATATAGGCATTATAGAAGTATAATATAAACAATATGCTATACGAGGTTAATAATCTATCTACTCTATAGAAGGAGGCCTCTTATATAGGCTTAAAACTAGCCTATAGGTATAGGGCCGGTTACTAGCTAATATTAGGAGGGCGATTTGTTATTCCGTAGTAGTAGTTAGTAGAAGAGACTATATAACTAGGACTTCGAGACATCCGTATTTAGTCGGTTAGCTCCGAGAATATTATATAAATACTGTTTAGTATAGGAAGAGGTAAAGTTCTCGTTCTCCGACGAAGTAAAGTAGCCGTAAGTAGCAGCCTTACTATTTGCGTCGTTAATAAGATTAAGGTAAGAGGCTCCTAGGGTATTAAAATTAGTATCGTCGGAAACGGAGTCGAGGAGCTAAGTAGAAGTTAATATAGATATAGAACTATAGAGGTAAAAACTTGCTTACGTTAGTTAGGAACGCGCCGTCGAAACCTATAGCGATCTCCTCGTTCTTATCGACGTTAACGAAGAAGTATTTACCTAGATTTTCCTATTAGGATCCTATTATTTAGATAGGGAGCGCGTAACGTACCGTAGACTTCGTAGCCGTTAGTCTTAGTTCTAGTAGCTCCTTTATCTTCCTAACGCTTAGCGCTAGTACTGCTCGAGGTTATACGGGTCTCGAGAGCGTAGACGATACTAATACTATTCTTATATAGAGAATTAGAATAGTATATATCGAAGTAGCCCTTAGTACTAGGATTCTTATACTCTAGGGCTTTAATCTAAGGACTACCTAGAATATACGCAGCGGTAAGCTGCTTTAACGGTATATCGCTACTATCGATTACCGGGAAATAATAGATATAGTTAGCGTTAAACTTAGCTATAGCGGCGTTTTCGCGCTTATCGAAGGAGCGGAAGAAAGCTAAAAGGGTAGCGGCGGTAGCGAAGATTATTAAGACTCTATATTTCTAAAGTACTTCGATATCGGCGGATACTCCGATCGGTGCGGCATAGTTAGCTATAAAGGACTAGAGGATAATAGAGAGGGTCGTTAGGCGGAGGTTAACTTTAATCTTAGAAGCGAAGAGGATAATATCGTCGGTAGGGCGGATCGAGATAGATATCTCGGTAATAGCTATACTATTATTGCTAAAAGTAGATAGAGTAGATTTAGGGTAGGCGGCGATAGCTAAGAAGAGGGCTAGAAGTACTACTAGGAGTAGTAGCGCGTTAGAACGTATTATAACTATTGCGAGGTAGAGCTACTACTATTACAAGGTACGGACGCTACGGAGTCGAGTATATAATTATAGTTCTTATTAAGAGCTATAGGAAGGTTATCTTAAATACTCGGTTAAGTTGCGTTAGTTACGTAAGGAGTACTACGGCCCGCGTTTTATATAATCTTAACTACTTTACTTTAGTAAGAGCTAAATAGTATACGTATATAGAATTGAAAGACTTTCTAAAGTCGTCTAGTACTTATTTCTTAGCTATAATAATATATATATATCGCCGCTAATACTATCTATATAAATGCTTATTTAGGAGGGCGATTTGTTATTCCGCAGTAGCAGTTAGTAGAAGAGACTATATAACTAGGACTTCGAGACATCCGCATTTGGTCGGTCAGCTCCGAGAATATCATGTGAATACTGTTTAGCGTGGGAAGAGGTGAAGGAGGAGGAGTGAAGTCGAAGCACGGATCGCATTTTTCTTGGCGGAAGTTTTGGCAGGCAAGTGCAGCCGAGGCGCTCGTTCCCAACTTCCACCCAGGATTTTTCTTGCACATCACGAATTCAACAACGGAGGACGGCAGCATTGTGTTGGCAGGATGTCTAAACGAGAGTGGGAGGAGGGCGGTGGCGGCGGCGATGGCGACGGCGACGACAGACCGCCAAAGCGTGTTCGGGCAGAACGTCAGGCACCAATAGTGGAAGAGATTCACTATGCGCGACAACTCCAGCAATTCCTGAGCTTCCGCCAAGATGGCATCCCGCAGCTTCGCAACGGCATCGCATCGTTCAAGAACTTCCTCGAGGCCATTCTGTACCATCGCGACGAGGAAGGCCGCGCGCGTCAAATCTCCATCCTTCGCGAATATCTCGACTCTCAGAAACCGGCCGACGCCAAGAATGCAGAGCAACCGCTTCTGGCCCAGCTCTGGCAGGCTTGGTCATTCGCAAATCAGAACAACAACGACCGCTTGGCCTCCGCCGTCAGTGCGGTAATCGCCCTTTTGCTGAAGACATTGTCCGGAGAACTGGCACTTCGAGAATATGGCATTCTCCTGTGCCGCACCGTCCTACAGCACCAGCATCTGCGCATTCTCAAGCGATGTCTGGATGCACCGCAGCACAAGGATTTCCTCATCTCACCTAGCCTACGACTGATCACAGAGGTGGCCACATTCGACGGTGGAGTCTTGGCTGCTAGCACATATCGAAAGCGGGAACTGAGCTTCGATCTCAGCACAATCCGGCGCTGCTTAGGTCTGGTCAAACTGGATCTTTCCGAGGAAGATGCCAAGCGACGTCCTTCCATCCGCACTCTGACTCTCCGATACATAATAGCTCTTATGAAATACTTGCCTCCTAGGGATAAGATTGATCTATTGCAGAGCAGGCCACTATGCAGCTCGCTCTTTCACTTCCTCCGAGACGACCCGGCAGACCTCGTTAACGAGCTTCTGGCTACGGTGGAACACAGCATTCTCAAGGACGGAGAAGTAGTACGCTCCGCGAAAGCAGCCTTACTGACGCCCCAGAACCTGGAGAAAGTCACAGAAATTGCCACAAGGAGCGCAGAGGACCATCCCGCTTCCGTTAAAGCCTTCGCATGGTTGAAGGCGGTGTGCACAACTCCTTCATACGGCATTCTCAGGCATAATGGCTGGTATCCTCCTCGCACCACGTCTCTTAATAGCAGAGCACAAGACGGCAGCATCGATTTAGGTCTCGAAAGCATCGACTTCTATGACAGACCTGGAGCGATAGAAGTGCGCAATCCGACACTATTGTCTTGGATCCTGACATTGCGCGCTCACAACAATTTGCAAGAACGCGAGCTACTTCTCTCCTGCTTTCAGGCCGCTCCAGAACTCGTTGCTGCCTACTTCAACGATCGCATAATTCAGCTGGATCCGAAACTGTCGAACACGTGGATAGCATACGCATCACTTCTTTTTGAGATCGTGAACCTGCCCGTGCCACCAGAATTTGCAGCAGGAGAAGAGCCCGTCTCTTTGCCACCTCAGACCAGGATCCTCATCGACAACGTACTGCCGCGGCCATTCACACAACAGATTTTAACGCGCTGCCTAAACCAAAGCAGCGAACTGATCACGTTCTTTGCAGTACGCATCCTGGTCGTGGCGTTTCAGAAGTTGGGCACAGTTTTGCAACAGCTTCATTCAAAGACCGAGGACAACCGAGCTTTATGGGATGAAGCTGCTGAACGACTCAAACAGCTATTTGTGGACAGGTGTCCCGCTATGAAAGATGTCATCCAAGTCTATCGAAAGCTAGCGGACGATGATGACCACGCGATGCAGCGTGAGGCGGTCTCAAGACTGCTCCAGCTATACTACGTGATAACGCCGTCACAGGCATCTGAAGAACAATTCGATGTATCATCCTCGCTCACGACTGCATTACTACGCAGCGAGAAAGCAGACACCGACGCCGGGGCTGAAGTATCTGGACTTCGAAACCTAGAGCTTCAGCATTTGCTCAATATCGCTCAGTACAGCACGGGCATGAAGTGGTTCCATAAGCAAGGCGGCTTGTCTTATTCTCCAATCACTACTTTGCTACGCATACATCGTCTCGACCCCAGAAATAAACAGTTGAGACATCTAGTCGAGCATGTACTGGTTGAGAATGGACTTGTGAGCTCAGGCGAAGATGGTAGTACTTCATCTGCAACGACTGCGCTTGTCGCCAGCACTACACATCTTGAAGACGAAAGTGTTGTGTGGGACTTTCTAGACGAC
This sequence comes from Pseudocercospora fijiensis CIRAD86, assembly GCF_000340215.1. Classification (NCBI taxonomy): domain Eukaryota; kingdom Fungi; phylum Ascomycota; class Dothideomycetes; order Mycosphaerellales; family Mycosphaerellaceae; genus Pseudocercospora; species Pseudocercospora fijiensis. The sequence goes on along the minus strand of NW_006921540.1, from coordinate 693,214 downwards.
TTACTTGGTCGAGGAAGCCGCAAGCCTGTCAAGTACATTGACGACTTGGAGCAACTGGTTCCTGGTGCTCCACTTCCGAGCATGTTGTCGGCTGTGGTGCTAGAGCAAGCCTCATTTGTCAAAGCGGGCGACAAGAGCGAAAGCAAGCCAAAAGCAGCCTGGATCCAGCTTTTTCTCGACCTGCTGCGGCTTACATCAAATAATGGAGACGTTCTTGACAAGGTCGTCAAGAAGATCAACAAAGACCTCGGATCGCTTCTTCAGTCCTCATCGCAGGATATACAAGGCCTTCTCGCAGGCGTGCACTTCCCGTCTGAAATACAACAAGACCCAACCAACCACAGCGACGAGGACAAAACATCACATCCCCAACCCCTCCCATTCAACCCACCACCCCCAGAAACAACTACCCACCCCGAACTCTCCCGCTGGCACCAAAAAGACCTCGACCTAGCAATCACCGACGGCGACATCACCGCCCTAATCCTCAACCTCAGCTCCCCAACCTCCCCCTCCCTCCGAATTCAATCCCACATCCAACTCACAAAACTCCACCACACCCTCAAAACCTCTTCCTCTTCCTCTTCGCTATCCGAAAACTCAACCCAAATCTCCCTCCTCATCGGCGAACTCCTCGAAACCTACCCCACAAATTCCACTTCTTCGACCCCTCTCCCCTACCTCGCTACAACTTTCGCAACCCACGCTTTAAAAGTCCTCACAAACCCCACGCATTTTTTATACCCGAAAGTCAACAAATTCCTGATGAGAGGGCCGGAATGGAGGGTGAGGAAACTCGCGGGGTTTTGGTTGGATTTTGTTACATCTTCATCTTCAACTGAAAATGCTGAGGAGGAGGAGGAGGGACATTTCTGGAAAGAAATCGCATGGGTTTTGGAGTGGTTTGTTGATGGATTGAGAACGAGACACGATCTGGATTGTTTTTTTCTCGGCGGAAGAGGAGGGAATGGGGGGAAGGTTTTCGAGAGGATTTTGGGTTTGGGGATGAGTCCTGCTGGTGCGGCGGTGGAGGGGAGAGGGAAGGTTAAGGTGAGAGAGAGGATTTTGGAGTTGGTGTTTCGAGCTACGTGTGTGGAGGGTGGAGGGTGGAGTTTGGGGACGAGGATGGGGGTTTTGGGGTGGTTGGATATGGTTGGAAGGGAGGAAAATTGGAGACGGGATGTGGTGGAGGGGTTGAAGGAGAAAATTTTAGAGGGGGTGGAGGGGGAGAGGTTGAAGGGGTGGATGGGGGTGAGGAACATGAAGGATGGAGGTGGAAGTTTTTAATGCGGATGCTACTACTTGGTGGGTGTATGTATAACAAAGCTCTCCAAACCACATCACATCCTCCCTCAACTCAAATCTGCATATAAATATCCCTATGCCTCTCCTTCACCCTCTCAATCAATTTCCTCAACGTAACCACCCCCTCAAATCTCCCGGCATTAATATAATGCACTCTCCTTATCCACTTGTCCTCCTCCTCACATCCCACAAGCCTCCCCTCCTCCGTATTCCAAGAACACTCCATCTTCTCAAAAGCCGTATACCCAATCTTCGCCTCCACCTCTCTGAAAGGATTCGGGGTCAAAAGCTGCAAATCCGGCCATATCTGTGGAATTGGATTCGCGTCTGCATTTTCGAGCATTTCTGAGATTTGTTTTACGGTTGAGAAGACGATGTGCAGGTCTTTTATCGGGATGTGTAGAGGTTTGTTGGAAGGTTCATTGCCTTCGGTTTCTCGGTTATGGCGGTCTTTAGTTAAGGACTTGAGTTTTCGCATGGGGGATGAGGAGGTTGTGGAGTTTTCGAAGCCGGGTCGTTTTTCGATTAGGAATTTATGGAGGAGGGGGTTTATTCGGACGCTTGGGTAGTTGAGCATTTGGCAAAATCCGTGAGGGGGTAAGGGCGCTTTGGTTTCGTAGATTTTGTGTTTGTGGCAGCCGCGGATTGTTGTGGGCTTTTCGCATTCTTCTCGGGGTTCGAGCCAGAGGTGTCGTCTTAGTAGTTTTGAATTCTGAATCGTGGCGCGGAAAAATCTTGAGACACTTTGGGCTGAGAGGAGGACGGTGTACATGTCGACGTTCAAAAGAATTTGCTCCAGGAGCTCGGCTGGAAGGGCTGTGATAAGGTCTTTGCAATTTTGAGCTTTTGGTGTTTGACGTGATTTTGCCGATTGCTGTGCTGGATCGCGCAGTTCCCCAGGAGGCGAGCGCTGCTGTTCTTTGACGGGTCCTAATTTCTTAAAAATGCGTGGCAGCACACTTTCGGGCGTCGATGGGTCTATGGGATGCATGGCAACCCATTCCAGCTGAATAAATTCATCCAGGAGTGATTCTGGCGCCATGATCGAAGTTGGTGGATTTGTCGTTGTTCCTGTCGTTCTGAAGCGATAGTGCGAGAAATACTTATAGAGCCTGTTTTGCTGAGGACAAATATCCAGGGCGCACATGTGGATTTGTGGGTTTGAATCTTGTCGGGAGCTACCAGGAGAGCTCAGAATCCGGTTAGTCATCTATGCTGCGTTACCGTGGTTGGCAGCCTGTTTCAGCAAGGCGGAGATCATTTTCTAGATGCAACGTGACACTGCCATGTGCCAAAATGAACCCAGAGGTCCACGCCGTATAAGGCAAGATGCAGAGCTGGCCACACCTACGTCTTTGCCGCCTCATTCCCACTCGGTACCCTTCAGTCGTTGCATCAAATAGTCGACTTCGACAGTCTTGGTGAGCGGGATGACATGATCCTTGTACATGGCCACCACGGCGTCCACGGGAATCTTCTTGGGCGCATCGGCATCGAGGTTGGGGTCTCCGCCATACATCTCCGCCTTCACTCGCAGGCGCTCCAGCACTTTCTTTTCGACCCTCATATCCGTGATTGCCTCATCTATGCCTTTAGTGTCGCCGGCTTTGATGAGCTTCACAAACTTGTCAGGGTCCTGCTGAAACTTGCTCTCAGCAACGAACTTGCCAAAGTGGATTCGGCGAGAGAGAGACTGCAGGCAATTGACATCTGCAGTAGCTGCTGAGCCGTAATTCTCCTGTGCTTCGCTCTTCTCCGTTCTTGACGGACACACGCCCTGCAAGATCTCCTCCTGATAGCGTCGCTTGAGTTCAGTGTTGAGGTTGACATCGTTCTCCCACAGCACTTTTGGGTACTTGAGTGGAGGAAGAATGATCTCTTCCATGGCATCTGGAAAGAAAGGGTATTCGTCGGGGGACTGGTAGCGCCGAATTCGTGATTGTAATCGTTCTTGCTCTCGTAATACCCAGTCTGAGAAGGACAATTCGGAGGATGGCAGTGGAATTGCTCCTGGCGTGTAAATGGTCGAATTGAGTGGGAATTGAGCGCGCTCGATCATGTGAAAGATGACTGTATCTTCGAGTCGGATGAGCTGGTAGCGGATGTGTGCCAATGACAATGCCTTTTGGGGGTCGGAGAGGTCGATTGCAGAGTCCATGGCGAGTATGCGAGATCGAGGAGGTACACAAGGTGGTGGGAAGGCTGGAAAGAAAGGTTTCTGTGCTCGGATCGGCATTTGTTGCGGTCCGAGCACTTGAATCAAATATTGGTGTTGGAATTCAATCGCTAATTTGACGACACTGCAGCGAGCTTGGAAAGTCATGTGGCGTGGCAGGTCGAGTTCGCTGGAAACACTCGTGTGATCGAACCGAGAACCAGCAATTCGCGCGACCAAAGCCTGCCTTGTGCAACCTTCACTGGACATATTGATTGATTTCATGATGCGGTGATCAAAGAATGCTTCAATGGCCGAGGGTAGGGGAAGGAGCACATCACCGCGCAAAAGCAAGCGATCATCATTCATGGCGCAGAGCTCAGAGGACGATTCGCTGCTGAACACGCGCCAGCTCGAGGCATTTGGCCGTACAGTCCACGCTACAGCATCTCAGCTCATCACCGGCTCCCACTTCTCCACCCACGATGCCGCCCACAACACTGCTCTGTCTTCGGTGCGCCGATTCTCCCAGCGACCAGCCATCCAACGCAGCGTCTTCAGCTTCGCGAGAGCCAATCCGAGAGAGCTGATCCGCAGCAACTTCAACACCGCCGAGATCGAGCATCGCGCGCTGACATATCTGCCCGATGAACTTTTGCGAAATGTGCCGCAAAGCAATTGCCCATTCTCGTTGCTCGATGGCTTCAGAGCGAGTCTGCCCGATGCTGATGGCACAGACAGCAAGGCCAGGAAGCGGAAACATGGCAGACATGGCTCGAAGTCGCAAAAGCTTTTAGAGGGGGTGGAAGAAGAGATCAAAGGCCCGCCAAAGCTTAAGAATCTGAAGCGAGAGAAGGATCGATTGGAGCACAGGCTAGAGATGATGGGGATACGGAAGACCATGTGCGCGAGCGAGATCAAGGAAATCGACCACAAGATATCAAATCTGAATACCATGCGCAAAGTCATCCTCGACAGACTAGCAGGGTTGGAGGATGAAGAGCGCGACCTGGAGCAGGAAGTAGCCGAGGTGGCAGACAGGCTAGACATAATGCAAGAAGAAGTGGCAGATGAGGAAGCTTTCGCTGCGAGAACAGACCCAGCGACAATGGAGAAGGTGCAGGAACACGATGAAGGTCTCGAAAAAGCGGAAGACAGCCCAGGATTCATGTCGGAGAGCATATATGGAAAGCTGCCCAAACAGCGGGAAAGCCCGAGGAAGACCCCACGAAAGAAGGTGTCAAGGAGAATATCGATGCCGATCTTACACGAAAATATGGAGCCTGGAAGCAGAATACGCGAGATTCCTGCTCACAACGATACCATCACAGCATTGGACTTTGACGCACCGTTCGGGATCATGGTCAGTGCCGCTCTGGACGACACCGTTCGAGTCTGGGACTTGAATGCTGGACGTTGTATGGGTATGCTTGAAGGTCATTTGAGTAGCGTTCGCTGCCTGCAGGTCGAAGGACACGTCGTAGCCACCGGATCCATGGACGCCAGTATACGACTTTGGGATTTGTCTCAAGCAGATTACAACCCACAAGCACCGCCGTCCGGTACTAGCATTAATGCCCAGCCTACGATACCTGAGGATGCGGAAGAGGAGTCTTCAAATGCCGGCGAAGACCTCTTCACACCTGCAGGTTCAGACTCTGGATCTGCGCCTCAGCCTGAGTATCACGGCAATGCGATGCAGGACTGCCACATCTTCACATTGCAAGCTCATGTTGCTGAAGTAACAGCCCTGAACTTCAGAGGCACAACGCTTGTCTCTGGTTCTGCAGACAAAACACTTCGGCAGTGGGACCTCGAGAAAGGCCGATGCGTGCAGACACTGGACGTTTTGTGGGCAGCCGCACAAGCAGCGACGCTCAATCCAACCATAGCTTCTACCCAAAACGGCATGTCGCAAGAATCAGGCGGCTGGTGGAGGCCGACCGGTGGGAGACTTCAGAACGCAGAAGCAGATTTCATTGGCGCGCTCCAAGTTTTTGATGCTGCTCTTGCCTGTGGTACTGCAGATGGCATGGTTCGGCTGTGGGATTTAAGGTCTGGCATGGTCCATCGAAGTCTTGTGGGCCACACTGGCCCGGTCACCGCGCTGCAATTTGATGATGTATATATGGTGACTGCTTCTCAAGATAGGAGTGTCAGGGTGAGTACCATCACGGTGGCCTGTTTGAGCTCTGCTAACATGATAACAGATATGGGACCTCCGAACAGGAAACATCCACGACGCATTTGCTTTCGACAATGCCATCACCTCGATGCAATTCGATACACGTAGAATCGTCGCAGCAGCAGGCGAAGACGTCGTAAAGGTGTACGACAAGACAGATGGACGGCACTGGGACTGCGGCGCAGGCGTTCTCAAGGACGAGGAGGAGATCAGGCCTTCCGTCGTTGAGCGTGTACGGATACGAGACGGCTATCTCGTTGAAGGTAGACGAGACGGCGTCGTCGGCGTATGGAGTTGCTAAGACGGTTGCCACGCCTCCAGAGGCTGAGATTGTATCGATAAAGACTAGGGCGGATGGTGCGCCACAGATGATTGTATATAAATCGCAAAGGACTCACAGTCTCATTGCAACCTGATGAAGCATCACGCTAAGACCGGTGAATAGTACAGTACTCCAGGCTCGCAGACGCAAAAAATTATCCACCATACTCAGACAGTTCGGCAGACCGACATCACAGTAGTAATCACCTGGCAAATGTGTCAGTAGTGTATAGAACAAATTTACTGGTAGCACTTCGGGTCTCGTACCTTGATCGTAACTGACATGATTTCCGGTATGAAGACTTACTTTTGCATTTCCAGAAGCAATAATCCCCGTGTATACATGACCTGCGATCTTGGATGATTCAAATCGATCAGTGATTGACCGTGGCAAAGCATGCCCGGGAAGCTCGCCAACGCCCTCATGATGCGTCGACTCCAGCGTCTCAGGGACTGCTTTTATCAATATGCCGCTGTAAATTACTCCATGCTCAGTGTCATCGCGATAACAGGAGGCTTCAACTGAGTGTCACGTCAACATGTTTCGAGCGTGCTTTTCAACTGAGACTCTATCGATTGCACTAATATTGTGTAACATACGGATGGATGTAGAGACAGACCCTTTCAAATTGGCTGAACATCGATACTATCAGCAGAAAGTGCACCTTCAGCAACAATCAAACCACCACCGCCGCCTCCATACTCATCGTCCTTGGCACTGATCACGACTTCGCCAATTTTTCCAGTGATCTCGTCTCCCTCCACGGAGACTTGCACTTCATACTTGAAATCAACCTGCCAATCGAATTTCGCAATTGCGAGGTTCTCACGCTCGTCGTCCCTTGCCTTCACGATCGCGACCTTTCCAGGTAAGAAAAGCAAAGCATACCATCTCCTCAGACCTTGGACTCGCACAACGACGCCGGCGGGTTGACCGAGATGCACTGCGAATTTTCGAACGCTGACCGCGTAGTCTTTCCATTCTCTGGTTCCGTGTATGATGAGTCCTTCACCTTGATCTTGAGATAGGTAGAATGATGAAGGTCCCAGTGAAGTGTAGAATTTGTCGACGGAGCTTGCGAATGAGCGCTGCCACATGGATATTTAGGGGGAGGAGTCTGAGATGGCTGGACGCTTGAGTTTTAGGTGAGGAGTGGCGGACCATGAGAGGGAATGCAGATGGACGGTTGCGCATGTTTGGGAGCAACAGAACATGTGTCAGCTAGAATAATGGGACGAAGAGAGAGAAGGGCAACTCACGTCCTTAACCGAGCTAGTGAGTGGTGTGACCAGAATTCCAACTTGCTGAATAGGCTTATAAGTTCGAAGGGAATTTTCCAGGAGAGCTCAGCCGGGTTGCTTTCAGCACACAATGCGGCTGTTGAATCGCTGTCAACCTCAACAAGTCGATCATTCGAGTCGTAGACCATCAATCGGAATCCCACATTGAAATTGAGATCTTTCGATTGAGGAACAGATAGCTTCGCACGCAGAATTTGCCCGGGATAGAGCAGTGGCGAGGCCACCATGTCGTAGGTACGACTGACCTTGAGGACTTCCGCGGGTATGAATGTGGGCCTGCTAAGGTGTCAGGATCTGTATGGATCCCAGGACGATCTTGTGCACCTACGTTGAAATGTAGACAGGCTCGGAGAAAGAATTCATACAAATCTCCAGCACACCTTGCTCATGCCTCGTAATTTGTCGGACCGTAACATCTCCTTTAGAAGCCTGGCATGCTCGGAATCCTTGAACGCTTCCAGGCAAAGCGAATTGATACTGTGCCATCGGAGTCTTGTACGGAGGCTGCTCGCCAGCAAGCCTGTATCCAGAAGCCGCAATATCGTACGCAATCCGCGCAGCATTATTAATGCCATATCCGCCATCCGCACTAGATATAAGAGCGAGATCAGCAATTGGACCACGCCAATCATGCTCTCCATCAAAAGCCCCCATCCCATGCATAATAGCAACCAAGCACCCAACATTCCCAGAATTACAATCCGTATCCCAACCGCAGGTATTAACAATATGCAGCATAGCCTTGCTGAAATCCTGACCCCCATATATCAGCGCCATGATCATCACCCCATGATTTGGAATCACATGGCAAACGCCACCGAATTCCTCGTCTCCATACTCATCCTCAATGCGCTGCCGAGTAATAACGAGCCAGTCTGAATTCTTACGGCACCAGGTCCTGACATCGTGGATTAATTTCGCAACGAGAGAGTCCGTAGGGATAAACGATAGTCCGAGATCAAGTAGCTCGATTATGTCCCTAGAGATGAAGGCTTGAGCTTCCATTGCTGCCCACAGTTTCGCGGCGTAAACTGCTTCGCCATCGTGACTAACGCGAGCGGCGGCTTCTGCTAGTTGAGCTGCGAGTGCAGGATTCCCAGGTGCTACCATTGCCCAGCCATCGATGAAGATTTGAGCGCCGATTTGCTCTGCGATGGTCTTGCTGTTGGTTTGCATCGATCCGCTATCAGGAGCCCGAAGGCCTTTGTGTTTTAGATTTGTATAGGCCTAGTAGGAGGCTTAGCAAACGTCTTTCATTCCGAAACAAAAAAAAAACTGCATCAAATAACGAGTGAACGTGATCGCGTCCTGTACAATCAAAAGATCCCACAACTCGGTAGGGAAAATAACATAACCCCCCTCAACTCACTCACCGTATGCTCCGTCGAAACCCCATTCCCACCCCACCAAAACACCGTCCTCCGTTCAATAACACTATTCAACCAAGTCCTCCCAACCTCCTCCTCCGTCAAGATTCTGTACCCATGTTCCTCCAGAGCTCTCACAAACGTAAAAGTCCCAGAAATATCATCATCAACAACCACGCATGCTACCTCCATTCAGGCGCCCCGCTTTGTAGGCTTGTATGGACCTTCCACCTAAATTTAGCACCTTCCACCTTCTACCTTCTACCTTCTACCTTCTACCTTCTACTCTGTCTCTACGTCCTTATATCATCTCTCCGCCAAGTACACTAATATATATCTAGCTTAGCGGTCTATACTAAGCCTATAGCGAAGCGCCTAAAAGAAAACCGTACAGCTCCTATACAACCGTCCGGTATACAAACGAGAATTCGAATTTATAGAAGCATAACTATATATTAGATAGACAAACCTAAAAAAGCTGTTCTACGCAATAATACGATCTTTTAAAATAGCTATATAAAGTATACGTTAAAATATTAAATTAAAGCTATAGATACGATCTTCTAAGACAGGTCTTCTAGTAACTACGTTTGTTCTACCCTCCTTTGTATTACTTATATATAAACGGCATGTGAAACGCTAAGTAAATTACGAGCGGACCCTTAGATTAACCGCCGCTCGTACCTCCGACTCTTAGAATACCTGTATTCTTAACCCTTTGCCTTTATCTTGCTACTAAGGGCTATACTATACTACTAGCATATATGCACCTTTACTCGTAGTAATTCCTTTATCTAGTACGTTCTTAGACTCGAATAGGCCTAACGGACGAAGGGTCTAGAGAGCCCTTTAGATACCTATTTGCCTTATCGCACCTCGCTATCGCACCTCGCCGTCGCCTACTAATAGTATACTATAACTAACCTACCGCGACTAACCTATCGCGACCAACCTACTAACAAATAGACAATAGCGCTACCTCCGAGGGGCACTCGCAAGCAGCGCAATAGGGAGAAGAAGGATAGGGCTAAGAAGCGCAAGACTAATAGATAGTAGAATAAATCCGAGTAGCACTTTCTAATAGCACTTCTAGGTCGCGCCGCTATAACTCGAGAGCGCCTAGATTTTAGTCACTTGCTACCGGTCTAGTAGCCTAAGAACAAGCGAGATTATAAAGTATAGTTCTAGACCCGTTGCGATCGTATTAACGCCGCCGATAACCTATTATCGTAGGACTAAGTTAAGCAACTCGTGTATAATGCCGTAGCTTCTCTAGAGGCTAAGAATATCTACCGTAATATCGTTACCGCTAGCCTTGTTAAGCTATTAGATCGCCTTTATCTAGGAAAAGGATATTAGCCGAAGGACGTCTAGATCGATCTAGTCTTCGCGCTAATCTTCGGCGGTAGCGATGTTCTACAGATCTCGAAGATAGGCGAGGGCAAGAGCTTAGTATTTATAGCCTTTACGTATTTAACTAGCCTTATTACCCTCTAGTTTACACCGCTAAATCGCCTTAGCGAGGAGTAGGCTAAGGTCGTCGAGAACCGGTATTAATAGCTATAGTTAGATAGCTAGTTAGATAGCTAGTTAGATAGCTAGCCGATCGAGCGAGATAGCATCGTTAACGCTGTTAATATTACCTCCGAAACTATAAGCCTCTATCCTAAGCTATACGACTATATTACTAATAATAGATATTATTATATTATCCTAAGTCTAGAAACCGGTGCTAGTCTAGCCTTTAGGAAGCTACTATAGGACCCTAAGGTTCGTACCCGTATCGGTCTCGTAGTAATCGATAAAGTCTATCTTATTAACAAGTAGCGTAACTTTCGGAAGGAATATATACAGATCTTCGCTCTACGCAAGTTGCTCCGTAATAACACAGTTTAGCTCGGCTGTTCTGCGACAATGTCCGAGGATACAGAGGACTTTATACTCAAATATAGTAGATTTCGTCTAGTTAGTAATTAGCTATTCTAGACTAAGATTATTCGTAGCAGTATCGATCGTCTAGATACTACGTATATCCTACGTACTATTCTAAAGAATTAGCTCCGCTTATACGAGTACCTATATTTCGCTATCGATAGTACATTCGACTTAGAGACTAAGGAAGCTACGCCGATAAACATTAAGAAGGCCCTCTTATTTATTAATAGTCGTAAGTATATCTAGGATCTAGCTAATGTTATTCGGCATTAGCTAGTCGCAACGACTGCTAAGTATAGGGACTAGAAGAAACGATATACATAGGACAATAAAGGTGTTAATGTAATAATGTATATACTATAGTAATATTCTATACTAGTAGTATCGCTAAGCGAGACTAGAAGCGCCGGTACAACCGCTTCTATAAGACTATAGAGCATCTAGATAGGCTATCGGAATACCGGATTATAGTTGCTACTACTGCTTTTAGTGTTAGCCTAAATGTACTAGACATTAAGCTTGTTTGCTAGACTAGGTTTACTCTTACGCGCGACATCGAGGATGTTGTCTAACGTCTTAGCCGTACCGGTCGTACTATTCTACGTAGTTTAGCCTTTATCTTCCTGCTATACTATATCGATAATCGTCTTAAGCAGCCGCGGCTAGAATCTAACTACCCGGCAATTAAGCCTCGCCGACGTAGATCGCATAGAGCATTCCGGCTATTAGGGCTCCGCTAGTCTAAGCTTCTAGGAGAAGATACTAATGCGCTAGGTGCTCGAGAAGCCGCTAATAATAATAATAATAATAGCGATAGAAACTACTAGACTAAGAAAGAGATAGAGCTTCGCGACAAGATTCCTCGGATTTAGCGGGAGTTCTAGAATAACTATCTACGCGAACAATACGGCATATATCTACGCAAAGTCGTCCTTCGCTATCTCGGTAAGGATAAGGCAGTGTATACCTAGCAACTACTAGTAGTAGAAGATTGCTATAACATCTGTAACCTAGAACTAGACGCTCTTTATATCGATATACCTCTAGAGGGTGTTACTCCCCCGAAATTCAAGGCTCCGAGAGCCGGCACTCGTCTAGCAATTAGATTTAGTATACTAAAGGATTAGATATTAAAGCGGCCTGCCCTTTAGTATCTAGATTAGTTAAGCCGTATTCGATTCGACCTTCTATCGACTAAGGTTATAGACGATCCGATTCTAGCCAATATCGCTAATATCTTTACTGCCGCTAACTTAGTTAATAAATAGAACGAGAGTATTACTATCGATTAGGATCTCCTTAAGTAGAAGGCGCTAGTATTTATAGACTAGTTCGAGAAGCTTTAGTAGTACGAGCAACTATTCGCTACCTTTTAGCTAATCGATACTCTAAAAAGCCTTAGTCTAGAGGTGTTAACTAAGTAGCGTACTATTTATAATGCGAGGAAGAGGGCCGAGGAAGATAGATAGAAGAAGGCCGAGGAAGAGGCTGCTCGAGAAGCGGCTCGTAGCGCCCTAAATATACGTCTATCGGATACTATACTGCTACCTACAATGCCCTTTACTCTATAGCAGCGCGCTACTGCTCTAAATAAGTTGAGAAGCGGTATTATAGGCTCTGCTAGCGTATAGGCTAACCTCCTTTATAGCCGTAATACTTAGGTATTAGGAACTCGAGGCTAGGAGCGCCTAGGCTTATCTAGTAGTCTTAGTCTACGTACTCGGCGATAGCTACCTCTACAGATTGATCCGACTGCTAAATAGGCATATACTCGAGCTAAGCGGATTCTTAGCACCGTCTCTCGTACTAACGAGGAGCGAGGTCGCGTATTACGTACTAAGCGTAGACTCTCGGAAGCGGGTCGACGTATAATAAGCTCTTAAGGTAGCTCTCCTAGCAGGCGTTAATGCTACAATTAGCGGTAGAATAGCGCTAGAAATGGCACTAGAATAGCACTAGAATAGCACTAGAATAGCACTAGAATAGCACTAGAATAGTACTAGAATGGCGCTAGAAATAGCGCTAGAAATGGCGCTAGAAATGGCGCTAGAAATAGCGCTAGAAATGGCGCTAGAAATGGCGCTAGAATTGGCATTTAATAAGGTCCTTCCTTACTACCCTTCTATTATGTCCTTATAAGCTCGCTAAGTCCTTATCCTATCCCCGGAAAAGTAAGCCGTAACACTACGCTCGATCGCGTTACTTCTATAAGAGCTAGCGTATAATATAGGATGCCTAGTTAAGTTGCTTCTACGAGAGCCGGTATGTAATATAGGATGCCTAGTTTAGCTGCTTCTGCGAGAGCTAGCCTAGTTTAGCTGCTTCTGCGAGAGCTAGCCTAGCGTATAATGTAGGATGCCTAGTTGAGCTGCTTCTGCGAGAGCTAGCGCTAGAATTAGCGCTAGAATTGGCATTTAATAAGGTCCTTCCTTACTACCCTTCTATTATGTCCTTGTAAGCTCGCTAAGCAGGCTCTTCTATTATGTCCTCGTAAGCTCGCTAAGCAGGCTCTTCTATCGTATCCTTATAAGCTCGCTAAGTAGGCTTTTCTATTGTATTCTTTGCGACGAGGGTTTATAGATAGTCGTAGGTATCGATAGTCGTATATATCGATAGTATATAAGAGCTAGGCGAGAAGCGTAAATTCGAGGAAGCGACAAGGATACCGAGTCCCGCTAAGACCCCGGATTTAGTATAGTAGAGCGCTTAATTAGTAGGATTAAACGTTATAGCTACTTCCTTCCGCGCATTTACAACACCGACTTTACGACTTTTACGACTTTTATAACAGCATATTACTAATACAGCGAGATACGCCGATTACGCGCATTTCTAGCAAATAGCGCTAACAAAAGTGTCTAATACGATAACGACGGCCGCCTTAGGCACTAAGAACCGCCTCCGAAACCCGAGAAGTTACTAATACTAGCGAGAAGTTACTAGCGAGACTAGCGAGACTAGCGAGACTAGCACTATACTTATTACACCGTAGCTATTAGCACTATAATATATACGGCAAGGATAGATACGTAGGGCGATAATATATATCGAGCGTAAGCACTCTTCGAGAAGCTACGACAGCCCTCTTACGTTAACGCCCTCTATTACTTAGACTCTCCCTAGAACGATTATTCCGATAACTAGTTACTATACAAGGCAGAGAAAACGAATAGTAGCGTCCGGGAATCTAATTAACTAGCGGCACTAAGCGGCTATAGAAGCATACACTCCGAAGTATACTAGCATTATATATAGCCTATATACTACGCGTAATGCGCAACAATCAACGCATTCTATTACTAACTATAGTACGCATAGCCGAAGACAAGGTATATAGAACGGGACTTATTAAGCGAAACAATAACAGCTTATTCGCTAAAGCGACACTTATTAGTACCTAGACAATAATAGAGTATAACCGCGCCCTTAGTGTTAGAGACACCGTAGAAAAGGGTTGTCGAGCGCGTTGCAGTCGTATAGCAATATTAATGCGCTTGCTAGAAGAGGAGGCGCACTATAGTCGGATAACAGTCTTAATACGCTTTCGATCGGTTCGGTTCGGTGCGTACTGCAGTCGAATAGCAGTCTTAATGCGTAAAGGGCTGCAGTCGTATAGCAGTGCTGCAGTCGTATAGTAGTAAAGACTAAGACTAAGCGCCTTCGGGCTTAAGTATACTAGAGGCCCTTACGCAACAAGGTTATTATAACTAATAGTCCTAACGAAGGCGTTACGCCGACTTAACTAGATACGCGTATATTATCCTATAAAGAATCCGAACGTAGGAAGCCTATAGCCGCTACTTAAGGTATACCTTACTAAAGAGTTTTTACCGAGTTAGGCCTAGCCGCTACTTAAGGTATACCTTACTAAAGAGTTTTTACCGAGTTAGACCTATAGCAATGCTACGAACCTATTAACCTACTCTGTCTATTAACCTACTTAGTCTATTAACCCACTTAGTAGGAGAGTCGCTATCGAGCCGCTACTTAAGGTATACCTTACTAAAGAGTTTTTACCGAGTTAGACCGTTAGCCGTATTATAGGTATACCTTACTAAAGAGTTTTTACCTCCGCTAATCTACCCGAGACCCGTAGTTTGTTGCACTAAGACAAGACTACGATGTTCTAACAAAAACTATGCTCTTTCGGTTAAATGCGCAGTCGACGCCCGCTAAAGCTATAGAAAACAACCTACTCGCTAGGAGAGTCGCCTTCGCAACGTCTTGCTCGGCAAAGCCTATCGGAGACCTTAAAAGAAGGACTAAACAAACTCTACCGATCGAGGAACCTCAACTATTAGATAAGCGGCTCTATCGGTAGCAAGCCGTAGAACTAGCAAGGAATAGTGTTAATCGCTATAGAGCTACCTATATACGACAAAGAGGTATCGACACTATTGCTAAGAAGCCGACAGCTAGTGTATTGCTAGGGGTGTTAGTGTGTTAGTGTATATAGAAGAAGAAGAAGAAGAAGTTAAACTAGGAAGCGTAGGTCTATATTAGCGTATCGCAGGTAAGGTTTGCCTCTACTAATAGGATTGCGCTATTTAGCTACAATAGTAAGGCAATAATAACGGCTATATATTATCGCACTTTTAACGCAACGCAATAGCCGCCGACTGCTAGTCGAATGCCTAAGGCTAGAATTGCTACTAGTTCTCAAAATTACCGGAGGCCTCCTTTAGCATTAGGCGCTCTAAATTTATATAGGAACCAAGTCTAAAGGCACGCACTCTAGTCTACCGCTACTACTTCGCTACTAGGCGCGCACTCTAGTCTACCGCTACTCCTTCGCTACTAGGTACGTACTCTAGTCTACGGAGCTATTAGCTATTAAGCTATCCTTATACGCCTAGCCTAGCTAGCTATCAAGCTATTATCGTACGCCTAGCCAAACCCTTCGTAGCTAGCTATTAAGCTATTATCGTACGCCTAGCTAAACCCTTCGTAGCTAGCTATTAAGCTATTATCGTACGCCTAGCCTAGCTAGCTATTAAGCAATTATCGTACGCCTAGCTAAACCCTTCGTAGCTAGCTATTAAGCAATTATCGTACGCCTAGCCTAGCTAGCTATCAAGCTATTATCGTACGCCTAGCTAAACCCTTCGTAGCTAGCTATTAAGCAATTATCGTACGCCTAGTTAAACCTTTCGACTTTATAAGCACCCCCGACGAGGCACGCACTCTAGTCTACCGCTACTACTTCGCCGCTAACCGCCTAGTTAACGGGGCTATCGTTGTCGGCGGCAAGCGCACTTAGAAGATAAAGCTAGTACCTAAGAGATAAAGCTAGTAAGGAAGGCCTAGATAGTAGATATAGTAGGTTAGATTACTATAAACGAATACAAAAGCTATATTTATTTATTCCTTAGTCGCTATAACCGCTGCCCTTATTTATATCTTAGTTACCGCCTATCGTATCGACTACTTCAACCTCCGCATCGATAAGCTAAGCCTATCTATTAGCACGTTAGATAGCATCGACCTACTTAGAGTCGGTCTTATCGATAGTAGCACCCTATATATTGCTACGATTAGTCGTAGCCTCACGACTAGCCTTAGCAGCCTCTATGTCCTCTACGACCGCATCCGTAACGGTAGAACGACCTTCGAAGTACTCCTTGTTACTTTAGTTAAATATAGCGACCTTCTCGCGGATCTAATCGCTACTAAGCTGCTAGATATCGTCCGACATATGCCTACCGTTATTGCTATACGGAGCTATAAAGCTATCCGAGAATAGCTTCTCTACGCGGCTAAAGACGTTAATAGCCGTATTCTTATAGGTATAGTAACTGCTTAGCTTAATACTAGTAAAGGAGGTTATTATATTACGCAGTATACGAGCCGGCTCGCGGTTAAGTACGATCTTCTTAAAGGTTGCTAGTAGGTTATAAGTCGAGTTACCGATGCGATTAGTGTCTTCTAAGTACTCGTAGTTATAGATCTCGAGCTGCTTATCCGCCGCTATTATATAACCTTTCTTCCTATTAGTAATAATGCTAGAAGATAGAATAGCTTCTTAGAGGACATTATTATAGCCTAGACTAAGTAGCTATCGCTTATATATTATTATCCGACTATAATTTCCCTACTTAGTACCGAGGAAACTAGGGATTAGATAGTCGACGGATCGACGGAGATAACTAATATCTGCGTTGCGGACCCCGAGGCGTAGGGTAAGGAACATCTCAATCTCCTACATTATCCGAGCTATAGTAGTATACTAGGCATTAGGTGCCGGCTCACTAACGCGGTGCGGCAAGCTACGCTATACCTCGATAGATAGGAGCTTCTTATAGATATCCTATACTATCTCTAGGTATTGCTAAGCAGTTAGCCTAGATAGGGCCTCCTTAACTGCATCTATACGGCTCTCCTTACTAGAGATTACAACGCGGCCCTGCTTAGACAACTACTTAATAGCCGCACCGACACTACGAGCCCGGAATATAGTCTTAAGAAGCCGAAGGATCTCGAAGAATTTTAGCTTAGTACTACTAACCTTGTTCTCGCTATACTAGAATATAGCATCGCCCTTTGCTATCTAAGCGCTTAGAAGAGGCTTCCTATCGCTGTTCTTATCCTAGTGCGTACGCAGGACAGTAAATGCACAGTTTATTATAGTATAGAACTAGGCTAGCGACATAAGGAGGCTATCGCGCTTGTCGTACGGGTCCTTATTCTCGACACTCTCGTTACGTACGCTATGCCTACGTACGACGGTTATATTGTCGCTATTCTATATATACAGAGGTCCCTCTAGCCCGCTCGCAAAGTCCTTGTCGCGGTCTAGGTCCTAGAACTTAAGTAGGATCTCGTCCTATATAGCATATATACCCTTAATAGTCGCCTCGTCGTTAAAGGAAATAGGCTACGAATATACCTCTATACGGGCCGGGTCCAACTCATCGATTACTAGCTATACTAGTCGCTTTAGATTACTACCGCTATTCTCGAAAATTGCCTTTACGGCCTCTAGAAACGTATACGCAATAGCCTTATCGATATAGAAGAGCGTAGTCTTAATACTAATATCGGAAACCTCCTCTCTATCCGGTCGTATTGCCTTATCTTTATAGATATTCTTAAAGATGTTATTAGCGTTTAGCGGCTTGTCGTAATAGATTATCTTCTTCTTTAGGCTACCCTTCGGAATACGCTTATTAACGGCTATATACGAGGTAGTTATAGCTACTATCTAGTTAGTATCGCTAGTAGCCTAGTCGGTACGGTTCTATATCCGATTGAAATTGTCGATAGTACTACTATACTGCTTGTCGGGGTAGTTATATAGCTTAGCAATTTGCGTCTCTATATAATTAGCATTCTTGTCTATTAGGATCTAGATAGTCTGATATACTAGAGTAATGTTTAGGTTGTTTAAGACCTCGATCGTACGACGACTCGCACTATTACTAACGAGGAATATTCTAAGGGCCTTTAGAAAGAATAATGCCTTAATATAAGACATAGAATATAGGACTTAAGAGGTTAGCATCGTCGTACGCTTCTATATAACATTACGCTTGTCCGCGAACTTAGTCCGGTACTAGTAATAATCGCGACGCACGTTAGGTAGCAGATCCTAGCCGAGCAACTAATGCTATATAGGAGCGACCTATTAGATAGTATCGTCTATATCTCTAAGGTCGATTTCGAAGTTATAGAACTCCGGTTTGTGTATACTAAACAAATCCTTGCTAATAAGGTTCTTTAGCTTATTACGAACAATACGAGCACTAAACAGGCGATCTTCTAGAAAGGCATCGATAACAGCCTAGAGGTTCTTCTCGTATTGCTTAGAGCGCTTAGTAGTCTTGCGAGTTTTAGCAGACGTAGATGCTTTGTCGCCCGGCTTGCCGACTAAATACTTAATAAAGTAGGTTATACTAACCTTATTCTTTACTATAGTATCCTTTAACTCCTTATAATACTTGTCGAGGAGCCGCTTAAGCGTAACGTCTTTGCTAGCATAGCGTGCAATTTCTAGGGCCTCTTTATCTTTATCCTTATCTTTATCTTTATCTTTATCGCGAGTATCTAACTCCTCGTTACTGCTAGGATCTTCGTCTTCTTCGCTAAGGTCTTTATCTATAGTCTCCGACTCCGACTACTTATCTTCAAAGTCGCTAACCCTAGCTATATCCGCTAGTCGTACAATAGTCTCTAGTATATCGCTTAGGAAGCCGCTTATAGAGTGTATCGGTAATGCTACTATCTGTCTAGGAAGAGGTAGACCGACTAGAGCGTACTAATAACCTAGCTAGCCTAGAAGTAGCGCATTATCTAAATCCTAGTCTATTAGATCGCCGCTATCGTCTTGCTACTAAGGTAGAAGGATTAGATTGCCTTTATCGTCGCAATTATATACCGTTATCTTACTAGAAGGTTCGTTAGACATCTTAAAGGACTCGAGGCCTACTAGCGGTAGTAGCAGCGGTAGTAGCAGCTATAGTAGCAGCGGTAGTAGTAGCGGTCTACTAGCGGTAGTAGTAGCGGTCTGCTAGCGGTAGTAGTAGCGGTAGTGCTAGCAGTCTGCTAGCGGTAGTAGCAGCGGTAGCAGCAGCTATAGTAGTAGCGGTGCTAGTAGCTATAGTAGCAGCGGTGCTAGTAGCTATAGTAGCAGCTATAGTAGTAGTGCTAGTAGCGACTTTTAGGTGTTTTAACCTTAGCTTTAGAGTCGCGTCTACTATATAGTAGCAACTTAACAACTATACCTCGGATAGACTTATACTATATACAAAAGGTGTTTAGAAATAGTCTACGAAGGACCTCGAAGTATCGAGTCGGCTATAGGAAGGTTGTCGATTGCCCTCGAAGGCTATAGAGCGGTTAGTAGGCGTCGGACGGAATTTTCGCCTACCTAAACAATAATTACCGGCGTTAGGAGAAGGACCTCTAAGTATTAGCTAGGCGATGCGGTATGTTATATATTAAGGTGTTTCTAGTAGTGTAGCTAGCCGCCTAGTAATCCGGATAGCTATAGTCGAGTCGGCTTAGCAGAATAGCGAAAACTTAACGCGCTAACGTCGTATAGACTTGTTTAATAGGTAGAATAAAGCGCAATTAGTAGGGCTACAACCTCCGCTATTTAGAATGTCTTATATACGTTATAGTATTATATTAGTATTTAGTAGGCTAGTTTCGTACGGGTTTATATCAGGCTCGTAGGCGAAGAATTAGGTGGAGTGCTCGTAATTAGTTGTCGGTAAGTTCGGAAGCTAGCCCTAATTACTAATCTATCACGTGCACTCGGTCGCAATATAATCCCCATTCATCACCTTCACGCAACTCAATTCTTCATGCCCACGAGCCTGAATGGAGGTAGCACGCATGGCAATCCAAAGTTCTCGTGGATCTAGTAATGAATCGGGCCTAGATTTTTGATGATCTCCTCGAAGGGTCGGCCTAGGTAGACACCAATTAGTTTGCCGAGGATACCGGCGTATTCTAGACTTTGGGGAGGTAATTTGGGGGGATGGAGGGCATTTTGTTCGGGTACGAATAGAGTTAACAGTATTCTACGAATCGAGACACGAGAGAATTGCAAGCTGCATTGCTGTTTGTGCCTGGTATAGATTTTCAGTATGCTCATACGCTGCCAATATTCAGGCAAAACCATCAGCATACTGTAGACTGAAATTCACCATGCATCCCAATCTTTGATAGGTATAGAACGTGACGGGATAGCACCAAGGCAGAGAGACCGCCTGGTGCAACAACTCTGAAATTCTTGTGTATCTACCATGCTGTTCGTGACTGGAATAGAATATCCCCAAACGCCTGCGCTATGGCTTTCAAAGAAGTGTGCCTCTATGGCACGTACAACCTGCTATACGCAGCAATGTCCGTTCGACAACATATGCACTTCGTGTAATTTCGCGCCGCCAACCCAACTCTGCAGTCATCACACATGCTCAGACAGCCGCAAGGCCACACTAAAATGGTGCGTGGCGTAGACTGACACACGACGCATTGAGGTCCACCTTCTCCCATGCCCTCAGCTCCAGATTCCCATGTTCCTGCTCTTTGGGCTTTTGTCTTGGCTTTGGAGCGCTGCGCGAGGATGAATTGCTCAAGGTCGCGCTCTTCATCTTCGTCACTACCGGCATGGGCAACAGACGTGTTCGAATTGCGTAGGCCGGCGAGAAGCTCAGCTCGCGTCCGATCCTGGTTGCGACGATACTGGCTGCGCGTCAATGGACTCGTCGACTGCAAGCTATATGAGAGCAATCTGGCCTCCTCTCGATCTGCGGCAGTCTTGGGGTTGAGGAGACGAGATAGCGAGGCCACGTCCAGCCCGTTGTCCATCGCCGGCGTTCTCTCTCTACTGAAGTAATCACCAGGGAAATCCCGTTGTGTTGGTGTTCGGCGCCCGCTTTCTTCCTCTTCCCAATCGTCTGCCGTGCTTGCATTCGTGGACATTGAAATCATGCTCGTTGTGTCATCATCATCGTCTGCTGAAGCCTGGACGTAGTCGCCGCTCGCGTCTACATCACCAAACCATCCTCCTCTCTGCCACCACTGATAAAGCGTGTCACTTAGGTCCTCCTCATCTTGATACTCACCCTGTCTCGTCATCTTGCGTCTAGTCTCAACTTCGACATCAATGTTCAAGTCGTCTGGCAGCGCGACACTACCATCGTCGCCAGGAAAGTAGAAACTGGTGAATACGCGACGGGTACTCCGAGTATGTGCCGAGGGCTCCCTCTGCTTTTCTGTAAGTCCGGCGGCCTTGAGCAGCCACAATGGACGCTGCACGATGCCGACTTTCCGAAGCAGACCCAGTGCGAATTGTGCTTGAATACTTATGGAAAGCCAGATGATGCCTGCGATGAAGTCGAACGTGAGTTGCATGCGGCTACGTCGTTGCGAGATCCCGAGTCCACTGTCCAGCTCGGTCTGGTTCCGCCTTCGATCGGCAATCTTGGCAGTTTGTGATTTGCGCTCGCGAGCGTAAGGCGATTGACCGATGGCAAAGTTCTGATGATCGACGTAGTTCACACCCCTCGCAATGCCGTCGCCAAGGAGTTCAACCGGAACGGAAGGCCCTTTCCGCTTATCCATACTCATTGCTAGTTCATCAATACGCTTCTGCTCTAACCACGTCATGTTTGCAACATTGATGCGACTTCCTTCGTTCAGATAGACAGCTTCGCTTGCAGCAGTCAATACGTTGAAGCCGACTTTGAGGAGTGTGGTATAAAAGTCTTCAGTCATCTTGATATGAATAGACGAGTTCTGGGAGAATTGGACGTTCGCTTGAAGGTTCTGGTATGCCCATTCGAGTCTCTGTCGTAGAGATCGCCCCGCTGCTGCATCTTTGGGCATGGAAACGACCGTAGCAAGAATCGCCAGACCATAAATCAAAGCGCAGACCAGAGTGCCGATCAACAGAAGGAGATGTGGTATAAAGCCCACAATGCAGACTGTGGGAAAGCGTAGCACTCCTAGGTCACTTATGTGGTCAACGGGATACATGAAAATCTTCGCAAAGCTCCAGACTATCGCCGACATGTAGCAGCAGCCCCAGACTGCGGTATTGACTAGGCGGACGTTGTGACGAATCCCTGCGACAGCGAGCAGAGCACTGCTAAGATGGCTGAAGCATGAAATCAAGCAGACCAGGAGTACCTCCGGAGGCACATTCAGGCGCTGGAGGATTTCTGCGCGGCTGATCAGTGGCCCGTCGCTTGACGAGCTTGGCGAATCGACTTTGGAAAGTCCAAGAAATCCGAAACCAAGTGCACTACTAATCATAGCTTCGCATTCTGCAAAGGCCAAGGAATGCTCAAAGATGGTCATGCCAGTCTCCGGCATGGGTTGTTTGCCTTGCAGGGCGCAAGCCAGGGTTTCGAAGAGCTGACTAGTGCAAAGGGTCAGGAAGAACCAGTAGAGCATTGACATGGAGCCTCGCAGAGCGCTCTTGTCTTCTCCAACGCCGATCAGCGACATGTGTCTAGCATCGCAGCATTCGGCATCGTCCTGCCAGAATAGTAGTGTCGAGCTCAGCTTGTAGAGAAAGCCGCCCTCCGATGCGAAATCAATAGTCAAGTGCTTCAGCGGGTCGCCATAGCGAAGTTGGGCAAAGTTCGGAGACGTCTGGCACTTCAAAGCCTGCAGGATTGAGAGAAGTTGAACAAGAATCGCCGCAATGGGAATCAGATACAGTGCTAAGCGCACGTGGAAGCGCAGTCTCAGATGCTCTCGCGACGAGGCATAGAATTGCGTCCGATTCAGTATTATAGCGACGGTGAAAGTCGTTAGGGCCCACTTCGAGGTCAGGTACGAGAAGATGCCGCCGAAGTTCTTGAGCTTTCCGAAACCATGTGCCACGCTCACGAGGAACGAGCTCGTCTCTTCTCTTTGCGCAAACACCTCGCGGAGTTTCGCATCTAATGTCGCCGCTGTTGTTTGGACGAAGGCGGCACTGGTATTCGAGATTGTAGCGTTTGGCGAGGAAGTAGGATCCGCCAAGACGCTGCCTCCATTCCAGACCTTGCTGGCGATGTTGTCCACTGCTTCGGGCATATGGAAGAGTGCGAATGAGCTCGCTCTCTGCGCTAGCCGTGGCACCACAAGCAGCAGGTCCATAGCAGAGGGAATATACGACACATTGCTGAACTGCTCCATGGCGACGCTGCGTTTGTCTATGCGGTGCGTGCTATTCGGTTGTCTTCTGTGCAGGCGCGAGAAAGGCGGCTACATCGGTAGGAGGGCGTGGGCGTCGGGGACAATGTACGACATTGCGCTGAGCTTGCACAAGGCTGTAGGAGGTGGTGGTGTTGGTAGGGTGGGTGAAATGGGCGGCGGAAGTGATGGAGATGGTGGTGGTGGAGGTTCAGGTGTCGGCTCACGGCTCCGATGCAGGCACGACGATGCCAAGCCTGTCACGCGACGACCATCCGCGAGCAACCCAACCTCACGTCTTCAAGCGACGTCCAACTGGAAGACATTTCTTTTAAGACATTTCTTTTGTCCGCCCATCACGCCTACTCTAACTAGAAGACTACATATGGCTGTGACCTTCCCAGCGCCCGAAAGTCTCATCAGGATGAATCGATGCTACGGAGCCCGCAAGGAAGAGCTTCGAGAAAAGTCCCTCCAAGCCATCAGAAAATGCCGGAACACCCCCAAGATAACACTTTTCCAGGCTCGGAAAATTCTCCCTGCTTAAGGCGTCAACCATCAGATTCCACATTGCAAGAAGAATCGGCTGCTGTGGCTTGCTCAAGATCAATCGTTCCACCCGACACGGCCCACGACCTTTGTCGAGCTTTTTCACGATGGGAATTCGTCTTTCCCTCGCCGAATGTCCCCACCGGATATGCTGAAACTGCAAGGCAAGGCAGCTAAGGCTTGTAAATTTCTGACCATACAGGCTGGCTTGAACGGTCAGCATGTTTCTACAGCAAAGCTTATATGTCCTCATACCTCAAAGCTTCTTCGATGTCCTCACGATACCCCAAAGCAACACGCCATTTTTGGTATATATACTACACTCAAGATACAGTGTCACAATGTCATCGCTCTACTCTCCAGCATCCATTCTGGCAACCCAGTGCTATCAAAAACCGCAACATGGCTTCCTTCAACCGTGAACAGCATGCTCTTGACGCAGATTCGACGACCATGAGACTCTCTTCAATGTCTATATCAACGCCAAGGGCTCGCCAAAACGACAGTCTGAAGCCAAATCGACGCCCAGTGCAGCAACAACTACGCCCGCACCCCAAAGGCTTCACTCCAGACCTGACGCGCACACAGCCTCGTGGCGCTCTCAAAAGACAACGTCTCTCAGCGGCACCCCTTTTCAAACGCGAGATCCGCAACTGCATCATCACGCCCGGCTCAAAACTCGACCGCTGCACCTTAATCGACGTCGCCGTCTCAAGCTGCCACCTAACACGCTGCTCAATCAAAAGCGAAAACCTCACCACCCAACTCCAAAACTGCCTCATAACCGACTGCAAAATCTCCGACGTCGAGATCCACGCCTGCGAGATACAATCTACCTTGGGAGAAAAAATCCACGACGCGACCGAACGACATTTCGATTGCGGCCACGAAGTCTACCGACAAGGAGGCGCATCAACATTGAAACGCTGCGACATCACGCAGACGAAAATTCTGCACGCGCAAGCCAGCCATTGCAGACTCGCCAACGTCGCGGCAAAATACCTCCTCGCCACAACCTGTCAAATCGAGACCTGCCACCTCATGACCTGCGAATTTCGAAAACACTGTATTTCCCTCTCGAATTCCTGCCAAATTTCCGAATCGACAAGTTACATGAACGACAGACCGGATATGGTCGTCACATCTACGGGAAATGATCTCCAACTCCTGAACAAACCCCTCACGCCTCCAACTGCGAACCCATTGGCTCGCAAATATCAAATGGATCCACAGAGTACTCTGTATCCCGCACAGCGGAGAGAGCGAGAGGGGGATATTGATGGTCTTCGATTGCGGCAGGGACTGTTGCCGCTTGCGGACGGACAGGTGGAGGGGCAGAGACGACATATGTTGGATGAGAGGACGGAGGAAGCAGTTGCTGCTGTACATGTGAAGGATTTTCGTGATGCGCTGCGGAACGGGAGGTTTGTGAGTGCGGAGATTGTGGAAAGATGGGATGTCGTTGGGTTTGATAGGTCGAGACATCGATCTTGTTGGCGGAGGATGATGGATGGGGATGAGAATTTTTGAGAAGGGAGGGAGGGGGGAATTTTTGCGATAGTTGAAATGCCTCATTATAGCATCGTATCGCAATCTTCCCATCCATCCCATCTGCATCATCTTCCCTTCGTCCCCATAACCCTCTCAAACAACCCCTCACTCCCATCCCTAACCTGCT
This sequence comes from Pseudocercospora fijiensis CIRAD86, assembly GCF_000340215.1. Classification (NCBI taxonomy): domain Eukaryota; kingdom Fungi; phylum Ascomycota; class Dothideomycetes; order Mycosphaerellales; family Mycosphaerellaceae; genus Pseudocercospora; species Pseudocercospora fijiensis. The sequence continues at coordinate 667,784 of NW_006921540.1, read as the reverse complement.
CAGGACGCCTCATCCAATCCCACCTCTTCAAACCCTCATCCCCCGACACAAAAAACAAAACCTCCGCAACTTTCGCTCTAACTCTCGGATACGGATTCGTTTTCAGCATGCTCACAAGCTTCTTCAGCGTCTCCTCACGTATAGCATCCACATCCACCAACCCCAAATATACATGCACAGCCGCAAAGATTTTGGGAATGTCGTTGGACTTGTGATGGCTCTTTTGGACAACGGAGAGGAGAGTGCGGAATTTGAATGTGGATGTGGAATTGTGTAGGCGTTGGGGGATTTGCATGTCGAGGAGGAAGGCGAGGAGTTCGAGTGTTGGATGGGTGTTTGTGCTTTCTGAGATTTGATGGGTGAGGATTCGGGTGAAAGTGGTCATGAATTGGTGTAAGGATTCGAGAGGAGCGTCGAGAAGGAGTTCTGTGAGGATTTGGCGGGATGCTTGGAGGAGTGGTTCGGCTGCGATTCCGGCGCACGAAACGCAACCTTTGAGTAAGGCGTCTTGTCTTGCTAGGGCTGCATCTTGGTCATTACCTTGCCTGAGCGTTTCAGTTAACACGATGTCTCGCAGTGCGGCTCTAAAGTACCCCGGAGACGAAACGCTTGCGACATCCGTGATGGCGAGTGATGAAAGGTCGTCGCGGCAGAGGGCGGCTTGAAGTCGGACACGATCCAGTTTCTCCAGCGACAATCTTGCGATCTCGTGTTTTAAAGGTGGTCCAGTGAGCCGGAATGCTGGGATAAGACCGGTGTCGTGATCTGACAGCTTTTGGAAGCATGCAATGCATTGTATACGCACCAGTGAACCGACATCACCTCGTTCGTCGATAGTATAGTCATTGAATCCTTGCCGTAAGGTCGTGCAGATAAGCTCGGTGATGCTGACATCGAATTTTTTGACATCTTTGGTCCTTTCGATGACTAGTCCCAGGGCTGAAGCAGCCGCGACTCGCCAGTCAATATTGATGACGGACATAAGATCACACAAGGTCTTTACAGCAGCTGAAGCTTTGGCGCCGGTCAAGCCATCGTCGTTGTACAGTGTGGCAAGAGTGCCTAGGGCAATAGCTCTGCCTACACCGTGCTTGGTACTTTTGGCGCCCTCGACAGCCACCTGATTGCACAGAACCTGCGCTCCTATACAACGCAGCGGCTCCCCTGCAAGACGCTTCGTATGTAGTAGAATTCTCACAAGCTCAGGAATCTGGTCCAGTATCCATGGCTCGTGCCGCCAAAGCAAACGTTCGGTGATGTCTTCCAGTCCTGCCATATGAACAAGATAGACTTGCGCACTGTCTCGACTTTTTGAAAGAGCGTCAAAGACTCGGCTCCAGACAGCTGTTGCAAGTCGAGCGATGGAACCTGGTAGTTCAGAGCGCAAGAGCCTGGAGAAGAAATCATGCAACGTCGCTTTCAGCTTATCCAGTGATTTGAACGAGAGAGAGATGTCGCTAACCTCGATATCTGAGCTGAATTCATCAATCAAGTCTGCTGCCGCTAGCGCGTAACCATGCAGGTTTTCCACTTCGCAAGAGTCGCTCATAAGAATGCAGCTGAAAGTCTTCTGCAGCAGCTTTGCCAAAGACTGACCCGCTTGGCACATTAGCGGTAGCGCAGATGCCGCCGATTGACGGGACGCAACGTCTGCGGACCACAAGCCTCGCCAGTCAAATAAAGCATCAACCAGGGCATCTGCGTATGTCGGATGCAGTCGAGCTGCGCCAGATGCGACGTCATTCATCGCTCTTCTTCGTAAGCTGACGGCCTGATAGTCGACTGTCTGCACCAATGAGATACCGTGAGAAACCTGATCGGGATGCCTTCCGACCAATTCCTGCAAAGCTGCGGACGAGCCTCTTCTGATGTTGCCAGCAGGATCTAGACATGCCGAGAGCACCAGCTGAGTAGCCATGAGCTGGATGATGGACCTGTCCGTTCCGACTTGATTACTTTGGTGCAAGCCGTGGACCTGCACACGTAGGAGCTCTGCAGTAGTATAGCGACGAGCAAGAGACCAGATTCCGAAATTTGCCGCATCTCTTACATTTGTGCCAAGTAATGTTCCAGTCGCTGTCCTTTGCTGGAATTGGAGTGCGGAGATAAGAGCATCGAATATCTCAGGCAGTTGCTCAGGCGAGGCAGACCTCTTGAAAAGGCTGTGTCCCAGAGCTAACGTCAGTCCATGCCACTTCAGTGGGTCCGCGGTGCTGAAGTCGACAACTGAGGTCGATCTTGGCATATCCTCTTTGAACGAGTCCAACACTGCTTGAATCACTTCGTGACCCATTTCTGAATCAAGCTCTAGAACAACAAGACTGATCGCCTTGGCTGCCGCGTATCTGACAGGCGTGTCTTTCTCGGCCAGAGATCGTAAGAGGTAGTCGATTACATCTTCCAGTACGCCGGATGTTTGAAGAAAGTTTGTCAAGGGGCCGGCTGAGACAGCTGAGCGCACAGACAACATTGAAACATTGCGGAAAAGCTTGATGGCCATCTTTTTGGCCACAGCGTTCGAGCAGAGGGGTGACGCATCCAGGTGATCGAATATCTTGGCGCATGTCTGGTATATCAAGGGCACCAGGTTGACCAGTTCAGACGCCGCAGCTATGCCAGTGACCAGCCGTAAGGACCCAAGGGCCTCATACAGGTTAGAGGCGTTTTCAGCACTCTGCATTTTTGGCAGCCGTTCCTCGACAAGCCGATCTGCCAAGCGCGACCGAAGAACATCGGGTCGAATGCACAGCCTGACGAGTAAGGCTGCAGCAGCATCTTGAGCTTTGGTTGGCGCTGAGAGGTAAAATAGTCCCACCCTAAGGACTCTACATGCCAATGGAGGTAGCTGAGGAACGGGCTTACTACCGCTGTTCAGAGGCCCTCTTGCTGTAGATATGGAGTCCAGGTCGAATGGAGTCAGCAAGAGATGCGACAGCCAAAGCAGAAGTACATATGGCACCTGCCAGGACGTGAGCTGCCCGGGCGCTTCCACCAGAGTTGCCTCAACTGCCTCCAGGACTGATTCCAAATGGCGTGGCTCGTTGTTGAAGAAGCCTACGACAACTTTGTGGCCTCGAACTTTGCAGAAGGTGTACAGAAGACAGCAGACTGCCGTTTCGATGTCATGATGCTGGGATACGTTCTTGGCGCCTCGTCCAGTGTTGTCTGCATAGGCATCAACAATCGGGGGGAGCAACGTCTTCAGCTTCGGGTCGAGCAATTGTGGTTCGCCTTGGAATGGCTCGATCTACGACGCGCCATGAGCTTGTGGTTCTGGGGAAGTCGTGGGCTTCATACAGCATTGACGACGCGGTCAAGATCGCGTCTCTTCACTTTGGTGTGGGCCTGTCTCGGTCTGGGTGGAGTGGATTTCTTCCACAGTAATTTGGGAAGTTCATTCTCGAGATACGCAAGCAGATCAGCTGACGCCTTGACCAGCTTCAAGTCATCTTCCTCTTCGGCATTCTCCATGTTGTGAAGGATGCAGCAGATCAGCAGAAATGATCGAGATGGTGGTGTTTGTTCGTGCTGCGTAGAACGGAGTCTGCATGTGTAGCCTGTGAACTGGCAAGGGTCAAGGCTTGGCAAGATCTGAGATCACTACGCTTCTGTCTTGGGATTTCTTCTCGCTCTCAAATACACAAACACGGCCTTATCATCCTTACCATTCAGAATCGGCGATGCTGCGTACTCCTCTGCCTTTCTCGATAGCAAGACGAAATTTCAGAAATGCCGCATGAGCGATACGTACTGCAAGAAGTCAGGACTTTTGGACATGTTCCCACCCGGTGACTGGATCGCTTGGAGAAAGTGCAGAAAGGAGGTTCGTCGGGCAGAAAGCGAAGGATGTGAGATACCGAGAATGCGAAAAAGTCCAAAGAATCAAGACACGCATTGTTCTGTCATGCATGGTATCATCAACAAAAGCCCATCCAAAATCCGCCCCGCAAACGCCATCCCATGGGCACCAAAATCAAACCATCTCTACAAATCCTCCACCGCGCAATTCGGATGCACAACATACATAACCTTCTCCTCCCTCTCCTCCCCATCCTGCTCCTCCCCCTCATCTCTCAGTCCCTCACCCTGAATCTTCAAAAGCACATGATTCTTCACCATGCGTTTCAAAACCTTCTTAGCCAAACTCTTCTGAGCTTCCAAATCCTCCGGAGTCTCGAGCTGGTCTTCAATTTCTTCTACATACCAAGTCAAAAGCTCCTCTTCTTCCACTCCATCTTCTTGTTCCGCCGCATCGCGATTGACACGACTGAGGAGCTTGTTTTGGATCTTGATGAAGTCGTCGAATTTGATTTGCGTCTTTGCACGTTGGGGAGCTGGGGTTTGAGAGGCGCGCGTTGCTGGTGTGGCGGCTCGTTCTGCGTCCATGGCATCTTCGCCCTCATCGGCAGCACCGGCATCGGCGTCTGCGGGAAGGTCTTCGTCTTCAAATTCGACGTCGTCCTTCTCGACCGAGATGATACTCTGCTGAAGAAGCTTGAAGGCTTCGTCGACGAAGTCTGGCGTGATTTCGTCGACGCAGTTGGCTTTTGCGATGGCTTCGCTGAGACGGATCAGAGACTCGAGTTGACGGACTGTGATACGGTAAGAGTTGCGGCCGACGCCTCCTTGCGCGTCGTCTGATCTCAGTTCCTTGTATTTTTGAACGAGATATGACTTGGCGGTCTCCGTAAAGACAGGCTGGAACAATCGAGCGAAACGGATATAGCGCTGCAGTTGTTCTGTGCTGAATTCTGGGTGGATTGCCTCGTCTTTGTTTTGATGGAGTCCGACAATGTGCTTCGCAAGATGCTCGTCGACTTGCTCGTTGCACTCGTCGAGAACAACGAAGAATAGATCGAAACGAGACATGATGGGCGCGCTCATGTTGATATTGGCTCGGAGAGTAGTCTTGCGGTTATAGCGTCCACCGACGGGGTTGGCTGCTGCGAGAATACTCGTTCGTGCGTTGAGCGTAGCCTGAATGCCGGCTTTCGCAATAGAGATGGTTTGCTGTTCCATAGCTTCGTGGATGGCAACTTGGTCTGCAATGTCCATCTTGTCAAATTCGTCGATAGCGCAAATGCCGTTGTCCGCAAGCATGAGCGCACCAGCTTCGATGGTGAACTCCCCAGTCTCCTCGTCCTTGACTACCGCCGCAGTGAGACCTCCTGCGGATGAAGCTTTACCGGATGTGTAGACTGCTCGCGGTAGGAACGAGCAGATGTACTTCAGGAACTGTGACTTGCTCGTTGATGGATCGCCAACGATGCAGACGTTGATGTCACCACGAAGAGCCATGCCCTCGGGCGTGACTTTGCTGACACCACCCATGAGCTGCAGTAAAAGACCCTTCTTGACGATGGTATGTCCGAACACCATGGGTGCTAGTGAGTCCACGAGCCGCATGTAGATGTTTTCCGATTGCACCATTTCTCGAAGCTCGTCAATCTCTGCGGGTGTCAAAGTGTCGAGATATTCTTGCTGAGCCTTCTCGCCACTGCTACCGTCAAGGCCTTCGCTCTGCTGGTTGAGAGAGCTCATGATGTTTCCAGCCTGGCCCTTCAGTTGCTGGTTCGCGCCTCTGCCTCCTTGAGTCGATGCATCTGGTGTGACCATGTTTGCGAGGAATGCCATTCGGTATGTGAGATCTCGCACACCAAGTGCCTTAAGACCACTGACGCCTCCTCCGCCAGTATCTGATCCGCGTGGAGCTGTTGTATCTCGTACTGCCTGCACTCTTGATCCCGGTACTCTGAACTGGCTGACATCGGGGACCACAATCAAGGTACCTGTGTAGATGCACTTCTCTCCTGCTTTTGCACGCTCGACCATTTCACCGCGAAGAATGACGTCCATTGTCCTCGGCATGCTACCAGTCGGAATTTCCGAGCTGTTCTCTTGAATGCGTACCTTTTGCCAATCGATAAAGGTGCTTTGCCGAATGTCAAGTCTCCATCCCTGTCGATTACCACAAGTCGCGTTGGGGCATTGCGTGGGTTCTGTATATTTGAAGATCTGCTCGACATCCGGGACCACGCTGTTGCATTGCTCACATGTGAATGTGGCTAAATGCAGCTCGGGTCGTACTTCTGAGGTTCTGGTGGCTGTACCGGATATGGACACCAACTTTCCGATCTGCTCTGTTCGCAACTGGCGAATTCTTGAAACTAGCGGAAGGTTATAAAATGCTAGGGTGAAGATCTTGTCGGTCTGCTGGTTTGGCGTCTTGTCGTTGATATCGTCTTCTTCGGTCAAGCTCTGAGTCGCGAGAGAAGTATCGGTTCGTGCAGTGGTGGAGCCCGGTTGCCTATGCATACGATAGTACTGGGGCTCGTATTTGGCAACAAGATTGTTCAGGGCGCGTATCATATATGGCTGAAAGCGGTAGAAGTCGCCCTGAATGGCATTGGCGAGAATGCCTCGTTCGTGATCCATGAGATGCGTGAAATCGACATAGAGCGTGGAGAGATTGAACTGGCAGAGGCCGTGAATCTGCGCAATATAGTACTTGTCTGTAGTCACAGCACTTGAGGTCGGTTGTGCTGAGGATGAAGGGTCCTCTGTGAAGCTGGTCACTGTCAGCAATGCTCGTCTTGCCCATGTCGTCCTCCGCCATACTTGTCCAAGAAACGCTCAAACTGAATTCCAAGCGTTTCTGCAGTTGTATCGACCACGCGCGGCACATCGGCTGCGCCTGTCATCGCTCTTCTCATTCCTCTCCGGCCAACAATCTCGTCGTCTGCAAAGCCTTCAACATCGCTGTGCATGCCTGGAGTGCTCACTGAGGGCGGTCCCCTGGGGCGAGACGAAGACCGGGCCTGCCGTCTTCTCCCTCCTGATGCATCGCTGCGGAAATTTTGTGGTGTTGGTGTTGGCCCATTGTCGGAACCCATAATCGCATCGGCCATCGACGACATCTTGCCGGTGGTGTGGTGGTAAGCTGCAGCGTTTGTTGGAGATGTTCGCAAAACGAGAGGGGAGTTCAATCTTCCACTTTACGCGAGACGCGAGGAGAACGCGACGCGTCGGTCCACACGCGTTTCAACCTCCGACCGCCAAGAAATCGCTATTTTCGGCGTTCTTCAACAGGTCGCCTTTACTGCTTCGATAATATTGCCGCAAAATAGGGTCTTTCAAGGCTAGAAGATTTACGCAGTACTAGATACTTATTCAACTAGTTTGAAGAAATTCTGAATAAGTCGCGTTCACAGACCGAAGATGGGTTCTTGGACGGGCGTGGCCAAAAGTTTCCGAAACAAGCTTGGTCTGCAGGGATTGTCCGGTCCCTGACAAAGACATCGAGCCATTTCTGTGCATTGCGATCCCTCTTACCCCAACGCCTCCTACTACCACCACGCACCTCAATTGCCCGCCGAGATGAGTGCAACGATGACCGTCACCGAGACGCAGTCTCAATCTGCGCAAAATATCCTCAGACTATTTCCTGAAATCAACACGGAACTCGCTGCCCAAACACGATCCGCAACGCAGGATGCCGACCTTGCGGGATACGACGAGGAGCAGATTCGATTGATGGATGAAGTGTGCATTGTGCTGGACAACGATGACCTACCAATCGGAAGTGCCAGCAAGAAAGTGTGCCACCTCATGGAGAACATAAACAAGGGTCTGCTTCATCGCGCTTTCTCCGTCTTCCTCTTCGATTCGCAAGATCGATTACTGCTGCAACAACGAGCTTCCGAGAAGATCACATTCCCAGATCTGTGGACCAACACGTGCTGCTCCCATCCTCTAGGCATCCCTGGCGAGACTGGCTCAACCCTGGATGCAGCTATCATGGGAGTGAAGCGAGCAGCGCAAAGAAAGCTTGATCAAGAGTTGGGAATCAAGGCTGCGCAAGTGCCAATTGAGAAATTCAACTTCTTGACACGGATACACTATCTTGCGCCAAGCGATGGAAAGTGGGGAGAGCACGAGATTGACTACATTCTCTTCATTAAAGCAGATGTGGATGTGCACGCCAACCCGAACGAAGTGCAGGCCACCAAATACGTGCATGCTGATGAGCTCAAGGAGATGTTCAAGGATGACAAGCTCAAGTTCACACCTTGGTTCAAGCTGATTTGCAACAGCATGCTGTTCGAATGGTGGCAGAACCTGAATGGAGGTCTGGAAAAGTACATGAACGAGACGGAGATCAGGCGCATGTGAGGAGGAAGTACTGGATCGGGATTAGGCATTCACGGGTGTTGGCATTAGCATGAGGTTTAGCGATACCACGGAGCGCACGAAGAGCGCTTCACTTCTTGTGAGTAATATCAGTACACCATACGAATTCTACCTTGCCCCTAGCTTTCCCTTTCTTCGGCTCAGAATTTGGAACTCGACTCAGCAGACAGAGCTACAGAAAGGTCATCTCCATTAGGGAGCGGACAGGATCAGCAATGCTACTTAGCATGTGCAGACGCCCAAAGTCTTCGCCACATCTTTCGCGAAATAATACCGCGTTCGAAGCTCGTCGAGGGCCAAACTCTAGCGTACGTACATTGACCAACTCCGGAACACCTTGGTCACAGCTCTTTAGCAAGCCGCATGTCTCATCGCGTGCCATCATCGACTCCTGGTCTACCGCGTTTTATTCTAACCCCCGGCTCTGGCTAGAACTTGGCGATGTCGATAAGATACCTAAATCGGCGAATCTGCAATACGAGTAACGATGGCTGGTGATACGGACAGCTCCAACGCCCATGCACTTCCAAAGGGTGTAACCTGATTGGAATCGAGCAGTCGCTCCAAGACTGACGATAAAACGAAAGTAAAAGAAGAGCCATGATGTCAAATGCGCAGCTTTGAAAAATGATTGCAGTCGGAACACAGACAGCGCGCTGCATCAATTCTAGGAATGTTCCAGTGACATAAAAGAAGCTGTGAAAAATGTGCGGGTTACCCAAAAGTGAGCACCGCGAGCCGGAACGACGCAGGGATGTGGAATGCCAAGCTTTTCATATGCATCACCGTTTCAAGCTGACTAACAATATTTTAGGGTATATAAGCGCAAAGAAATTCTCTTGCAATGTCTCAACATATCAGGCGTATTCACCTATATCAGGCTTGTTTCAGGTCGAATAGGATTCTAAACGATAGATATGCTCTGTAACACCCACCCAACTTTTTTTTGTTCTTGTTTTGCTTGGACAGATAGCGTGCTGCAGCTTCACGCAGAATGGCTATGGGTTCGAAACCCGCGCGGGGAATAAGTTTTGAAACGCGCGTATGGCTGATCTCGGGGAAGGAAGCAGCTTCCTCTGGAAATGGTGGCGATTGCTCCTTCCTCACGATCCACAGCGGCCTAAAACTTCACACCTCGCCTCGATTCTCGCTCCAGTTTCTACCCAATGCTTCCACTAAGGCACCATGGCGCCGACCGTGGCCTCGTCGACACGGGAGCGGTTGAGAAAGATGGCTTTACTCAACCCGCTACCTCTTGCCGGCTCCCAATTCCTTCCTCGCGACGTCTATACGATACCTACAGATGAGCCACCTCGGAGCAATGCACCCGTTGCGAGCAGCGAAAGACGTCCACCACCCGGCTCACAGGACTCACCACTTTCCGAGGACGAATTAGAAGCAGTTTACGGCACCAATATAGCATCATCGCCTCCAAATGTCGCAGCTCATTCCAGACAATCTGGCGCTCTATTCGTCAGCACAGTATCCTCAGCGCCATCGAAATCAGCAGGCGCTCCTCGACCCACCGAGCCAAGGAAGGTACGAAAGACGCCTGCCAAGCATCTACCAGAGAAAGAAGTTGGGAACAAGAAAAAACGTCGTCTTCCGGTGCACGAACTTATGTTAGTGGCGGCACCGGCTCCAGATGTGCTTCATGATCCAGTCAGCCGCTACACCGGTCAAGAGGCACAGGATCCGATAGATGGCACTTCGCACTCCGAGCGGCAATCTAGCGATGAGGAAGGCGCAGGCGTTAAAGCACCGCTCACTTCGATCCGAAAACGGCTCAAGACACCCAAGTTTACACACAGATCCGTAGTCGCTCTCAGAAAGAAGCAACAGCAGCGTGCAACGCCGTTCTTTCCGTCGGCACGGCACACTCACGACCTTGGGGATGGCTTCAGCGCGTTGGAGCGGAAGCCCATAGCACGGCGCCTGGTCACGACTGCAGGACGCACGCCAAAGCCGCTACGACACATCAATGCACTTACGATCGGAACTGGTCCGTTGCCTGGCGTCTCATTCGCGACAAGCAGCAGCTCTGCTCATCGGTCGGATGCCACGTCTCTCGACCGAAAACCACATACTTCTAGCGAGCAACGATCTGAGGGAGCGCTGAGACGGCGGGTCAGTTTCAGCGACGAAGTCTTGGCACGATTGTCCACGATTGCCGCGCCAAGGCGAGCGTATTCGATATCCTCAGAAGAGAGCGAGGAGGAGATCGAGGAGGACGATTTTCTGGACGACGCTTCCGCGAGCTCAGTAGCCTCTGAGCAACCCGAGCGGATGTCGCGTGATCCGTCTCCGAGCGCAGGATCGGTAGGCATTGCATCGAGAAGGCCTATGGGCAAGCGACTCATTGAGGTGAACGAAGCGATTTCCTCCCCTTCTACTTCCGAGAGTGATGGCTGGGCTCAGCTCACTGCGTCCAACACACGACAAAACAGCCGAGCCGCCAATTCGGAGATCAACCTCGACGCGAACAGTCGCTATTTCACCTCAGCTACTCGGATGCTTGGCGAAACTTCCACAAAACCACGAATCATCAAGCAACGCACTTCTGATCGATGGGCTTTGTACTATCACGGCCAGAAGGAGATCCAAGTACCTTATAGCGAATCCCACATCGCTGAGTCGTCGACTGCCATTCGCGAGACCTCACCTGAACCGCAGGACTTCACCTCGCATCAGCTCCGTCTCCTAAAGAGAGGTCCCGCGGCAGATTGGACTTGCCGTATGCCAAAAGGGTCTCGAGACTTGGGAACGCTCACAAGACGTGTAAGTCAAGATCACGGCACCCTGAGCCAAGCAGCAAAGCGGCGGGCGAGTCAAACCGCATTCCGTTCGCCTTCAAAGATACGATGACCTTGTAAGGGATCCAATGGTAGGATGGCCGTTCAGTCACTCGGGGGTGATGTTGGATCTTTATCACAAATTATCGTATATCAATTTATATACTTGGAGACGGATCTAGCTATGGGTGTAAAATGGAAACTTGCTAATTCGCTTTGCACCTTTCGTCTTTTGCGTGCTTTGTCGAAACTTCGTTCCTGGGGTTTTGTATAGTAGTATTCTATCAATACTCATTCCGGGTCCGAGAATGCAAGAGAAATGCCTTCTGCGGCACTCTGCTTTCTGAGGCCAAGAATGGCACAAGAGCAGCGCTGAAGCACGTCGAGAAAATGCAGTCGTCGCTGCTACACAAGGGTAATCGACAAAATAATCGTATTATCTACCCTCGTTAGCCTATAGTAAGTACATCTAATAGCCCTTGCTAATAACGCAAGCTATCTTCTCAATTTCTATCCTCCCTTAATACTAGCTTCGAAAATGCGGTAAAGTAAACGTGTCTTATTCCTACCTATTAAAGCCGCTACCCGGCATTAGTAGTAGGTAAAGGGGAGAGACCTATTATATACCTAAGACTACAACTTCGATATGCTTTTTCTTATATAGGGTAACTTAGAATAAAGTATAGACGAGAACAAACTACCTATTCCTAACTAAGGAATCGAGGTACCTATACCTAACTACCTAGACTACTTCTCCGAATTGCTATTACTTTACTAGTTAGAAGGAGTAAGATTTCTTTACAAATCTCTACGTTGATTTAAGTAGGTAGTTCTAGGTTAGTACTATTATTTAGTAGCTAGTAAGAGGAGAGGGGATGTTTATATACTAAGCTAGAATTACGTCTAGATTACAATATGCCGACACCATTTCTTTGCGAAGATTAGAGGGATATAACCATGCTAGACCTAAAAGGTAAGGGCGTGAGGGTTAAGGTGTGTCTCATAGGGAGAGGTCGTCGGTTTCGAAAGCAGAGGTTAGATTGGTCCAGTGTATCTGATCTGCCATCGCTCGGCGGAGACATGCCTTGCAACCTTCAATATACCGGCTCGTTGTATCTCTCTACAACTGCATCCTGCGTGTGGGAGGAAGGAGGGAATCTTCGTTGTCTGTGAGCTTTTTCAAGGCGGATGCATCGCATCAAGGTGAGCATTGATCTTATCTACGGCCACGCTGTCCTCGCAGATCGGACATGAAGCTTGCTGTTGCCGGGCTCGCTGGTGACTCTCCTCGGACGATGCCAGGCTGAGTCTACGCTTTGCCTTGGGGTCCGCTGCTGGGTCAGACTTGGACAGCCAGCTGTCAATTTTATTCTTCTGCAGCCCAGCTCGCTTCATGCCACTCAGCTTACCGACTTGCTCTTTGGTCATCTCAGGCTCGGCGATCTTCGTGAATATACCCCCGCATTCTTGCACATGCTTGATCCACCACGTGTCGCTCTTTCCAGGTGGACGATTCATGTTGCGCTTGACGAGACCAAAGAATGGCGGCTGCGATTTACATGGACCATCGCATTGCCAGATGTGAGTGCGCTAGCTATCGACTTCATCATGGAAGGTGTGATAGACTGAGACTTCATAACCGCCGTGATTATTGATGGCGTCGGCAAGCATGAGAAAGCCAGCACCATGACCTGTGCCATCATCGCCACGTGAATGCTGCCAAGATGTTGTGATAAAGAAGTATGCGTGAATGCATTCATGCAGTAAAGTATTGAGCACATCGCTGCGAGGTCTGTACTTGAGCAAAGGTTCCGACAGCTTCAGCCGAATCCGTGTATGCTTGTTGCCATTGCTCGGGCCGCGAACAAGCTCACAAATTCCTGGAGGGGCAGGAGGACAAAGTCAGCCTGGCTTTGGAGACAAGAAAGACTTTGGCTGAAATGGACGACTTACCAGCGCAAAGTGTCAGTCGTGAGGACCAGGAAACTTCGACTCTGGATAGCAGCAGCGAGCGAAAGTACAAGACATCATACAGTTCGAATAGCTCATGGATGTCGATGAACGGGTCTTCTGAAGCAAGAATGTGGTCTATCTTCGCTTTGGTGTCCAAAAGTTTTTGGGATGGCGATGTGAAGCTGGAAATGGCATGGATTGCCACATCTTCGTCCGTCAGCGGCATGCTGAGAGCGCGACTGCCATCGCGAAGTCCCCCAGAGTGGAGGATTCTGTCCGAGTCGTGATCTGAGGCTTGAAAGATGCTGTAAGATTAAGGTCAACATTGAGATGGAGATCGGAAGCCGCTGCTCATTACGTAATCTGCCCGGACGTCACGTGTGGAATGAAGTTTCTCCCAGATATGCCTTCAATCTCTCTGCATTGATATGCATCCTGCTCGAAACGGTGCTCTAAACAATGACAACAGGCTCACATAGGTCCTCTTTGTACGCTTCTCCATGCATTATGCCATGCACATAGCTCTCCCCGATAAGCTGCCATCTTTCATTGTCCAGTTGTCGCAGAATCAATGGGACTTTGCCTCCCTGTGCTAGAAGAATGAAATCGCCAGCTTGCATGGCTTTCGGTCCCATACCAAGAGCACCTCCGACAGTAACGAACACCCTTCTGTTGCATATAAGTGGGCAATGACGGCAGCCCATCGACGCCAAGTCCTTTTTGCCAAGGACAATCAATATCCAAGCCCGGAAGAAGCAGAAGACAAGAACAGTGGCCATGACAGCTCCAGATGAACACCAACAGTGCGGTAACCACAAGAAAACCTTGTAGGTGTCTTCGAACTGCGCGTAAAGGGCTTCTTCATCGAAGTAATCTTGGTATAGAACACCGCCAGAGATAATGTGCCAAAAGACGGTAAACCGAGTCTCTTGCGTCAAAGGGTACAGCTCTGCGCTGGAAACTTCGGCCACCTGGCGCCAGGTGAGCCAAGGATAAAGACCATCGAGTATGTCGTTGAAGAAGCCGAACCTCGTCGCACGGGCTGCTGGCTTCGGCGAATAGGGTATTCCGACTGCTTTGACATGATCCCAGAGGACACCCGTCAATTGCAAAGTTCGGTCTCGAGGATTCATGTAGCAGTTGAGTGTGCTTCCCGCTGTGCAAGAGAATTGGGGTCGCCTGTCAAGCGTGTTCCTTGATAGCCGAGATCCCCAGGCAAAAGTCTGGAATGCCATGGTATCATCCTCCCAGGAGAAACGACTGGATATCACCCAAGATGGAAAATCTTCGCCTTTTCCAACTCTGCTTGGCACTATGCTCAAGATGTCCAAGTCGGCACGCTGCTCGATGCAGGCATACGTCGCTTTCACGAGCACATCGGTGGGATTTGCGGCATAATCGGCCTCCATACCGTAGCGCTTTTGTTCTTCAACGAGTCCGAGCATGGCATAGACACGATCGCGAGGATCAGTGTATTGGTAAGCAACGTTTCTAGCAAGAACCGAGGCCAGATCATCACTCTTCGACATATACGCCATTCTCTGGTCGCTCAGTGAATCGTAAGTACTGCGGATGGGTACGAGTAGTTCTTTCGCCATGCTTAGCTCTTCCCAAGAGATGCTGCAGCTGCCGCAGTGCGCTGTCGATGCTTTTGCTGCAGTCACTTCTTGGACAACCCAACCCCGGTGGAACCATGGCTTATCGCACAGCGCCAAAAGACCGTAGAGCGGCGAATCTGAGATGTAGAGCAGCTTTTGTGGCGACGAGAGCAATGCGAAGATCGCATTCGACGATTTCTTGCTCCCTTGCCTCGCCAGATCTCGTGCAAAATCCAGTACCCTAGCCGTAGAAGGCTCTTCCTCGCCCAACCAGATGTTGTTGTGAACGCCTTTGGCATATATGTCCCGCATCATGCTCACTTGCTCTCTCTTCTCAGTGTTCGAAGTTTGATTGATACACAGGGCATCGACCCATAGCGTTCGAGCTTGGTCTGACAGCCGCAGCCTTGTCAGTGCGCTAGCGAGATTTTTTCGAATGCGGACACGCTGCTCGTTAACGATGAGAAACGGGTCATCCTCTGCCGCATCCGACCAGCAATATGATATAGTCTCATATTTACATTCTCCCAGTATCACCGTTCTCAGCTGGCAGGTCAACGGCCCGGTGCCTGAACACAATTCTACAACACGGATGTGGGCTGGGGAAGCTGGCAATGCGCTGTACAAGGCCATTATTGTCGAGGAGTCGAGCCGTAGTACCTGGCGCGCACGTGTTAAATGTCCTGGTTCTGACCAGGTCCATGCATGGAGGTGCCATGTAGACACTTCTTATGTGCAGTGGACGATAGTTAGGGTGTTCAATGCCTTGCGAGAGGGATGGCAGCCGTCCAGTCCTGCTGTAACGTTGCCCCGCTGAAACACAAGAAGGCAACAAGACGCATGCAGGGCGCCTTCATCTTGTCGTTATAGTATATCCAGCAGTCGAAGGATCGGCGGGGCGGAAAGGCTGTGCACTACTGTGATTGGTTCCGCAGCCATAAAGGCAGCCGATATCGCCACCTGAATCAGGCTCCAGGTGCGTATGCAATGCATCCGAGTCACAAGCCACGCGGACGGCCTTCCGCAGCTGTACTGTGAGCAGAATTCGCAATTGGATTGAGATCTATTCTTAGTGATTTGGCTGAGTGATTGAGCGCGGCGCACAGGGACGGGGCGTAGTGACAGTGTGCACCCTTCTCAAGGTGGCGAAGACATTCTAGGCCATCCATTGATGGCATTTTCGATGTGACCAGTCCTCCATGATGATTTAATTGCCCCCGGTAACTTCGTGGCTTGCTTGCTTTTCCGCGGCGTACAGCGACGAGGCGTAGTGACAGTGTGCACCTTTCTCAAGGTGGCGAAGACATTCTGTGCCATCCTCAACGCGCTGCCTAAGGCTGTGAGGATCTCGAAGAAGCCAAGGGCCCTTCAGGCGGTATACCGAGCGGATATTTGGTGAGGCTGCTCTTTAGTGCCTATGTTTCACAGTGGCGATGGTTCTGCCTTGCGGACGTGGGTGAGCGGCGCGGTATGAAGGCTCGATTCCTTTAGCGAGCTCTGGTGGCGAGCATCTCGTCCAGGGTTGGGGGTCTTCTTGTAGATAGTCGGCCGAAAGAAAAACAACAGTACCGCTCGAGAAGTGAGGTCCTTATAGAGCAGAGTGGGTGTTCAGAGCTTTGGGCAGCGTGCGGCTCCACTCCCCATGTCATGTCATCACCGAAGCCTAATCCGAGCTCCTCCATTCTCACGCGAGCTCCAGCAGCCTTCTCGTGAACAATACCATTGAGCTACACACGCAATAATGGTTCTCGAAGAAATAGACCGTCCACGAGACGGCGATCAAGACGCGCCATTCTCCGAATCCTTACCGAATGACGACGTCGACCCATACGCTGGCGATCGTTCTCCCACTATACTAGACAGTCGATCTCCCAGCTACATACCCGTGAACTCGCCGCCGCATCAGGTATACGTCAACCTCAACAACGTACCTCGCCCATGGGGCATTTTAGGTCCTAAAGAGCACTCACCGCCCGTGATTACTGCCATTCAAGGTACCTGCAAACAAGCCTCGGGAATCCTTGGTCGACCTGTGAATCAGCAAGAGGCCGACGCTTTGGCATATCACATGGGGCGGGCGATCAGAATAGGCGGCTACGGACCACCAATTGGTATAGCTATTGGCACTGTGTTGGCATATCGCGGCATTCCAAAGATGAGGTTCCCAGGCTACACTCCGGGCGCGAAATTCAATGCTGAGAAGTTTGGGCCAATTAAAGGCGCACTAGCTAAAAGAATGTGGCAGATGATGAGATTCAATGCATATTGGTTAGTTGGGGCTTTGGTAGGAGACATACTTTTCGGCTCGTACGCGTTGACGGTTGGCTCAACGGCGCGATTGATGGATCCGAGATTGAAAGAGTTTGCCGAGGCGATAAGGACGAGAGCGAAGAATGGCTCGCCCATTGAGGGAAGTGGTGAGAGGGATCACACTGCTGGCCCGAGAAATGGTGAGACTATGGATATGGCAAAGCAGAGGAGAAGGGCACAGGAAGCGCAAGATGCTTGGAGAAGAAGACGGCAGGAAGCGACGGGTCAGGCTTCGGCATCTTCAACGCAGGGCGATGACATGAGCCCGACAGGAGGTGCTTTCGGATCGGAATATCTTGATCTTGGATCAGCACCCGTCACTGACACAGGTATGATGAGCGACGACCAAGTACGACGATCATCACAAAGGCTGGAGGCTCTGCAACGGGCAGACTACGCTGAGAGGAATGAATCCGCACAATCACGTCCACAAACAAGACCACAGAGGACAGAAGAAAAGTCTCAATCCACTCAGAACACTTCGTTGCCAAAGTCAGGAGGCAGTGCATGGGAGCGAATACGGCAGCAGGCTGCGTCCGGAGGTCAGCAGCAGTCAGGGACTAGAAACACTGCGTCGAGTAGGAGTAGCCCAAGCTCTGACAGCTTTTCCTTCTCGTCTAGTGAAGAAGACAAACAGCTTGCTCGCGGTGAAGCTCAAAGAGACTTTGATGCACGGTTAGAGCAGGAGCGCCAAGGCAAGGACTTTAATGACAGAAGCTCCGGTAGGAGATGGTAGCTCCGAAATGTGATGACACAATTCCTTAACGCACGAGAATCTCGCTCTTGAATCACGCAGCGTCTTGTGAACCATTCGACTACGATACATTTACCCAGTCCTAAACTCGGCAAACGATGCAAACACGCCGTGCACATATTCCGCTACAAATTCAGATGTCATTCATTGCCCCATCGTTACTTTTCCGCAGTCTCCAGCTACCTTTCATCTATCCAAAACTTTTCGATGCCCGTCCCACGCAGCATCTACGCCTTAACAACCGCAACCTGACTCCTAACCGGCACATTCTCCTTCCTCCCAGGTTGCGGGAACCCTTCAACCTTCACATGCTTCCGAAAAAGCAAACAATGCGAACTCCCCCCAAAATGAAACATCCCCGTCTCCTGCCCCTTCTCCACCCGCTCCCCCTCCTTAACCGTAATCTCACACGTACTCACCTCATCCATCCCCACGCCAATAAACGCCATAAGGCCAATCGCAGGGTTATCCGCCTCGATGAAAATGATGGCACGCGTGGCCAACGCAGTCAAAAATCCTTGTCCGACACTGATGCCTTCCGCGTTGATTTCCAGCGTGCCGGGTTGCCCGAGTCCTTCGAATAACGGTTCGGAGAAATATGTTCCGTCTTGGACGAAGGCTTTTAGGATTTTTCCTGAGACCGGGGCGTGCCAGCGGTGGTAGGAGAGGGCGGAGAGGAAGGCTTGGTAGACGGTTCCTCCGGCGAATTCTTCTGCGAGAGGGTCGTGGGCGAGCATGTCGCGGACGGAGTAGGGTTGGCCTTTGATCCAGAAGTGGTCGCGGAGTTTTACGTTGTGGGCGACGTTGAAGACTTTGCTTTCGCAGGCGTTGGCGATGATGTTGTCGTCTTTGGGGGAGGCGATGGGGCGGACTTCGTCTTTGAAGCGACGTGTGAAGAAGTCGTCCCAGGATTTGTAGCCGTGGTGTTTGGCTTTGGGGTCTGGGCATTCGAAGAAGTCTTCGAATGTGTGCGAGGTCTGGTAAGGGGCGTTGGCGACTTCCATCATGTCTTTTTTGCCGACGGGTCCTAGCCAGCCGTGTTTGCTGTCGTGGAGGACTTCGGCTGATTTTGGGGATGTGAGAAATTTACCCCATTCGTTGAGAACCTGGGGATTATGTCAGTGAGTTGTCTTCGCAGAATGAAGATTGGGTTGAGATTACCTTCTTCAACATTCTGTTCACATCAGGATCTAAGAAAGCTGCATATCCAGAGGGAGTGCCCATTGGGTAGTCAAGAATTGCACACATGGGCACACCGACCATGCCGACATTGGCGGCGGCATCGATCCATGTTGGTGCAGTGGAGAAAGTGTGGTTGAGGACTTCGAGCAAGTGGTGATAATCACGAACTTGCTTGCGTCCAGTGGGATCCTTGTTGTATGGGTGCTTGACAGGAACTTCCTCAAACATTGCTACAAAGAGCATGTAGACGCGGGTATTGCCTTCGATGAAGTCCTTGAACTCTTGCAGGACAGGGATCAGAGGCTTCTTGTTATGCTTGACATGTTCGACTTGGTTTCCTAACCACTCTTGATGGATACGGTGATCGGCTGGGAGCCAAGCACCAGCCTTCACGACTTTGTGGTCGTCTGAAATGTCGTGGTGATCTCCGTGTTGATGAACCATGATCGCGGTGTTATTATTCAATCAAATTGCCTTTTGTCTTTGGTCTTGTTACTTCCAATGCCAAGGTGAGGGTGGTATTTGAAGCTCACGGCCAAGCTTCGAAATAGCGCATTTAAGTGATGTCACGACTGACAAAGAGTGCGCGTCAGGCCAGAATCGAGAACTTGCAAAGTCGATTGGTTCCACTTACTTCCGCTGCAACCGTACCTGCAGCCACGTTTGTGCTTTTCCGATCAGGTACAGTGCTCGTGATGACGTGGAAACTGCTGGTACGCCTCTTCCAGCTGCAGAGAAGTTGTCATCCACGCAAGCGTGTTGTCAGCAAGCAATAGACAGCTGATTAGGTACTTAGCTTTCTGAAACGGTCGCATTGCATATTCAGGTGAGGAGTGATTGAAGCTATTGAGGAATACACGAAAGTGTTCCTTCTGAAACTTCCAAATGATTGACCCAAACCGTGGGGGTTTGGGACAGAGACGAGTTCCTCAGCAGAGAAGTCATATTCTGTCGATTCCGCGGCCTGATCTCTCGAACAAGAGCTCAAAGATATGATATCTCCAAGCATGAGACCTTCAATAAATACGGCGTAAATCTCGCAGCGCATCAGTCTGTTCCCTTGCATCGGTAGTACCGCAATATGACGATTCCCCACCTTCAGACCAAGATGCACATGTATGCGACAGATGCTGATGATTCGTTCCGGTGCGACGAGCTTCCAACTAGCGAATGCCTCACAGGCTGTACCAGGATGGTCTGATTTTTTCGAAAGAGGGTGCAATGTTCGAAAAGAGAGGGAGGAGAAGTTGGAGAACTTCATGAGGTAGCGCTCAGGCCACCTTGGCACGCCATTCCCCTTCGGGGCTCCCTCCTAAGCGAGGTGGTCTGAGCCATCAATCCCATCACTTCATGTTCCAAGCCAACTTTTTATCTCAGGATCCATAAAGGCCTTTTGCTTCTTAAACAGCATCCTCTTCTCATCGCTGAGGAGTAAGATTGTATCGGGCAGCTTGACATACCTGACACAAATATAGCCCAGAACGAGACCTGGCAAAGGTTTGAGCTGCAAGAACATCAGTCCATAGCCTGATCAAGCAGTGGAGATGCTTGCTGCTATACGAGATCAGTCTTTAACGAGTGGGAATGCCTGTGAGTAGACATCAAGACACGGCAAGGTTTGGTTTGCATCGCGATTGGTCCCGATGTCAAATGACCGCCACTGATATCATGGCCATTCATTTCTGTCAATGGGCAGGAAAACGAGTTCTCCTCGCATTACCTCTGTTCCATCTAGCAGCCCTCAACATCGCTATGGCAGCAATACAAAATCTTTTCATGATTATCTTCCCGCCTGCCGGGAACCGTTCCTGCTAATGCATCGATGTTAGCGGATATCATCATATCTTCCAATATCGATATCTTGATTGCGTCACCCTCAGTTCTCGCGGAAATGGCGGCAGATCGAAAACTTCTCGACACATTGTCAAGCCTTCAGTATGCAGCTTACGGAGGCGGACCACTTCCAGAAACTCGCAAACCACTCGCCATCGACCAAACCGCCAAAGTAGTAATTTTGACTGGATCCACGCGCCCTGTAATCATATCAATGTACGTCTGAAACTCTTCCTTGCACCGAGGGAGATGAAGCCCTCTGCATATTCTATTTTCCGAGAAGGCTCCCTCAAATCCGTGCCACATGAAAATGAAAAAATTCATCTGCAGACGGTAAATTCTAGTCGCTGCAAGCATCCGATGTTCGATCATCGCAATCAAATGGCAGATGTTCGCGGGAACATCCGTGTCGTGGTTAGTTGACCATCAAGGTGACCAGTACAAGTTTAATACGACCTCACTCCTTCCTCTGTCCTGCAATCACGTCTGCACAATGACTTGCCATCACAGAGCTCGGTAATCATGGTTATGAATCCATGCCCGTGCGGTCCTGCAACTGTTGCTGGGGCAAAGAGCTTCATATTCTCCTGCAGTCGATGAGCACGCCGTTCCGGCCAGTGAAGAGCGATGTTGGATCTTATAGCAAGCGACTATATCAAAACTTTCTCTGGCGGTGCTTCGCCTTGAGCTGCTTCGACAACGACACCATCGGTAACAGCAGCCGAACCTGAGATTTCTCGTCGGAAAGCAGAGCCGGTATTCGTCGGCCAAGATCATCTGATCTCGAGCACGCCTTTCCTTCTTCACTGCGATTAGGATTTTAGTATTGGATACCGTGGCGGCATTGTGAAGCCGTTGATCGGGTTGTGCAGGCGGGCAGAGCTCGGGTTCCCTTGCCAAATCCGGGAAGCGGGATCGGATGGCCCGTATTCGACGACAAGAGCATGTCCTCCATTGCGGATGCGCATTGCACCATGGTGCTCATCACGCAAAGAGAAGAGCGAGAGGGGCATTGCATTGGTGATCCATTGGCGGAGCGCTGTATCCTTGTAGAATACCTCCTCCAATTCTTCGGAGGACCGCAATGCAACTTCTGCTGACCCCGCTTGGTTGGCATGAATCCTGGCAACAGCAAAGGTCGCCAAAGCACATAATATTGCTGCGCCATGCCGTCTCCGGACAACTTGCAAGACCGTCATATGTAAAGCCTGAAGGGGTCCTTTCCTCTGAGAATCCCACCAAAGCTGGCCTACTCATCCCCAAGTTTCTGCTTCCCGATGTCTTTCCTGAACATCCACCCAGACCTCAATCAAGGCCTCAAGAAAGGCGATCCGAATTTCACCGGCGGCACACTCGAGTGCCACTGCCCCTCGAACCAGGTCAAAGTGCAGATCAAAGGCAATGTGGCACACAATCACGCATGCGGGTGCTCCAAGTGCTGGAAGCCGGGCGGAGCACTCTTCTCGATTGTCGGCGTAGTTCCGGTGGACAATCTCTCCGTGGTCGCCAACGCCAACAAGCTGCACATCATTGACGCGAATGCCGCCATTCAGCGAAACGCGTGCAAGGAGTGCGGCGTGCATTTGTACGGACGAATCGAGAAGCCACATCCGTTCAAGGGCCTGGATTTCATCCATGTCGAGCTTTCGAAGGAGCAGGGCTGGCAGGAACCGCAGTTCGCGGCTTTTGTCAGCAGTATTCTCGAGCAAGGCTTTGATCCGAACAGAATGCATCAGGTCAGATCGAGATTCAAGGACCTGGGTTTGGAGACCTATGACTGCTTGAGCCCGCCGCTGATGGACGCCATCGCGACGTACACTGCCAAGTCAAGGTGAGTATGCCCCCCCCCGTACAGCTTGAGGTGGTAGCGCCCTTGCTCATGCGAACGAAAGGCTGACCAACGAGCAAACCCAGGCTGTAGAAGGCGACGAGGCTGTGGAGGATGACAAGGCGCCGGAGCCAGTCAAATCTGTGAAGGATGATTCGTCTTCTGGTCAAGGTTGGGGCCGGCTTTGGAAGATGATGGGTATAGTCAAGCGCAACAAGCCACTTTCGAAGCTATAGCAGTTGTAAAAGTTCGGTATGAAGCGCATTCCAAATTCTGCAGACATATCGTCGGTGCAATTTCCCAATCAGCATCATGAAATCACTGTCCAAGAAAGAAAAAAAGAGCAAAAAGAAAAAAAAGCAAAAAGAAAGAAATTCACCCAAAGGTGTTTGTTACTGGTACTTTCATTCCACTATAGAACGCAGCAAGCAAGACTCATACTCCATGATGTATGATACATTTCCAAGCCCACACACATTGGTTGGTCTGGTCTGGGATCCATGTGGCCGTCGTTGACGCTGAGTTAGTAACCTCCGAAGCGGAATGCCTTGAGCACTTCAAAGACACTCTCTCCTCTCGGCCATGTGCTAGGTTCGAGGCGCCATACTACATACTTATCCATCGCTCTCTTGTCCCATGTACGCCGTGTGGGAGAAAAAAAAAGTTCGCAAAAGTGGGTATCGTGTCGTGTCTCGCTTTCTGATCTCTTTCGAACCAGGGAGCGAAGTTTGAAGTCTGCTCGATGCATGAAGCGCTGTGATCGCACTTAATCAAGGAGGATCGCGCCATCGTCCTCCACGATGTAGGCCTCCTGCGGATCGCCCTTGGCTTTCTTTGCTGCGCTTTCAACCTGATCTTCCGCTTCTGCTTCTCTCTTCCGCTTGAGACCAGCAGAATTTGGGTCACCAACAAGCAGAGCATCCGAATCATCGCCGTTATCGACCGAAATTTCTTGGACGTTGGCTTTCGCTGGCTTCGGTGGTAAAGCTAGCGTATCGGGTTGGAGCACAAGGTCATCTTCGCCTTCGAGCTCTTTAGTCTTGACGCTGAGCACAAGGTCAACCTTCGGCTCGTCGCTGTCGTCGACTATGGTTAAAAAGGTGATGTCCTTTCCATCGATGCCCAAATCCTCGTGACGAAGAGGCTTGTTGAGGTTATCGTCGAGATCGGGATCGTAGATGATCTTCTCGCCGAATGTCACGGAGAAGTCCTCGAAACCGCCGCAAGCTTTTACCAGATCGATCAGCTTCTGCAGCGTCGGACTGCTACCTTGCTTGATGATGACTTTTGCGTATGTTGGCGAGCACACAGGGCAGTCTTTGCGGGGTGCTACCAGTGCTTGACTGGTGATCATTCGGTCGGTGTTTTTAGACGTCAGGAAGACCATCTTGCTGCCTCCGAGCAGTGGCTCGGTGGTACCATTCGTTTGCACATTAATCGGAATTTGATTATTTGCGGGCTGCTGGGGGGCATGAGGCCTTGACGTATGGGTGCGCAGAATCTTAAATGCCTCAAACACGCATAGCGAAGCTGTGAGCGCATTTGAGGTAGCAATGGCAGGGATGATATTTCCTGCCATCTGCTTGATGTCCCACTCTGTCTGAAGATCGATGCCGAAAATGTGTGCTCTTAGATTTGCAGCTGATGCGACAAAATCGAGTGTGTCCTTGTCGTCCTTGTCGAACTCTATCGCCGTTTCTCCATCCGCAACACGCTTGCTGAGCTTGGCGATGCTATGGCAGAAGACCTTGAGATTGTCCAAGAGAGTCCACACGTACTGATCTTGCGTAGCAAGCTCTTCCCCATGCTTCTCGGGATTCGCATCGATGCAGACAACCTCAAATTGCAGAGACTCGGGTGCCTTGCGACTCTGCCACATTTCCTTCATTGACCGCAATCGCTCGATGTCGTCGTGATAGACCTTGTTGAACACGGCCTTCGCGAAGTTCTCCTGGCCCATCATGCCTCGAATCTTCTTCAGGGCCTCAGCCTCCTCTTTCAACTTCGCGACTTCTTCAGCATTGTCACCGTCTGTCACGGCCACGTCGGAAGAGTCGTCTTCGCTGGTGCCGAATAGCTCGGGTAGCAGGTAGGACTTTGCCCACACAATGCAATGGATTGGCTGTGATGGAGTAGATCGGATGGTGCAGATAGGGAATGACTTCTGGACGGGCTTCTCGTTGCAGTCATAGCATTCCGTCACACCCTTCTTGATTGCCTGCACCTGGCCGTTGAAACCAGTCGTGCCGCTTTCTATCAGTGGCACATCAGCCGCGAGACACATGCGATTCACATGTCGTCGCGCGGCCAGATTGTCGAGCGCATTGAAAACCATGTCAAATCCTTCGTAGAAATCGACATCATACTGTGAATCGAAGATGGACGCGTGGTGTGCGTCAATGTTCGCATTTGGGTTGAACTGGCTTGCAGTTTCCTTCGCGACAAATGCCTTCGGCTTCTTAATGTGCTGTTTTCGAAACAGGAACTGCCGATTCAGATTGCTCAGGTCGATGGTATCCAGGTCAATGACCACAATCTCCGCCTTCTTTCCACTGGCAGACTCCGACTGAGCTGCTTGTTGCGCGCCTTCTGCCGCTTGTGTAATCCTCAATCCAGTGCCGAATCCACAGCACACCAAGTTCTTCAACACCTCACATCCAATGCCGCCGGCGCCAACAAGTAGTACTCGGCTCTCCTTGACTTTCTTGGTAAGTTCTATACCGAGTGATTTCGCGATGCCGCGCTCGCGGCGCTGCATGATGGCGGTGTTCGATTGAAGTCGCGATGGTGCTCTTGTAATCGGACGTGGTTGTTGCGAAAAGGATGCGCTGCTCTGCGGCTCAGCAGCGGCTGCAATTCCGAGCTTCACTCCTGCAGCTCACTTTCGTAATCGCATGTGAAGTTTTGGGAGCAAGCATCGGGCGAGAGCGTGGCTGCTGTGGGGAATGAGTGTGGGTCGAGCTGGTCTTGGTGATAAGGAGGTAGATGCTGTCAGAGAGAGAGTTGCGAGACGCGCCAGGAAGGTTTGACGTTGCGCAGCGACGGTATGGCCCGGTGCATGAAGCCACGGGATGCAGGGATGGAGAAATAACGGCTTCGAAAGCAACCGGTGCAGCGTCCACCAGGAATCACACCTGTAGCAAACATCCAATGGCTTGCACGACTCTGTCATCATCACCATCAACACAAGGCAGTCGCGCTCCGGTCTGGTCACTTGGCGCAGTCCGGCAATAATATGAGCGACGACGAGGCAGACCCTGAGTTGCTGGAACTCCTCCGCCAAAGACTGGGCATCTCTTCACGACCCAGGGATGAAATCTCAAGCGACACAGGTAGGTGGCCATTAGTACCGTACCATCAACGATTGACTGCTGTACTGGGGTATCGCCCGTTCATGCTTGAAGACTGACGAGAATCGTACAGGCGTTCTCCGTAACGCTGAGTTCATCTACAATAATGCCATCGATGTGTCGATTGACATGTACGGCACGAAAGCGGCGGCAGAGAGCATTTATCAGATGATGCAAGAACGCGGATACTCGACGGAGACCTGGAGTCAGCATGAACTCCATCCCAAGATGAGTGAAGGGTTTACGGAACTCGACATCGTCAACTTTGTCTTTACGATGGACTTGCAGAATTATTCGTGAGAGGTGTAGATTTCCAATGCTGCTATGGTATGCTGATCGAGATGCATAGCTTTTGGTCTGAACTTCCGAGCGAAGAACGATACCAAGTGGAGTATAGAGGTAGAAGATGGACTGGCTACAACAGCTTAGTGGCCTGCTTGCGACGAGCACTGGACGAGGGCATTCCTATTACTACGCCGCGCTTCTGGCGGAGTCGGCAATGCACAGACGAACTGCTGAGACGTGTCTTTCGCTCTGCCACGGCAGAGCCAATTCCCTTGCTTGATGACCGAATTGAAATGCTTCGAGAGTCGAGTGACATATTGCGCCGGGTATGGAGATTCTGTACTGACGCGAGATGGTTTTTTGCTAATGATATAGGCATTCCCTGGAGACGAGGACGAGTACGAAGACGCAGACGAAGTTGTCATCGGCGCAGAGGAGCAATCCCAGCCGCCGAGCAACGGTGTGATAGATGCTGCAGAGGACAGGCTGAACAACGAGATGGAGCACGGTTCCGCTCCGATGGGAGTCGACTCAACACGTCCAGATCAGACTGATGATGTCGTAACGAATGGACATGTTGAAGCGCTCTCCGGCGAAGTCGACCATCTGCACATTGCCGAGGCGGCCAGATTAGAAGACCTGCCGGAGATTGACGCTGCTTCTGGGGAAGGCAGCGGTACAAGGTCGAACGAAGCAGAACTTCAGAACGGCATGGACACATCACATCAAGCTGACTTCATCAGCACACAAGTTGCTGCATCGAACGAAAATGTAGCACCACAGAGCGACGCCGTGCACAGTGCCGCGCCTGCATCGGAAGCACCGACCGAGACCCGACCAGCAGAGCAGCAGCCGGACTATGCTGTTATGCGGCTCATCCAGAAAAGCGACGGGTCGGCTGGCAAGCTAGTCAATTTGCTGGCTCACCACTTCCCTTGCTTCCGTGACGAGACACGATTCGAGGGGCGCAGAGTGCGGCTCCTCAAACGTGCGCAGATCTTGGTGGCTGACTTGTGGGCGGCGTTGAATGGCAGTGGACTGGGTGAACTCCACGATATTGATCACTTGACCATGTTTGCAGGTGCGTGCAAGCTCAGGGCAGCGCGGCTATGTGCAGTTCGATGTCGCTTTGCGATCAAGCGCGCATGGCGGTGATGCTGACGATGCCGATATCCATTCATTCCTTAGTCGCTACAACCGCTGCCCTTATCCACATCTCAATTACCGCCTGTCGCATCGACTTCTTCATCTGCAGTCTCCGACTCCGACTGCTCATCTTCGAAGTCGCCAACCCTAGGCATATCCGCTGGTCGTACGATAGTCTCTAGTACATCGCTTAGGAAGCCGCTTGTAGAGTGCATCGGCAATGCTGCTGTCTGTCTAGGAAGAGGTGGACCGACTAGAGCGTGCTAATAACCTAGCTGGCCTGGAAGTGGCGCATCATCTGAATCCTGGTCTATTGGATCGCCGCTATCGTCTTGCTGCTAAGGCGGAAGGATTGGATTGCCTTCATCGTCGTAATCATATACCGTCATCTCACTAGAAGGTTCGTTAGACATCTTAAAGGACTCGAGGCCTAGCAGCGGTGGTGGCAGCGGTGGTGCCAGCGGTCTGCCAGCTGTGGTGGCAGCGGTGGTGGCAGCTGTGGTGGCAGCGGTGGTGGCAGCGGTGGTGGCAGCGGTCTGCCAGCTGTGGTGGCAGCGGTCTGCCAGCTGTGGTGGCAGCTGTGGTGGCAGCGGTGGTGGCAGCGGTGGTGGCAGCGGTGGTGGCAGCGGTCTGCCAGCGGTCTGCCAGCGGTGGTGGCAGCGGTGGTGGCAGCGGTCTGCCAGCGGTGGTGGCAGCGGTGGTAGCAGCGGTCTGCCAGCGGTAGTGGCAGCTGTAGTGGCAGCTGTAGTGGTGGTGCTAGCAGCGACTTTTGGGTGTTTTGACCTTGGCTTTAGAGTCGCGTCTGCTATATAGCAGCAACTCAACAACCACACCTCGGATAGACTTATACTGTACACAAAAGGTGTTCAGAAATGGTCTACGAAGGACCTCGAAGTATCGAGTCGGCTGTAGGAAGGTTGTCGATTGCCCTCGAAGGCTATAGAGCGGTTGGTAGGCGTCGGACGGAATTTTCGCCTACCTAAACAATAATCACCGGCGTTAGGAGAAGGACCTCTAAGTATTAGCTAGGCGATGCGGTGTATTATATATTGAGGTGTTTCTGGCAGTGCAGCCAGCCGCCTAGCAATCCGGACAGCTATAGTCGAGTCGGCTTAGCAGAATAGCGAAAACTCAACGCGCTAACGTCGTATAGACTTTTTTGATAGGTAGAATGAAGCGCAATTAGCAGGGCTACAACCTCCGCTATTCAGAATATCTTGTATACGTTGTAGTGTTATATTAGTATTTAGCAGGCTGGTTTCGTACGGGTTTATATTAGGCTCGTAGGCGAAGAATTAGGTAGAGTGCTCGTAATTAGTTGTCGGTAAGTTCGGAAGCTAGCCCTAATTACTAATCTATTACGTGCACTCGGTCGCAATATAATCCCTATCTACTATACATCTACGTAACTTAATTCTTTATTATACCTACGAGCCTAAATAGAGGTAGAGTATAGCTAGAAGATTGTATTATTAAAGGAAAACCCGAGTAGAAGAAACTGCTCGTATAGTAATTTGATGTTTGAAAGAGCCGTTAATTTCGCATATTACGTAGATTTTAGGCGCGCGGATAATACCTAAAGGTATAGAAACAGTAGATTAGACTTAGTCGTTTTAATGTTAGTAATGCAAAGGAGAATAAAGAGGATTGCGTAAATTCGAGGAAAGGATAGGGATGTCGAGTCCCGCTAAGATCCTAGATTTACTATAGTAGGGTGCCCGATTAGTAGGAAGTAGTATCGCGACTTCTTCCTTCTCTATATCGCGACCTCGACTTTTACTCTACCTAGCAAATTCGATAATATATCGCAATACGAACGACGAACATAGTCTCTAGAGTCTCGAATCTATATAACTACGATATAGTCTACGTATACCGAGAGCATAGCTTATATCGACGCGTCCGGGAGTTCTACCTAGACGAGGAAGATATAACGACGAAAAAGATAAGACGAAGACGGGTATAAAACGGATACGTACGAGGTGTGCGCGTAAGAGCGACATAGTAGAAGTGCTATATATTATAAGAGCGATTACTAGCATCCCTTACGGCCCTTATGAATCTACTAGTCTTCCTCCGATATAACTAGCATATCTACTTAGCGACTATAACCTAGAGAGCTAGGTAGAGAGAGACCTATTATTCGTATACTAGCTAGCGTTAAGGAACGATTGCGGCGAAGGATACGACTACTAGTCTCCTTAGCTGTACGAGAGATAGTACTTAGAATGTGCTCTGCTTCGTTAGCAGTTCTCTCTAACGTAGGATCTATACGACGACGACCTTTACCGCGGCGGTTGCTCTAGCTTATAGCTAGCGACCTAGATGCAGTACGCTTGTCTCGTGCATTGCTTGCCTCTCCTATTATAATATTATCGCTACTAGCAGCGGCGATTGCGGCACTAGCGACAGCACTAGCGGTGATCGGGGCTGTTAGTTAAGTCGGGAAGGCTTATACTTATTAGTTGAGTCGATAACTGCGACGGCTAGTCTCTGCTCGAGCAGAGCTAGTAATGCCGTCTCTTAGAGCCTAGCGTGCCGTAGCTTGCTCTTCTAGTAATAGCGCTAGTGCGGTCGGCAGAGTAGACGGTTGTATTTAGCCTTGCTAGTTGTTGTTGTTACGAGCGGCATCTAGTGCTGCTTAAGTAGCTTCCTCTACGGCCTTTTCCGTAGCAGCCTTTTCCGCCTTGCGCTTGTTCTCTATATCGATACGCGCTCGCTACTTTGCAATAACATCTAGACCGATGCGCTTAATCTCGGCAATTAGGTCGTTAAGCTAAAATAGCTGCTCGTGCTACGCGATGTCCTTCGAGAACTAGTCTATAAATTCTAGCGACTTCTACTATAGCAGCGCTTAACTAACGGTTATATTCTCCTCCTACGCCTCTAGCGAGTTTGTAGCAGTAAAGACGTTGCAGATGCTCTAAAGCTTGCGGTCCTCTAAGGTATATATCGAAGGCAGGTCGAATATGCACCGGTTAGACTAGCCTAGCTACTTTCTCTAAGCGCTATAGGAGCTATACTAAGCTTAAAGTATAGAGAATCCGAGAGCTTAACGAGTCTTCTTACTAGGAGGCTTGAACTTATTAGACTCTGCGCCTGCTAGTAGCTCTTAGCGATATATATCGTTAAGCTTAGGATTGTAGGCGTTATAGTAGTCCTTCTTATCGACTAGAGGCTAAGGGTACATAACCTTGTATTCGCCTAGGTACCGAAGTAGGACTTAACGTAGATACAATCTATCTTAGCGATAGCGATTATTCTATACTTCGAACTAGATGCGAGGAACCTTATTGCGCTTCTTTATCTTATCGACTGTCTAGTAGTCTAGGTTTTCCTCTCCTTTATCTTCTTCTTCGTCTTTATCTTCGGGGTACGTAGCATCCTCTCCTAGCAGCTTAGATTAGCGGAGGCCTAATAGTCGGAATAGTATATACGAGCCTCGACGACGAAGTACACGGATTGCCGGGTAGTTAGACTATAGCTTTAGCTGCTTAATGCTATCGTTAATGTAGTACGGCAAGAAGATAAAAGCTATACTTCGCTTGCCGATCTGCGTAAGAGCGCGACTAATACGACCGAGGCGCTAGACTACATCCTCGATATCCTTAGTAATAGGAAATTCGATCTAGCTATATAACTTAATGTCTAGGACATTTAGACCGACGCTAAAGGCAGTGGTAGCGATTATAATGCGGATCCGAGATAGGCCTTCTATATAATCTACAGTCTTTACAAACTAGTTATATCGACGCTTCTAGTCGCGCTTAGCTATACCGCTAGTATAGAAAGACACGGCCGTGTATACGTTGTACCTAGTATTGTCCTAAGTGTATCGCTTCTTAGGATCCTAGTACTCCGTAGTAGCGGCAACTAACTAGTATCGGATAATATTAGCTACTTCTTAAATAGCCTTCCGACTATCGATAAAGAATAGTGCCTTCTTAATGTTCTATAGTGTAGCCGCTTTAGTTATAGGATCGACTGCGCCCTCGGTAAGGAAGTAGAGATACTAATACGGCGTCTTTAGCTTTAGCGGTATCGTACGGAGGATATATATAGTATCCGGGCGATTAACACTACTGCGGAGGATCTTAGTATAGTATAGCTCGTTGCTAATCGGACGGAAGCTACTATGCTTAAGAACGAAGTCTTTAGTCTCTTTAGACATAGTTATAGAGCATCCGAGCTAGACTATATCGGTGCGGAGGAGCTTACGTAGAGAGAAGATTTGCGTATACTCCTTGCGAAAGTCTTTCCACTTGCTAATTAAGTGCGCTTTATCAATTACAACTAGGCCTGCAAGGTATTAGCTAGATGCTATAAGAAGTGACTAGATAAGGATATATACCAATTCGCGCGCGGACCTTAGGATTACGTATAGCCTCGCGAAATTCCGGGCTCGCACTAGTCTCTAGACTTAGCATTAAATAATGGAATTTGCCGTCCGTAATATGCTTGTACAGGTTCGGATCCAAGCTCTTTATATCGCTAGTAATGTTAATAGCGTTTACTAACATCTTTAGCTTATCGGAGGTGTTGAAGCTATCTACCTGCTCCTTACTAAGGCGATTAAGCGGTGTGAATTAGAGAGTGATCTAGCCTGTAGCTTGTTAGTACGAGGTCTCCGACAATCTAGCATATAGCAGCAATATATACCCGTTAGCAAGGTGAAGCCCTAGAAAGTCAGACTCTTGCCCTCTCTAGTCTTAGAGATCTGCACTATATCGGAGCATCCGAACACTAGAGCATAAAGCGAGTCGGTCTGAACCTTACGCGGCTTGAAGCCTTTTCCTAGATGCAACTTGTCGAGGACCTTAATTAGGCCTTGTTCGATAATGTCTCGATAAATAGGGACAGCTTCTAGACAGGCAGCGGCATCGTAAACGAGTTAGCGGAGCTGTTCGATGCTTAGCGGATCGGTAGCATCGTTAATCTGCCTATAGCGCTGCTTAAAGAAGGCCTTGTATTGCGACTTCCTATTAGGCTACTAGATCGGGGGTAAGTAGCTGAAATCTAGGCGCTCTCGAGTAACTGCGGCACGGCTAGGTAATTAAGCTAGGAAGACTTACGCTTTATTAGATTTGCTAGCATTCTATCGAGTCTTACGTCTCTTATTAGCCCTAACATTCTTCTGCTTACGCGCCTTCTTATAGGAATTCTTAGGAAGTACTATCTTAGGCGCTAGTATAGAATAAGCAGAGATAGCGGAGGTCGAGTAGTAGCGGCGATACTGCTTTATACCGGAGGTCGAGTGTTAAGAAGGATAGCGATAGCGATTACCGAATAACGAAGGCGGAGGCTAAAGTGTAGAAGTTAAGCAAGAACTTAAGAAGTTAAGAAGTGTAGAATATTAGGAGCGCGGACTAAACGAAGCTAAAGAACGCGTCGCGTTTATATATAAAGGAGCACGGACGTGCAGGCGGGAGCATATACTAGTCGCTTGTTAACACCCGTACCGCTTCTTTAATCTTCTTCTAGAAGGCGGCGACGGTGAGGTCGGCTGCCCTCTGTCCGACACATACATTACGATACCTAGTAACACTAGGTCTACAACGCCGTACGAGAGTGTGTTAGTGTGTGCTTTATAGTGCTACTAGAACGCATATAAGAGAAAGGGTGCTTTTTATAGATTTGCTAGCCCTAGTCCGCTCGTAGGTAGCAAAGGAAGTTGTTTTTAGATATTCTAAATGCTAGCGGTTCTCGAGATAACCTATGCGAAGGGCCGTATATATTTTGTTTAATGCCTTTAGCGTAGTTGGACATTAAGTAGTATAAGGGAGGGTAGAAGTATACAGCATAAGCAATCTCAAACCTTAGAATATCGCTCGTATACCTCGCATTCGTTAAATTGACATATACTTTGTATAGACGAAACGATAGATCGTAATTTTCCGCAGGACCCTTTTTTTTTAGTTTGTTATATTAATCTGTAGTTGTATGTATACAAAATGTCTTCTGCGTTGTATAAGCATACTGCCTACTACCCTATACGGTTTGGTTTTAGGCGCTTCGCTATAGGCTCGCGTAGACAACCTAAGGCACTAATATTATATAAGACCTAGCAAGAATAGTAACAAGCACGTACAGTAGATACAAGGAAAGAACACGTCGTTACAATGTCTACGTAAGAGACTTAGCAAGCGCCTGTATAGAGGTAGGCTATACTACTTAAAACGACCAAAAATCTAGATCCCGAAGATCTCGGAAATCGAAAAAATCGGCTAAATAAGGCGCGCGGATAATACCTAGGTAGCAAAAATCGGCTAAATAAGGCGCGCGGATAATACTATATTAGTATGCTATTATAGAATCGACAGATTATAGCGCGCGGATCTTACTACAATAGCGTACTATTATAGAATCGACAGATTAAGGCGCGCGGATCTTACTATAATACTATGTCCTATAACTAAGCGTCAACTCCGATCTGCGAGCGACATTACTAAGCGACAGGATTTATACACTAAGGATAGAGGATCTATAGGACAAGAGATAGAAGACAAAAGCATATTGAAGGTAGGTAGAGATAGTAGTATCATTTCAATATCTCAAGAATCTATATACTTATAGTTAGCGACTCTACGATATCGATAGCGGCCGCACTTCTTGTTTAGCGCACTACTATTATGTGCTGCCTTGCCCTCCTTAGTATAGACACGATAAGTATGCCCTAAGCGGATATAGCGCTTGTAGGTAGGAATACGTAGCTCTCTATTATCTGTCTCTTCGATCCGGCCGATATACGTTAATCTAATCTACGTCTCGTTTGAGCTCTGCGCCTATAGCTTTACAGACTTAGAATAGTAGGCATTTTCAGCCTCTAGGCAGCGTAGCGCAATGCGTAGTCTACTTAGACCCTTCTTTTTCTTCTTCTTCTTCGTCGCAGCCTAAGTTAGTAGTACTAGTGCTAGAGTAGGAGTAGGTACTAGCGGTAGTAGTGCCCTAGTTGTAGTTGCTAAAGTCGAAGTTAGAGGCGGCGGAGCAGGTAGAGAGACAGGAGGCAGACCTTAGCGAGAGCGATCTTGCTACCGACGTGCCTACGCACTTAGACTAGAGCGGCGAGATAGTACTACTAGAGCTAGAGCCGGAGCTGCATTAACGATACTAAGACATATTAGCTACTACTTAAATAGAGCGACACTCGAAAGCATATAAGTCTAGTACGTTAACATCCCAAACCGAGAAGTCTTGCTATTACTGTTGCTACTATTATAGTAGTTGTAGAGGCGCCTACGCCCTAGAAGATAGGAAGTCGATCGCAAAGTCTACGATATTATTAAATTCTTAGTTAGATATAGTAGCGACGGCGAGGTATTGAAGGTAGGATAGTGTCTATATCGCTAAAGAAGAAAGGAAAGAAGGAAGAAGAACGAGTGCGAAGTTATATACATTCGGCTACTATTATTAGACCGAGTATTACAACAACCTCACTTTGCTATTGTTATAGCCCTCAACCTAGCTTAGCATACTAGCTTACAATGGCTTCGCTTCCTATTGTTAAGCACTCTATATAGCCTTAGGCTGATATAATCTCGCTATATCGTTAATATTATATTAGCCGCTAAGATCTAGGACCTCTGCCTTAATTAGCTCGTGCTAGCTATCTCTACGCTTAATCGCACCCTCCTAGGTAGTGCTAGGCTTATTAATAGCCGTATCTTCGGGATCTCTAACATCGTTAGCTTAACGGAATGTAGCGGCAGCCTCTATATCCGGTACTAGCGTATCGGAGATAGTAGTACGGCCCTCGAAGAAGTTCTTATTGCTCTCGTTGAAGTTAGCTACCTTCTCTGAAATCTAAAGGCCTCTAATCTGCTGAATATTATCGGATATATTGCCGCCTAGGTTGCCGAATAGTCGAATAACACCGTCTAAATACAACTTCTTAGCCCGGCTAAAGACATCAATAGATGTATCCTTATAGGTATAGTAGCTGCTAGGCTTGATGCTACTAAAATTAGTTATTATGCTACGGAGCACTCGCGACGGCTCGCGGTTAAGAGCAACCTTTCTAAAAGTCGCATTAAGGTTATAAGTCGAGTTTGCTAGGCGGTTAATGTCTTAGGTATACTCGTAGTTGTAGAGCTCGAGGGCTTTATTAGCCCTAACAGCATAACCCTTATTGCCGTTTAAAGACACTACACTCGATATAAGTAGAGCATCTTGTACTTCTTAGTCCAAGCCGGGACCTAGCAGCTAGCGCTTATAAATTATCATTCGACCGTAATTGCCCTAGCGGGTACTAAAGAAGTGCGGGATTAGGAAGTCTACGATGCGGCGAAGATATCTAGTGTCTATATTGCGGATCGATAAGCGGAGGGTAAGGAACAGCTCGATTTCCTTTATTATTCGACATATAGTAATATACTATAGGTTAGGCTCTTAACCGCGGATGGGTCTACTACGCTACGCCGCTACAGATAGGGTCTCCTCGTAGATCTTCTCGACTATACTAAGGTACTACTTCAGAGTTAGCTGCCTAAGAGCATCGCTAACGATCTCTATGCGGTTGTCCTTCCCTGCTAATACTATACGGTCCTTATCTTTAAGCTAGTCGATTACCTTACTACCGACCCGCGAACGGAAGCCTGCTTTTAGTAAGTTCTAGATCTCGAAGAACTTTAGATTGTCCCTACTAACCTTATTCTCGCCGTACTAGAAGGTAGTATCGTTCTTTGTAGTCTGTAGAGGTAGGAGTAGCTCGCCCTTACTATTCTTCTCCTAGTAGGTCTTCGTGATAGTATAGGCTAGGTTTATAAGCGTATAGAACTATGCTAGAGAGCTTAGGATTGAATCGTACTTGTCGTATAGATCCTCGTTCTTAACGCTCTCGTTGCGAATACTATAAGTACGTAGGACGGTCATATTGTTACCGTTAGTAATAAGCAGCGGTCCTTCTAGTCTACTGTTGAAGTCCTTCTCGCGATCTAGATCTATAAAGTCGAGCAGCAAGTTGTCTAGGACTAAGCGAGTGCCCTTAGTCGTCGACTCGTCGTTAAAAGATACAGGTATAGAGAAGAGTTTAGTCCGCTCCGGATCCATCTTATCTAATACTAGCTAAGCAGGCCGCAGTACAGGATCCGGACTATCTCCGCTATCGTCTACGGTAGCAGCAGCCTCTTCCTCCTTAAAGATTGCCTTTACAACATCCGGCTAGATATATGCGATAGCCTAATCGATATAGTACATTGCGGTCTTCTTGCTAATATCCGTAACCTTACTATTTAGACCGAATGCCTTATCCTCGAAGATATTGTTAAAGATTTCGTCTAGGTTTAGAGGTCTATCGTAATAGATTATCTTCTTCTTTAAGCCGCCCTTAGGGATACGCTTGTTCTTAGCAATATATAAGGTTGTTATGCTTATTATCTTATTCGTATCGCTAGTGCGCTAGACGGTCTTCTTCTGCATCTTGTTGTAATTATCTTAGGTAATATAATACTGCCTGCTTAGATTATTGGCTAATTCTACAATGCGGAGCATCGATATCTCCGCATTCTTTGCTATAAGGATCTGGATAGTCTTGTACGCAGGCACTAGACCGAGGATATTCAGACACTTAACCTGCCTACGACTCGCTCCGTTGCTGACTAAGAAGATGCCTAGATTCTTAGGAAAGTATAAGGCTCGAACGTACGCAATAGAATATAGCACCTACGAGGTTATTATCGTCGTGCGCTTACGGATAGTGTCTCTCTTGTCCTAGAACTTAGCCTAGTAATCCTTGTAGTCGCGACGGCTATTCGGTAACAGCTCTTTAGTTACTAGGCGATACCAATTCGGGGCGGTTATACGGATCGTATCGTCTATCTTGTTTAGATCTAACTCCTTGTCGCTAAAGTCTAGATTATAGGTGCCGAAGAAGTCCTTGCTAATTAGGTCTTTCAACTTATTCCGAACGACTCGAGCGCTAAATAGACGGTCGTGTAGCAGAGCATCAAAGATCGCTTGTAGACCCTTCTTATACTTCTTCGAGCGTTGCGTTATCTTTAGAGCTGTACTAGCACTAGCATTAGCTCCGCTACGCCCGCCTGCTAAAGAAGCCCTACCTAGTAGGCGACCGCGGCTACGAGGACGACTACGTCCTGTACTAGAGCCTTCTCTAGGATCGTTGGCGGCACGCTTCTTGCTAGGCTTACCG
Source organism: Pseudocercospora fijiensis CIRAD86 (assembly GCF_000340215.1). Classification (NCBI taxonomy): domain Eukaryota; kingdom Fungi; phylum Ascomycota; class Dothideomycetes; order Mycosphaerellales; family Mycosphaerellaceae; genus Pseudocercospora; species Pseudocercospora fijiensis. The sequence continues at coordinate 630,419 of NW_006921540.1, read as the reverse complement.
AGAATGTGCTAGATCAGCTGAGCGAGGCTAACCTTATCCTTCGTCATTTGAGCTTTAATAGCTTTACACTTCTCAGCGATAGAACGCTTAGCAGCTCTAGTAGCGAACGAGTCTCTAGAGGCAGCGAGGCGCTCTTTATCGTACATTTCAAGCTCTTTCTCTAGCATTTCTCTTGTTAAAGAAAGAGCTTTAGGGACCAAACACAAGGCCAAAGGAAGACAAGTTAAAGGGAAAGAAACAAAGCCTAGCAGAATCAATTGCTAGACACCTATAGGAGCAGGAATGGAATAAAAAAAGCAAATAATAGATTAAATAAAAAACTAGAGAACAAAGTAAATAATAAACTAAATAATAAGCTAATTAATAGACTAAATAATAAGCTAGTACTAAACTAAGTAGTAAGATAGAAAACAAGTAAGAAATAAGGACACGAATAAGAGGACTTAGACGTATCAGAAAAAAAGAAAACATATAATAAAAATAAATAAGAAAATATAAAATAGGTAAGTAAAACAAGTAAGATACTAAATAGAAAAACTGTAAAACATTAAAGAAAAAAATTAAAAATAGTTTGTTTAATAATATAAAAAGTAGTAATAGATATAAAAAATTAGAGAAAACTAGAATAAAAGTAAGTAATATATATGAAGTTAAAAATAATAAAGTAGTATCTAAAATACTAGAAAAGAAAAATAGTAATACAAAAATATAAAAATACTTATTCCTAATAAACTATTCTAATAGAACTAAATCGTATAACAATAGTAATAGCTTCGAGGTCCAGCTTCGAGGTCTAAAGAACCGAATTAGCTTAGTATATATAAGGCGAAAGCTTCGCTCGCACTCCTCTAGGCACGCGCTAGCCGCCTAGGAGCACATTTTAGGTACTACTAAGAACGCCTATAGTAAGCAGGACTATCTAAAATACCTATAGCAAGTGCTATTTAGAATACCTATAGCAAGTTATATCCGAAACGCCTATAGAAAATACTACTAAAGACGCCTATAGCGAGTACTCTATAGAATATCTATAGCGACTAGTACTATATAGAACGCGTAGGACAAGCCTTATTTTAAACGCTTAGTATAGTTAGTCCGATATAAACCGGAAGGCGTATACTATACGCAAGTCTAATCCGAAACGCTTATAGAAAGTCTTATCCGGAATTTATAAAGTAAGACTAAGTCTAATCCGAAACTAAATACTTATACTTAGCACTATCCGGAAGGCCTATAGCGAGTAGTACTATCCGGAACGCTTATAGCAAATAGTATCTAAAACGCCTATAGTTAAATAGCATTCGAACTATTTATAGCGAACACCCTATATAACGCCTATAGCGAGTACTCTATAGAACATCTATAGCGAGTAGTACTATCCGGAACGCGTAGGATAAGCTAACTATTATCTATAACGGCTATAATAGGTCTAACTCAGAACGCTTATAATACGAAGTGTCGAGCTGAGGAGGGCCGACAGGTATAAATGGATTATAAACTGCAACAGAAGCTATAAGGGATAGTAGGGGCTAAAGTAGGAACAGCAAGTATGTGTTGTTGTTATCTACAGGTTAGAGTTCAACCTGAAAGGTATCAGCTTGGATTAGTCACATGATTATTATTATATAATCCAGTCTGCTTAGCATTCCCTACTAGGTAACCAACTGGACTGTATATTCCAACACTCCTACTTAGATTAGTTGGTCTACGACCCTACTTCTAACTAATACAATCTACTAAGAACTTCAGTTAGCTAATCAGATGCAATGGCTTCTAGATTGGTATAGTGTATCCAATCTGCTAGGTTCAATTCCTAGATCTGGTGTTTGCTTACTTAGTGGCGTTCGAACTCTACTAAGTAAGCACTTTTGTCCCTTTATGCTAACTGCAATTGTCTAATAAATTCCTAGAACTGTGGCCCTATCTTTGGCTTAGTTAGGCTATTAGCTACTATCTCTTTTGTTAGAGTGTATTCCACTGCCACCTTTCTTTGCTACTAAAGATTTCTAACCTTATTGAAACTAATATTAATATGTTTTGATCTCTTATAGGTATAAGTATCTTTAATAAGAGTCAAAGCTACCTAGTTGTCGCCTATAATCTAAATAGGTCTGATTTCATTTACTGTATTAGAATTTCCTTTAATTAATAGTTAGAATGAGCATTCTCCTACTAACTATATACAGTCTATCTCCCTTAGGAGTACTACAAGGAATTGAGATTGCTTTGTATATACATTTATTGCTATATACTTAGCTTCTATAGTTGATATAGCAACTAACTTCTGCTTCTTGCTTATCTAAGAAACTGGTAATCCGTAGAGAAAGAAGATGCTTCTAAGGATCGAGACTCTATTAGCTTTGTCTATTATATAATTAGAGTCTGAATATCCTATTAGCTTTCCTCCTCCCCTCCTAAACATCAACCCTAGACTTGGGAATAATCTTAGGTATCTAGCTAGTTTTCTAAGTGCTTTCAGATATCTCTTAGATAGATCTAATGCATATAATCCTAATCTTCTAAGGGTAAAAGCAATGTTAGGTCTTGTTATAGTTATTAGCTATATCTATATACTATTCTAGCTTTAGTACTTAGTCTTGTTATACCTTTCTTCATTTAAGTCAGATTTTCTTAGACTCTTATATCTATTAAGTAGTAACAAGGTTAGGTGGGCTATTTCTTTAGTTATTCCAAACTTAGCAAGGTTTTCCTAGATATAGTGTTCCTAGTCTAGCTTTAGAGTACTATTCCTTCTATCTTTAGTAAGCTTTATCCTAAGAATTTTGGTTAGTTTACCTAGATCTTTGATTTTGAATACCTTGCCTAGTTCCTTCTTAAACTAAAGAACATCTTCTAGCTTTAGTGCTGCAATAGGAATGTCATCTACATAGGTAAGGACTATTAGGTTCCTTCCTCTATAAATAAGCAGACATAGGTCTACCTCTAACTAGTAGAATCCCATTTCCTCTAGCTTTAAGACATATAGCTTGTTCTAGTCTCTTACTGCTTATTTTAGGCTATACAAGCTCCTTAGGATTTTTAGGGCTATGCCTTATAGGACCTCTACACCTAGTAGTAGGATTATAAAGATGTCTTCTTGCAGGGTACTTTTAGTAAATGCATTATTTACATCCACTTAGTGCAGCTCTAGATCCTTTTCATATATAGCAGCTATAAACACTCTAAGTGTATTATACCTAACTGTTGGTGCAAATGTCTCTTAGAAATCTATCCTAAATTTCTAAGAGAACCCCCTTACAACTAGTCTTGCTTTAAACTTGTTAATTGCTCTACTAATCAGTCTCTTTATATTAAACACCTATTTTAAAGTAACTAGGTTTACTCCTTTTAGTAGAACTACCTAATCCTAGGTATAGTTGCTTACAAGCGCAGTCAGTTCCTTCTAGATTGCATCTTCCTATATATAACCCTATTTAGGATCTTGTACTGCCTCTTAGTAGGTTCTTAGGATTGGAACCTCCTATCTTTATGTAATCCCTAGTATAAAGGTAGGGAATGCAACCTTATAAACACACTCCCGGAGTTCATCTGTCTAATCTATACTTAGATCTAGGTCTTTTATTATACAGATAAAAGCCCTATAGTGCTTAGCTTCTAGGAACTCATCCTCCTCTAATTCTCTTAGTCTCTTCTATACAGTTGATCTTGTAATTATACTATATACCCTTTCTTCCCTTAACCCTTTATTAGAGATTGATCTCCTTCTCTTTAAATTCCCCTCCTAAGCCTAGACATCCTAGTTGTCTTACTGCGGTTTCTCTTAGCTCTAATTAGGGGCCTGCTGTTTCTCTTAGCTCTGATTAGGGGCCTGCTGTTTATTATTTTGTTCTTTTTCTTCTAGATCAACTATTACCTAATATTGGTTAATGTCCTTTAGTAGTAGAGGTAGTTGGACCTACAATAGTTTGATATCCCGGTTCTCCTTCCTTAGTCTGCTAACTAGGTTCCTTACTAGAGCTTGGCTTAGCTAGTTAAGTCTAGGAACATTTAATGTTATATCCCCTCCTTTCTTATTCTTAAACTAGATAGTATTATTATAAGCTCTTACAGCTTTTATATTAGGCTCCTAGAACAGCTATATCTTTGATATATTAGGCATATACCTAATGAAAACAGCATCTTTGCCTCTGTTTATTAGCTTATCTAATCTTATCCTAGCCGGCTGAGATTTGGCGTCTATATATATAACTGCTTTGTATCCCTAGACCCTAAAGTGTAATGTAGAAGGTCTCTTTCTACTAAAAGCTTTATCGGGTAAAACTTTGAATCTATCTACCTCTAGCCTATTTAGAAGAGCATTTCTTATAATAGTGCAGGCAGCTAATGCTTCTAGCTAGAATTTAATTGGTATATTTGAATCTTCTAGCATTGCCCTAATATACTCCTTAGATATCTAGATTAACCTTTCTATAACTCTATTTTAGATTGAGTTGTATACTTTAGTTATATAATAGGAGATTCTAGATTCTTTCTCCTACTGCTTAAGTAATGCAAGCAATTCTCTTACTCTATTACTTCTTACTGCCTAAAGCTAATTCCCTAATTGTAATTTAGCTTTTCTTCTCTATCCCTGCAATATATTTACTATATCTTCTCTTGATTTTAATAGGAATGCCTACTTCTTTCTTGAAAAGTTGTTAACAATCTCAAGCTACTATTTGAAACCTAGTCTTAAGACAGGTAATGGTCTATAGATATCAATTGAGACAAGGGAAAGCCTAGCTAGCTTCCTCTTAGTCTCCTTCCCTCTATGTTTTTTCATTTTAGCTAGAGAATATACCCTATAGGGCTAATGCTTTATAGGGACAGGAATTTTGTCCTTTAGGTTAGTTACTTTGTAAAGGTCTTTTAGCACTCCTTCTCTAAAGTATCTAACTCTTCTATGCTATAGCTCCTACTAATCCTAGTTAGTCTAGGCTACAAGTGTATAGGCATTATTATTTATTAAGTCCTAGGGGATGTATACATATACGAGCTTATCTAGGTCTTAGTTGATTTCCTTAATAAATAGCACTCCTCCTAAAAGCCTTGTCTAGACAACTAGCTTTCTATTAGGTAAGTGAAGTATGAATTTTAGTAGTTGAATACTAAACTGCTTACTAAACTGGTTCTAAGAAACAAGATTGACTCTAAGCCTAGGTATAAAGAGAACACCTTTTAACACAATCTGTTTGCCTTTCCTTCTAAGTAGCGACATTTTCTCTGTGTAATATTAGGAAAATGATCGGCGGCAGAGGACTAGCCTCGACGATAGTCGGAGAGTAAGGAGAAATAGTAAGTGCGACTATTTCTGTATACTATTATCTACTAACAAGAGATAGATAACATATGTTATAGTGGCTGCCTAGAAAGCACCGACAAGTCCTACAAGCCAGCCGCTATGCCATAAAGTGATGTCGGATTTGAGTTGCCTTAGCAGCAGGGGCCCCTAGCGAAGCAGGTCGCCTAGGTCGCCCAGGTCGCCTAGTCAGCCCAGGTCGCCCAGTTAGCCCAGGTCGCCTAGGTCGCCCAGTCAGCCCAGGTCGCCCAGGTCGCCCAGTCAGCCCAGGTCGCCCAGTCAGCCCAGGTCGCCCAGTCAGCCCAGGTCGCCCAGTCAGCCCAGGTCGCCCAGGTCGCCCAGTCAGCCCAGGTCGCCCAGGTCGCCCAGGTCGCCCAGGTCGCCCAGTCAGCCCAGGTCGCCCAGGTCGCCCAGGTCGCCCAGGTCGCCCAGGTCGCCCAGTCAGCCCAGGTCGCCCAGTCAGCCCAGGTCGCCCAGTCAGCCCAGGTCGCCCAGGTCGCCCGGTCAGCCCAGGTCGCCCAGGTCGCCCAGGTCGCCCAGGTCGCCCAGGTCGCCTAGTCAGCCGCCTATTCAGCCGCATAACGTGACATCTCAGGGACTCCCGCGGAGGCCGCAACACGTTACACGAACGACGGGACTGCACCAAACTACGCGCACGCATATACGGACGATAGCAAGCGAGATATATAGAGTCGTGGGATAGATCCGAGTAGTAGGAAGGAACCGGAAGGCAGGGAAGAGCTAGGAGAAACATGTTTGCTTAAGAGCGGTCAAACGAGTTCGTATACGCGCGCTACGCAAGTTAGCTAGGAGATAAAGGCGCTACGAGATAGCGGACAAGCGGGATATGCGTACTTGCGCTCGCGCGTCGGACGCGCTAGACGGCCGTAGGGCGGAATACTAAGGAAGGGGCTCTCCCTCTAAGGTACCCTTCTTCCTTTCTTCGCAGTTCGTCTTATATAGATAGTAGCTATATTGATTTAGTGCTCCCTTCAGTTTAGTTCAAAGTTTCGTATACATTCTTACTACTTAGCTACTAACCCTTACAATATAGCCGCCGGAAATAAGGGGCTCAAGCGATATAACGATAGTAGCTAGTGCTAAAACATTCTCTACCCTCCCTTTCTTAATACGGTGTTATTTTCTAACAACGACAATAGTGCTTACTCGGATATATAAATTGTATGCTCCTCTTAGTAGCTCTATAGGCAGAGTATTAAGCTCTTATACTACGTTAAGGTAGAAGCACTTTATAAGAGTCCCGAAGGAGTTTTTTTAACTAGCTTTGCTGCTGCTTTTCTTTTTTTTATAGGTTTCTTTATTCAATTCCCGCCCCGACTATCGCGAGAGAATCGTGCAGCCTAGCCTTGCGGTAAGTGGCCCTCCGGACAGTAGTTTTAATACCGTCGAACAAATACGCCTACGAATAAGTAACCTAAAAAAAAAAGATAGTTTAATTAGTTTCTATCGTTAGCAAAAGGGGAGCGGGGGATACTTAGCCGATTATAATCTAGCATCGTCTATAGTAGAGTCCTCTACCCCGTCTTACGTAGTAACGCGAGATTAGGTAATACCTATAGTACGCTTGCCGTTAGCGTTGCGCGAATCTAGAGGCTACGTATACGAGGTATCTCTCTTCTCGGGTACGGGCGGGAAGGTACGCTATAGCAGAGGCTAAGGGGTATATACAGGTGCTTTCCCGAATTTTGGGGTTAGTACTAGCTTCTTTCGGATGTTATACGCTAGGTCTAGATCTTGACTATTAATTAGCGATAGCATATAGCTCGCTAACACTACCTCTTGCTTTATGCGGAAATCGGACACAATCTAGGCAAATATGCTGAATTTTCCTCGCTTTTGCGTTAATTAAGGCGCGTAATCAAGCTACGCGACTATCTATATAAGCTAATTACTAAAGGGCACAAGATAGCGCATTAGACGAGACAAGTTAACGCAAAGCTGTCGAGCATCGGTTATAAATCCTAGAAGTAGGGCATTATCCTTATTATAGCGGACGAAAGAGATAAGGCTAATAGTAGCTTCTCGTCCTTAGACCTTAGTAGACGTCTTAACCTATAGCTAATTCGCTAACTCCGTGTTCTACAAGTGCGCTAACAAGTAGCTCTTAATAACACCGGCCTGCTCCTTATACGGCGTAATAATAAGGAAGTCCGAAGGCAAAATCTTGCGACTACCTTTAGGGACTTCGGCACCGAGCAAGTACTTTATATAGAAGGCGATCGCCTAAGCCTCCGCTATATTATACGACGAGCCGGAGGCCGATTTTACCTTATAGGCGCTATTAATCCTAGAAACGTCGACAGCAAATCGCAAGCTTCGATTACCGGCTTCTAGAGCGTAGTATAGCTTCAACTTAGCTAGCGCGTGCTCTAGCGTAATATCGATAGCGTACTGCTAAACTACGGTAGAATAATCGACTAACTTGCCGTCGTAGAAGACTTCCGAGATTATCCGAGAGATCTAAGGAGCTATACGACGCTACTCCGTTAGTATATCTTTCTTAGTAAAGTCGGGATTCTCGTAGAGCTTCCGGAAGATCGACGTTAGCGAGCATCGTATACTCTTATTAGCACCGCGTAAGATCGGTAGTAGGCCCTGCTGCTTGTAATTACTAGTAAAGACCGCGGCGAGAAGGGTCTCTCTAAAGAAGGCCGTACTAGTAATAGTATCCTCGAATTGTCCTATCGCAACCTTATCCTAGTATAATAGCGTAGGTCTAGCTCCCTCTACTATCTTGTTATAGGCGGACGCGTTGTTCGTATAGAATATAATATCTATAGTCTCTAATACTCGACCTTCCTAGACTCGGCGATTATTCCTTAGCTACTAAGTGCGTTCCTTTAGATCGTCTAGAGATAGACTCGCGCGATGCTTCTTACTAACCGATCGCGTAACGTCTTAATGTTCTAAGGCCTCCGTATAGTACGGGCTATCCGTATTCTTAACGCAATCCTTAATAAACGGTATAGTCTAATTGTATAGGTAGAAGTCCTATAGCTCTAGATTAGTATACGTACTCCTTACGAGAGAGTCTACGACAGCCTATAGTAACCGCTAATGCTTATTATAGATGTCGTCGCGTATAGTCGCCGATTCCTTAGCCTTGCGAGTATACCTACCTTAGAATAGAACAACTCGAAGCTTACCCTTAGCGTTATAGGTCTTATTGAAGTTCTTATATAGATTCTGTACGGCCGGGTTAGTAGGCGCGTACGAGAGTACTTAGCACTTTAGAGCCCCTAGAGCCTTGCTAGCTATAATGTAGCTATAAGAGATAGCGTTTACAGTATGCGACTTGCCCGTACTAGGCAGACCCTAAATTAAGGTTAGGCTATCTCGAGAATAGAAACTCCTTAATGTAGATTCTATCTAGCCTACGTTTAAGCTGAATCTCGCGATCGCATTCCTAAACGACGTCTCGGCCGTCGGACTATACTAGCGGCTAAGCGCAAGCCCGTTCTGCTACTAGATACTTAGTATAGCGCCTAGAAGCTAACGAGCGAAGTCGACTCCGGTCGTACGCTTAACGCCCTTCCCGAGCTCGACTAGCGCCTAGTTCTAGCGTACCGCGCTTATAGGATCTTGCTTAAACTTTATCGAGATCGTATAAGCCGCCTAAGGTAGGTTAGCGCTACCGCGCTTAGGCTACGTAAGAATATACGCCGTAGGATACGTAGCGAAGATATCGGTAGAGATCTCTCCGATAAGCTTTATACCCTTAAACGGACCCTCTTCGTAGATAAATACCTCTACTCGCGTTCTAGTAGCGGGCTAGTATCGCTTGCTCTTCTTAACCTAACCGCCTACTTCTTTCTCTTCCTTATCTTTAAGGAAGATCTTAAGCTATAAGCTAGCGTTAGTGTCGCTCGTCTATAATAGCGTAATACGAGCCGATAGCGTCTTAGTCTCGTCAATTCCTTCGAATATATCTTTTAGGAGATACCCCTCGTAGGCGTATATACGCTAGGCCGCGATCCGAGCCTCGATAGACTTAGTCTCTACGTCTAGGCAATGCTCGATATCCGTAAACGATGCCTAGCCCTCTAGAGTAAAGTTCGCGATCTAGCCTTAAGCATCGTACTTAAGTCTCTACGTCTTAACGAGCTAACGTAGTAGTAGTACTTAGACGAACGGAAACTTCAAATTCATAATGTCGGTATTAAGAAGTCGTGCCTATCGACGATAGTATAGGAAGTTACCGTTAGTAGCTGCATCTTTTATAGCCTTACCCTACTAGTCCGAGAAGTTTTAAAATGCCCGGAAATACGAGTTATTCTTAGGCTAATAGCGGAAGATAGAGAACTCTTTACTATAGTAGAGCCGAGCGATAAGCTAATCCGTACGACAGATACAGTTACGATCTTCTTCTCTCTTATACATTTGCTAGTAACCTACTAGTTCCGGCAGGTTTAGGCTTAGATCGCCGTGAAATTTAGGGCGGCGAGGAGATATACCGAATAGTACGTCCTTATTAACGACGACTGCGTATTAACTAGTAATCGTAGCAGGATTGAGTCTGAAATGAATCTCACTAACGCTATTCTCCTTTTAGTTATCGCGGAAGGACTTATAAGCTTGCGCCTAACGCGCAACTATATCGGGATCTTCGCCCTAGTATATCTTAAACCCGATCGCGTCGATGTCGTTCGTTCCCTAGATCTAACGAGCGATATCGTTAGTATATACGAAGACCGTAACTAAAGGCTTCTTCGCTCCGGTATAATTAATACGGCTATTAATCTTTAGCTTAAACCCGGGTACCTGCGAGTATATAATAGGCGTAAAGGAGATAATCGGCTCGCTATTATCTAGGTAATCTTTGCGCGGCGGCGCAAGTAAACTAAAGAAGTCTAGCGGGCAGTCTCTAGTACCTAATAATCCGTATAAAGAAAGATCGCCGACTATAACCGCTGCTTACGCTTTGTTAGTATATAGGATCTGCTTGCTATCGGCTTTACCTTAGGCCTTCTTGCGAGTATTACGCTTTCTAGCCTTGCGTAGCTAAGCTAAAGACCCCTATATAGCCTTACCTAGCTAAGCTGAAGACGCCTAAGGTAAAGGTGCACTCGCCGTTACCTCTAGTCCTATTATAGGGTCTAGAGCATCGACCTTCTATATATTAGCCGACAGTGCCGGGAGCGGCACAAATTCAGCTGCAAACTTAGAGGTGTCGGGTCGTGCGGCCTTCTAGTATCTGCCGTAGATATATCCGAGATATAGCGGATATAACCTATCGCTATAGGACTCTGCGCCCTGCTTGTCTACCGGCAAGTTCTTAACGATGCGATAGTTTTCCTCGAGCGGCGTAATCTAGGTGCTCTTTATCTTAACCTCCTCTTTCTTATTCTCTTCTGTTTCCGAATTAGTCTCTAACCAATCGTTATTAGACTTCTCGCCGGAACGGAGGTACGGCGCATTACCCTATCCCGCGTTGCTTATATTAATATTAGTAGCGCCGAACGCTACAATAGCTAATCCTGCGATAGCGGGAGAGCTTAGGTCTATTTCTAAAGCCATTTTATGTTTATATATAGGCGAAGCATATACGCGGTGCCTTAAGCCGGGTAGAAAGGGAAGAGGGGGTATATAAAAAGCGAAAAAAAAGCGGTAGAAGTCGCGAAAAGTCGCGAAAAGTCGCGGAAACTTAGGGGCTATAAAGAGGTTAGTAAATAAAGCGCCTCCTATCGCTCGCTAGACGATAACGTACCTAGTTCGCAGCTAAAAGAGGTATGCGCAGAGGTCGTACTCTACTAGCTAAAGAGAGATTAAGCGCGCGTAGCAAATTTTCAAAATACACTAAACGTATACCGGGACTTCCCGCTCGGTAATACTACAACTTATAGACGCAAACGGCTATAAGTTACGGCCGAACAGTCTACGTCCGTAGGAAGCTCGATGCCTTAATTAACAAACTCGCGAATAGGACTGCCGAGAAAAGGCTACTAGCGCCTATCGCGGGCCGAATAGTTATTATATAGTAGAGCGAATAGTATAGCAGTATCCTTTATTGTTATTTTGCCTAAGACGGTAGTTACGACACTTCTATAGCGCGGTTATTAGCAGTCTTCGATTACGATTCACTTACTAGCTACTCGTACTCTAGATATAATCTCGCTAGATTAATTCGGTTATCGATATATATTTCGCAGCTGTAGTAAATCTGTCCTGCCTACTATACTATCCGTCTAATAGCCTTCGAAGTGCGATATAGATCAACCGTAAAGAGCCTATAGCTAGCGTTAGTAAGATATTCAAAAACGATATTGTTTACCTAGATATACTTCCTAGCTAATATAGAACTGCTATTGTTATCTCCGGCCTTCCCTAGGCTAGACTTGTCTATTCTGTATGCGTTCTTTGCCTTATCCCGACTTCTCCTTCGATATCTCTTTCCTTTTTAGATATATAAATCTGCCTACTCCTCTAACTTTGCTGCTTATATAAATAAAGATCCCGTATGTCTCTTATATCTCGCGCTACTACGACCAACGTCCGATTGTTAGAGTTCTTACCGGTCTATACGAGAAGGTCTTTAAACTCGATTAGTATATAGAGTCGGCTCTACGGAACGTTTATAGATTACTAGGAGTCCTTAGTAAAGATGCTATACGACTCTCCGGTAGACTATAAATTATAGTGTTAGTGCAGATTACTATTACGTCCTCGACTAACAACGGTAGTATGCGTTAAGCCTCGGATAGGACGCTAAGTATGTATATATACTAGTAAGGAGGAAGGTAAAGTCGGAAATATATACTAGCTACAGCTAAGCGCGCCCGGATAAGTTAGCTAGCGATGTTAGCCGCCTAACCGCCCTTTCTTCCTTGCATATATACAGACACTATAGACGACACGCCTAAGGCTACTATCGAGCCGTATAACTTACTACGAGATTACCGGTCGGAGAATGCTATAAATTTTGCCGCGACTCGTAGTACTACGGATGTCGGAAATCTTACGGCATTTTATACGCGGACAACGAAATTATACTAAGGAAGCTGAATATTACTCAAGTATATAGCGATAAGTAATAGTAAAGTGTAGCGTAATAGAAATTTGTTAAGGGTACCGTTAACCGCTCGAGATAGCTGCGTATAGTATTAGTTTAGGATATCGAGTATCTATAAAGAGCTATAGAACGATAGCCGAAAGAGCTTAAGGATGTTGAAAATCGCTTAGAATTCTTAGAAGAGGAGGATGCTAAGGATCTCTCGAGTTAGCTATAGACGGAGCCGGCGTTATACTCGAGTATAAGGATAGCGAATATCTCTTATAGCGGCTTTTAGCCTAGAGGGATTCGTAAGATATCTATTGTCGAATCTTATAAGTAGCAACAGCGGCGTGCTAAAGTTAGTAATAGCGTAATATTATTTAAACCTATACCGATCGCTAGTAATTAAGGAAGCTACGGGTTTATCGTAGGTAAGGATTCTTAGTAAACCAATCGGGCGGTAGGTATAAATTAGATCGGCTATATTGTAAGGATACAAAAATTACTTAGACTAGGTTCGAAAGACGTCTACGATCTAAGAAGCACCCCTAAGGATGTCGTATATCGCTTAGTCTAGCTATCGGAGGTCGTAGCGGTAAAATAAGGAAGTCGATTATTACCTAAACTAGTATTCGTACAAGCGAGGGCCGTTAGTGCTAGACGGAGTAACACGGCAAAACACTTATAAGGATGTCGAATATCGCTCGAGTAGTATAGCGGACGAAGGAACACTTATAAGGATATCGAATATCGCTCGAGCAGTATAGCGGACGAAGGAATACTTATAAGGATATCGAATATCGCTCGAGTAGTATAGCGGACGAAGGAACACTTATAAGGATATCGAATATCGCTCGAGCAGTATAGCGGACGAAGGAACACTTATAAGGATGTCGAATATCGCTCGAGCGGTATAGCGGACGAAGGAATACTTATAAGGATGTCGAATATCGCTCGAGCGGTATAGCGGACGAAGAGCGTTAGCTAAGAAGAAAGAATATAGGGTTGTCTAATATAATAGAAAGAAGGAAAGACTATACGCCTAGCTAGATAGGGATTCTACTTATACGATTAGTATACTCTATTAATTAAAGGAGACTTTATAATACGTAAGCGCCTAAGAGTAGGAGGTCTGTATTCTTTCATTATCTAGACCTATTATACTTATTGCTAACATTGGCTGCTATTATAAGCTACTAGCCGATAGTCGCGCGGAAATATGCTTCTAATAGAATCGAAGAAAAGATAATACGCGCAACTACGCGACGTAAATAGCACGCTATACCGATTAAAGGAGACTTTATACTACGCGAGTATATTAGAGCTAAGTATACTTTACATTAAAGCATATCAAACGACTAATACGATACTATTAGTGAACGTAACTTTCTCGTAGTCTAAAGGGCAGTTACTAGATTTGCTACTTTATCGAGCGATAGAGGAAGGTGCCTTCCTAAGAAGAGGCTTAGCAGAATTCGACTTTATATAGTATTAGGCTAGGCCTAAACGTCCTTTCTCCTTATATCCGATACGCTTTTATAAGTGTGTTATTGATTTCAATTCCTATAAGAGGCGTTGCGCCTCTATTTACTTACTCTTTTCTCTACCGCTTACGCGGTTTCACTATTCCTAGCTTAAGGCGCTACGTACGCGCCTCGCCTATATCTAAATCAGACAATGTTATCTTCGTACAGATACGTAGACGCTTCTAGGCGGACTCGTAGTCCTGCTAGCCGGACGGCTAGGCGAGGAGATAGTAGAGTTAAGTCCTTATCTCGATATAAAGGCTCTAGGCTATCGCGTCGTACGGACGCGAGCTTAAGAACGTCTAGGAGGTCTCGTTCGCTATACGACTCTCGATTAGACCGTCGACAGAGGCGAGGGTCTCTAGTAGCGATACGTAGAAATAACCGTTCTTAAGAGAGACGGTTAGGTGAGTATACTAGTAGTCGTGCAAGATCACTAAGACGGTTGCCGGACTCTATTTATTATAGTGCCCGACGAGATAATCGCGGCCGTAGACGAGGTCGTTCTCTAAGTCCTACTAATAAGAATTATAGGTTCGATCGATACGTGCCTTTACGAGCTAACGATAGTAGATACTATCGAAGCGGATACGATAAGTACGTTCCTTTACCTGCTAGTAGCGATAGATATCGCAACGATTCTAGAGACAGATCGTACCGGCGGAGATCTCTAAGTACTAGACGCGATATAGGGCGAGCTTAGCGGCGTAAACGCTCTCTAGTTCGTAGGCGAGGCTCGTAGAAGACGTTAGGTCCGGGTCGAAACGGATCTCTAGATACTAGCCCTAGACCTAATCGGCCTATACGTTAGGAACGCGCTAAGATTATATAGGGATAGGATGCTACTACGGAGAAAGGTAGAGTATAGCGAGAATAGAAGATCCGCAAAGGAGAGGTTAATATAGTATCGAAGGGACCTACTACTCTACTAGTCTCTAAGTTTGCTAATACGAAAGCTTTACTAACGCTAAAAGCAGCTAGCGTAACGGTTGTATAGCTCCCGCCCGTTACTACTACGTAGGCACCGGCAGTACTACTAGCGGCATTACCGGCAGTTAACGAGACAGAGACAAGTGCCGACGTCTTCTATATAGACGATAGAGACTCGCTTATACAAGAAGATATCGCAGTATCGAATCCTAATAATAAGTTGTTTATAACGGATAATAACGAGGAGGCTAAGTTAAGCACTCTATCAACTGTATAGAAGAGCGTACTAGTCGTAGGATTATCGTAGAAGGATGCTATAGTCCTAGACTATAAACTAGAGGATCTAGCTCTTACTAGGAAAAGGCAGAATAAGTACAACTTAGACTTCGCCTACTAGAATATACGCTAGATCTCCTTCGAGTAAGGACTGAATCCTAACTCGAAGTAGGATAAGGACGGACTATTGCTGCCGATTACGAGACCGCTCGCTCGCATTATCGCGACTTACCTTAAGCAGAACAAAAAGGACAACGGACTCCGGAACTAGGGCGATCTATCGTTTCCTAAGAATACGGTCTTTCTAATAGACTATCTATAGAACGACTATCGTCTTAGCGGGCTAAGTTTGCGCACCTAGAGTAAATAGTATCCGCTAATAGGTAACTATAATAGCAGCGACTACTAGCTAGATAATATAACGATTTCGGACTTTATCTTGCTCGATAGTTATAACTTCGTACTAGGAATCGTCTACTTCTCGCCCGTTAAGTTGCTCTACTAGCTTCTAGACGATAAGATAGAAGTCCGTTAAAATCAATTATAGGATACGCTCGCGCTCATCGACCGAGAAGGCTAGGATAAGCAGCAGAATTACGCCGTATATATCCTAGATATGCCCGCAAATAGCAAGGCTATAGCAGGTACTATATTAAGTAATAGCTATTAGAGCTCCTTTAATGTCGACTTTGTAAATAAAGTTATTATCTTAGCTAATTCGCTTAGAGGTATAAAGCGTAGCGGAAAGTTAGAATAAGCTATTCGGATTATACTCGAGCTTGCTTCGAAGAAGCTAGACTTTCTATTTAAGGATGCTTATACCTAGCCTTCTCGAGAGGTGCTATACACTCTATAGCCGAATAACTACGAGTACGGCTTCGCTACGATCGACAATGTGCGATACTTTATACGCGAGGAGCCGATTATAGTAAAGATAGGGTAGTAGGTAAGGCAGCACTTCGTCGAGCTACGTATACGCTTAATGTAAGAAGGTAGAAGACAGCAGCCTACGCTATAGCATATCTTTAAAAGCATATCAAGTTAGTAGCCTTCGTCTAAGGGCAACTCGGCTAGTAAAGGTGCTTTATTCGCGAAGAAGCCTATCGGTAAGAGTACTCTATCTACTAAGAAGGATCTACTAAGCAAGGGTAATACTATTAAGGCGTTGTCCTAGCCTCTACTTAATAGCAAGCCGAAAGAATATACTCCCCGGTAGAACGCTAAGTTCTATGCCTCGGCAGATTTACCTACGGCTAACTTTTAGAGGGCAATTAAGAGGATTTATAAGACTAGGAAGGTATTGTCGACAAAGTCTGTCTCGGATTAGACTTTGATAGTGCTTCGCTAGATCCTTAATACCTACTTTTCGGGCGATACGACCCGATTAGATGCCTCTAAGACAATTAGTGTCGTAGTCAATAATACAGCCCTAGATAAGATAATCTAACTTACGGCTAGAGGAGTTGTTAGTCTAGCACCTACATTCTAGTTAGTCGACGACTTAGTTTTAGCTTTAGTCCGAATATACGTGCTAGACTAAGTGAGAGGAAAGCTCGCTATTAGAGTTCTAACTAAAGTCGCTTATTAGACAATATCTAAAGATGCCGTTAAGCAGATTATAGAATACGGCTTTAGATTTCCGTTCGCACTAACGGAAGACACAACTAAAGCCGCTTTAGTCCTAAACGAGGCTAATATACACTAGGAGTTCTTTATAGCTCGTCGAGAGTTATATAAGATCGTAGTCTTCGACTTATAGCACTTCGATCGTTCTAAAGTAGAATAAAAAGCATTCTATCGTCGGCGGGTCGAAACGATTTTAACTACTCTGTTCGAGAAGTTATACGGGTCGGCCTTCTACTCGCCGTCTTAGATAAGTATAGTCGGTCGTTAGAAGTATATATAGGCCGATACTGCTTTTTAGAAGAATTATAACGACTGTACTATTTACGGAGTGCAAAATCTCGTAGAGTACGTCTATCTCGATATAGTAAGGACTTCCTAATTACGACTAGACGCCGCGGCGTATCGAGCCGTATACGCTCGTCGCGTAGAGAAGATGCTCGTATAAGGCAATACGAGCGGCTATAGTTAGCTAGATTACGACGAGACGCTTACAGCGCTTTATAAGACTAGGGATATTAACTACTCTCCCGACTCCTCTTTAGAATCCGGCAACGGGAGCGATAACGCAAATAAAGACGTAAAGATAGACGATAGAGCGTAGAATAGCGAGGGTAAGGACGATAGCACCCCTAAGTAGGAACGTATCTTCTTCGCAGATATTTAGCTATATAATAGAGAAGTCCTATTCTTAGAGCTAAGGCGAATTATATGCGATATCTTACTTTGCGACTTATAGGGCGAAGCGACGCTTAAAGCCGATATTATCGCTAGAGTTATCGAAGAGATCCGATATTCCGTAGACATCGAAGACGAGAACTCCTTAAGAGATCGAATTAGTACGGTACTATTAAAGAGTGTTTAGACCTTTCTAAGGCATATAGATAGTTAAAACACTTTCTATAGCCTCTATCCTAGCGTCGGCAGACAAGTAGGCACATCTGCTCTCTAGTACTTGCTATCCGACCTAAGAGAAGCGCTAGATCTTTAAGACGCTATCGACTATACGCTACGACTAATTATCTCCTAAGTACGGAACAGTAAGGCACTTAGAAAGATTGAAGATTTCGAAGATCTAGAAGGCCGTACGTTCGATTAAGTTCGCGCGTTTTATAGGAACTTTAGTACGACTAGTAGACTCCCTAAGAAAGTTACATCCTAGGTAGAGCTACGTAACAATGTAGACTAAGTCTCGTAGATTCTGTATACGTATTTAGGCAGTTCTAGAAAACAGTTCCTAGACCCCGAGGACGAAGGACAATCCGGACGTAGCGGCAATCTAGTACGTAGTTTACTGTCCTAACTCGCGGACTCCGTCGAATAGTATAACCGCCCTATCGAGATTATGCTACTTTAGTCCGGACTAGACGGAGGTTTAACGAACAACGATATATAGCAGTATCTTTATAGTACTTATCCGATGCTTAAATTCCGTCTTACTATCGTCTATAGCACTTCCCGCGTCTAGAATTCCAACCTCTTTCGGATAGATAGAGAGGAAGTATAGGCATCCTTCGATATTAATAAATTAGCTAGGCTATATACTAATACTTTAACCGACAATAGCATAGATCCTAACTAGCCGGAGTACTATTTCCTCCTTGCCGTAATAGTCTACGATTACGTACGATAGGATTACAAAAGGTTAGTAGGCGATAAAGTTGCTATACTTTTAATAGGACGTATACGAAAGACATTCCCGCTAAACACTAGCGAGCAAGAATGCGAGATCTGTTACTAGAAGCAAACAGAGGGCAATATTGCTACTAAGACAATGCCGTTAGATAGAATTTAGTCTCGAGGGACATTAAAGCTATTAGCTCTTCGCTATAACGCGCACTTAGAAGCGGAAGTTGTAGCCTTCGACGGATACGAATTATATAACGGAATCCTATACCTAGCGTATCGACGTCGATTTAATACCGAAGGAGACCTAAAGATATATAAGAGGTTAGCTTATATAAAGTGCGAAAACTGCCCTATAATATTCACGTTCTAAATAGCTCTAACGAGGTATATAGCAATAAGTTATAAAGGAATTGAAAGGGAAGCCGATTTTAACCTAAGATCTTTTAAGTGCGAAAACTGCCTTAAGGCATTTACGTTAAAAAAAGACCTAGCGAGGCATATAGTAGCAAGTTGCAAAGGAATTGAAAGGGAAGCCGATTTTAACCTAAGATCTTTTAAGTGCGAGAACTGCCCTAAGGCATTTACGTTAAAAGTAGGCCTAGCGAGGTATATAGTAGCAAGTTGCAAAGGAATAACGAGGGAAGCCGGCTTTAACCTAAAACCTTTTAAGTGCGAGAACTACCCTAAGGTATTTACGTTAAAAGCAGGCCTAGCGAGGTATATAGCAGCAAGTTGCAAAGGAATAACGAGGGAAGCCGGCTTTAACCTAAAACCTTTTAAGTACGAGAACTATACTAGTACATTTACGTACAAAGGAGGCCTAGCGAGGTATATAGCAACTTACAAGGGAGTAAAGAGGGAAGCCGATATTAGCCTAGAGACTTAGAAGTGTAGATATTACGCTCGAGGATATATATAGAGTTAGTATATAAAAAGACACGAAGAATTATATAAAGCAAAGGGGTAAGCACGCTATCGCTGCCTCTATCTTAGGCTATTTTCGCTTTGTGCTCGTAACTTCCTTTATAATGCTGCTGCTACTGCTGCTACTACTGCCGCTATAACTTAGACAAGCCAACCTGTCGCTAATCGGCCTACTAACTAACAATAGCGCCGTAAGCAGCTGCAGAAGAATACATAGAACTCTACCCGCTCTGCTATCGAGGCTCGCAAGAGGATAGCAGCAAGGAACACTAGAGGCATATAGGATCTAGATTACGAGGAAACTGCGCGTCGCTAAGCAGTAGGAGGCAGCTAAGTAGGGGATAGTGATAGTAGATCAAGCCGTCGGTTAGGCCGTAGCCGTACACTATCGGCTCGAGAGAGAGAGCGTAGGCGTAAGGCTAGCTAGTAGGAAGGTGACGATGTAGAAGACTTGCTAATGTTTAGTATATAATATTCTGCGAGAGTATGCCTAGTTAAGCTGCTTCTGCGAGAGCTAGCGCTAGAATTGGCGGTGAAATAGCACTAGAATTGGCACTAGAATTGGCACTAGAATTGGCACTAGAATTGGTACTAGAATTGGCACTAGAATTGGCACTAGAATTGGCACTAGAATTGGCACTAGAATTGGCACTGGAATTAGCACTGGAATTGGCACTAGAATTAGCACTAGAATTGGCACTGGAATTGGCATTTGATAAGGCTTCTATTATGTCCTTATAAGCTCGCTGAGTCCTTGTCCCATCCCCGGAAAAGTGAGCCGTAACACTACGCTCGATCGCGTTGCTTCTGCGAGTGCAGGCCTGGTTGAGTTACTTCTGTGAGAGCAGGCCTAGTTGAGCTGCTCCTGCGAGAGCCGGCGTGTAATGTAGGATGCCTGGTTGAGCTACTTCTGCGAGAGCCGGCGTGTGATGTGTAATGCCTAGTTGAGTTGCTTCTGCGAGAGCTGGCGTGTAATGCCTAGTTGAGTTGCTTCTGCGAGAGCTGGCGTGTAATGCCTGGTTGAGTTGCTTCTGCGAGAGCCGGCGTGTAATGTGGGATGCCTGGTTGAGTTGCTTCTGCGAGAGCCGGCGTGTAATATAGGATGCCTAGTTGAGTTGCTTCTGCGAGAGCCGGCGTATAATGTGGGATGCCTGGTTGAGTTGCTTCTGCGAGAGCCGGCGTGTAATGTGGGATGCCTGGTTGAGTTGCTTCTACGAGAGCTAGCGTATAATAAACCAGCTATGGCCTATACTAGAATTGGTACTAGCGCTAGAATTGGCGCTAGAATTGGCGCTAGAATTGGCGCTAGAATTGGCGCTAGAATTGGCGCTAGAATTGGCGCTAGAATTAGCATTTAATAAGGTCCTTCCTTACTACCCTTCTATTATGTCCTTGTAAGCTCGCTAAGCAGGCTTTTCCATCGTGTTCTTTGCGATAAGGGTTTGTAGATGGTCGTAGGTGTCGATGGACATAGTCGTAGGTATCGATAGTATATAAGAGCTAGGCGAGAAGCGTAAATTCGAGGAAGCGATAAGGATGCCGAGTCCTGCTAAGACCCCGGATTTAGTATAGCAGAGCGCTTAATTGGTGGGATTAAACGTTATAGCTGCTTCCTTCCGCGCATTTATAACACCGACTTTTACGACTTTTACGACTTTTATAATAGTATTACCAATACAGCGAGATACGTCGATTTAGCGCGTTTCTAGCAAATGGCGCTAACAAAAGTGTCTAACACGATAACGACGGCCGCCTTAGGCACTAAGAACCGCCTACGAGACCCGAGAAGTTACTAACACTAGCGAGAAGTCACTAACACTAGCGAGAAGTTACTAACACTAGCGAGAAGTTACTAACACTAGCGAGAAGTTACTAACACTAGCGAGAAGTCACTAACACTAGCGAGAAGTTACTAACACTAGCGAGAAGTCACTAACACTAGCGAGAAGTTACTAGCGAGAAGTCACTAGCGAGAAGTTACTAGCGAGAAGTCACTACTATACTTATTACACCGCATACTCTTACAGGCACTACAACATATACGGCAAGGATAGATATATAGGGCGATAATATACATCGAGCGCAAGCACTCTTCGAGAAGCTACGATAGCCCTCTTACGTTAACGCCCTCTATTGCTTAGACTCTCCCTAGAACGATCATTCCGATAACTAGTTACTATATAAGGCAGAGAAAACGAACAGTAGCGTCCGGGGATCTAATTAACTAGCGGCACTAAGCGGCTACAGAAGTATACACTTAGAAGCATACTAGAATCACACATAGCCTATATACTACGCGCAATACGCAACAATTAACGCATTCCATTACTAACTATAGTACGAGGTATATAGGAAGGGACTCATTAAGCGAAACAATAATAGCTTATTCGCTAAAGCGACACTTATTAGTACCTAGACAATAATAGAGTATAACCGCGCCCTTAGTATTAGAGACACTGCGAAAAAAAGGGTTATCGAGCGCGTTGCAGTCGTATAGCAATGTTAATGCGCTTGCTAGAATAGAAGAGGAGGCGCACTACAGTCGGATAACAGTCTTAATGCGCTTGCTAGAATAGAAGAGGAGGCGCACTACAGTCGAATAGCAGTCTTAATACGCAAAGGGCTACAGTCGTATAGCAGTAAAGACTAAGACCAAGCGCCTTCGGGCTTAAGTACACTAGAGGCCCTTACGCACCAAGGTTATTATAACCAATAGTCCTAACGAAGGCGTTACGCCGACTCAACTAGATGCGTTCTCGAGAGCTATTATCCTATAAAGAATCCGAACGTAGGAAGCCTGTAGCCGCTACTTAAGGTATACCTTACTAAAGAGTTTTTACCGAGTCAGGCCTAGCCGCTACTTAAGGTATACCTTACTAAAGAGTTTTTACCGAGTTAGACCTATAGCAATGCCACGAACCTATTAACCTACTCAGTCTATTAACCTACTTAGTAGGAGAGTCGCTATAAGGTGTACCTTACTAAAGAGTTTTTACCGAGTTAGACCGTTAGCCGCATTATAGGTATACCTTACTAAAGAGTTTTTTACCTCCGCCAATCTATCTAAGACCTCTGCAGTTTGCACTGCGATGT